>NC_141083.1:14454916-15044916 GCF_041138505.1 Cibotium barometz
TTTTTAGAGGATAATAGAAAATATCATTATTTCAGTATAATACTGGCATGGTATAGTTCTCATATTTTTTTACAAAGGGCTAACGTTCTATTTATAGGTGACGGAGGCCTCTAACCAAGTCCAACTAGTTTCTAGAATTTTCCAGGTTCAGTTTGGCTGAATTTTGCTGAATTTGGACAAGATTTGGACCTAGTTTGGCTCCCTTTTGATTTGGTTTGATCTAGGAGAGAGGAGAGATAAAAATATCACAATATTTTTGAGTTTGAAACTCCACCACACAAGTGAAATAGGCACCTCCTTGAAGAGCTCCCTTCTCCTTACCAAGGTGTCAAAATTGAATCATTATACCCAAAATATCTCATTTTTTAGTAATACTCATAGTTTTTTACTAATAAACCTTGTCCTTAGTCAACTCTTCATCTTATGTGAGCATTTACTCATTTTTGGGGTTTTTTATTTTATAAATTGGATTTATCTCCTCCCCACACTTGGATTGATCCTATTGGTCCATAGGAACTTTAATTGGACCATAATCCAAAAATTTCTGAAAATCTAGACCCTTAGGCTAAGGTCCTTTATACTTCTTTTCAATTAATTCCAATTGCACATTGGAAAGTTGTTTTTGAATTTCTGTTTCAGGGGAAACCATTTTAGACACTAGGAGGATATTTATATCCAAAAATATCTCAATTTTGGATTAACTCTCTCTAGATATTTTCTCTCTCTAGGTCAAAACAAGGTAAAATAGAATCTTTCTTTTATTTAAAAGAGGGGAATAATTACAAGATCAAAAGGGGGAGGCTCTTACACTTGTACACCTGTACACCTCAAAAGGGGGAGGTTCTTACACCTCAAAAGGGGGAGGTTCTTACACCTATACACCTCAAAAGCTGGAGGGAGGAATCTTACAAAAAGAGTGTTTAGAACAAATATTGATTGATCCTGATGAAGGAAATTGCTTGATTGCCTCTATTTTTGAAGATTTTATTCTCTAGTTTTTGGAAGTTCACCATAGCCACAAAATCACCAAGAATCTCTTGTGAAATGGACTCCAAAATCTTCTCCACCCTTTGTACCAAGCCTAGAAGTCTTTGGCTATGCTTCTTGCACTTGGTAAACATCAAAATAAGCCGTGAGGCTGCTTGTGACCACGACGCTGCTGAGCGCACGGGTCAAAAAATGCAATGACACACAAGATAGCCTACAAATGGTGGACATTAAGGCTTCCATTGATGAGCAAATGATGTTAGGTTGAGTGAATGACCAAAAGATCCTCTGGTTCTAGGGTTTGAGTGAGGGGAAGAAGAAGAAATTTAAAAAAAATCAGAAATTACTCAAAATCGTATCCCATTATGGTATGCATTGGATAGATCTTGGAAAGAGGAGTATAACCCCCACACTAATGGCATCAAACAGTGAAGTAATGAGGGAGTAGAGCCATGGAAAGCTTGACATGGTATGCATTCGATAGATCTTGGAAAGAGGAGTATAACCCCCACACTAATGGCATCAAACAGTGAAGTAATGAGGGAGTAGAGCCATGGAAAGCTTGACATGGAAGAAAAATTTGCTAATGATCATTAATAGAGTGATTAACAGGTAATTAATTCAAATTTTTTCCAATTTTGGTCTACGCGTCCCAAAATTTGATCTAGGGCTCCAAAATTTGGTGCAAATTGAATAAATCTCCCCAAAATCACTTAAAAATCCAAGAAATAAAGCCTCAACCCCACTATTATGACAAGATTAATGAAAAATTTATCAAGATTAAGCCCAAAAACCTCAAGAAGCCCAAAAATCTCAGAAATCCATCAAGAAATACCAATCTCATGCACCAAAAACCTTGAAAATGGATCAAAATTAAGGCTCTGATACCAATTGGAATGGATCTAGAGTTAAAGATGAAATCAAACACATGAAAGATGAATTCTAACATCCATTACACATGAAATTAGCATTTCCAAGCATCATAGCCAAAGATGAACAAGAGAGAGAATCCATATGTGTATGTAGCAAGGAGAAAGATATACAATGGCCTAAGTGTGTCAACCTCTCACCAAGAAGATGGATTGAAAGCTAGCCATGAGCCTTGACCATAGATGGCCATTTCCATAGTAGGATCCAAAGGTACAATGTCCAAGATTAGTAAAATGACAAAAGGTTCTATTCATGTTCCCAAGGCTCTATTATAGTGTTTTACCCATGGGCCCACTTACATGTACGCTATAGGTTCATGACAATCAGCAAACTTGAGCTTTGTCTTCACTTTAGCATAAGAATCAATTATTTGCTGGATTGGAGCTTCCTTACCATCATCATCCACATTCCGTCCTAATATTGTAATACTGTAAGTGTTGTCTGCCTTCATTTGTTGTGTGTCATCATAATTACTAGGATGAAGCAAAAAAGCCTTGTCTTTACCTACATCCACACGGACACATGGTACACCTTGCTCTCCAATATATCCTTCTTGTAATCCAATCATAGACCCTTCACATTTGTAGGTTTCAGTGTTAGGCTTAAGCACAAAAAGTTGGATGTTCTGCATTCGTTTTCCATCTTTATTATGAAAATCCAAGTACCAATCCCAATAACTATCATCAATAACTCCATCATAAAATTGGATTCTTTCTTGTGTTGAGTCAGATGTCCTCTTAGTCATGTTTGAGGCTTGTCAATATATCAATAAAAGATAGTAAGTACATACATAATTATATTCTCATTAGCATGAAGTATGTGCACCTTGACATGTAGGAGTTAGATCCTAGATCTTCTTACCATGCTAAGAGATTTGGACTCAAATCCAAACCTTCAAGAGATTCGGATGGAAGTCCAAATCTATAGACATTGAATGGATATTTGGACTTGAGTCCAAAACTCCTAGCCCCAGCGGGAGATTTAGACTTGAGTCCAAAACTCCTAGCCCTAGAGGGAGATTTATGCTTGAGTCCAAATCTCTAATTATTGAAGGGAATCCAAATTTGTATGAATTGAAAAAAGATGGGGAGATTTCAACTTCATTACAAATCTAAAGTCATTGAAAGGAGATTTGGACTTGAGTCCAAATCTTCTAGCCTCACAGAGAGATTTGTACTTGAATCCAAATTTCCTAGCCTCATAGGAAGATTTGGACTTGAGTCCAAATGTCTTTGCCTCATGGGGAGATTTGGACTTGAGTCCAAATAACACCATATTAGTGAATTTGGGAATTTCCCAATTCCCATTTTTGAATACCTAAAAAAGGGGACATGGATAACATGTTTGTAAGTTTCTCAAAACCCTATCATATGACCTATCGTTGGAAAGCGCTTGAAAAATGGAATCTAAAGAGCTATAAAGCGCTCATTTTGGATTAGTGGTGTTCAAGTTATGGTTAGTCCAAACTTTTGACCACGTGTCCCAAACTTGTGGGTGATTCCCATATTCCCCAATATGGTGTTAAATGCCTTTGCCTCACAGAGGTAGATTCGGACTTAAGTCCAAATCTCCTAGCCTCACAGGAAGATTTAGACTTGAGTCCAAATCTCTTTGCCTCATGGTGGGGAGATTTGGACTTAAGTCCAAATCTCTAAGTGAATGGAATCAAAATCTATAGGGCCAAGAGAGGATTTGGAATCACGTCCAAATCTCGAAGTGAAGGGAATCCAAATGTAAAGGGCTTGGAGAAGATTTGGACTCAAGTCCAAATCGTTAGGGAAGATAGAGAGATTTAGACTCAAGTCCAAATCTATAGGTGTTGGAAGGATATTTGGACGTAAAGCCTCATGGAGAGATTTAGCATTGAGTCCAAATCCCTATCATGTCCAAATCTATTTGGACTAAAGTCCAATTCCTAAGCCTCATGCGAAGATTTGGACTACTCCAGTCCAAATCTATAAGCATTGTTGGGAGATTTGGACTTGAGTCCCAATATCCCAACCTCGCAACAAGGAGATTTGGACTTGAGTCCCAATATCCCAACCTCACAAGGAGATTTGGACTCAAGTCCAAATCTCCCAATGAGGCTAGGAGATTGGGACTCAAGTCCAAATCTCCCAACAATGCCTAGGCATTAAAGGAAGAGTAGGCCTTGCATCAAAATCTTTAAGTCTCACGGGAAGATTTAGACTCAACTCCAAATCTTTAGGGAAGATGCACAGATTTGGACTTAAGTCCAAATATTTAGGGAAGACAGAGAAATTTGGACTTAAGTCAAAATCTATAGAAATTCGAAGGATATTTGGACTTAAGTCCCAGTTGATAGAAATTGGAAGGATATTTGGAGTTGAGTCCAAATCCCTATCATATCCAAATCTATTTGGACCCAAGTCTAATTCTTAAGCATGATGGGAAGATTTGGATTCAAGTCCAAATCTTTAAGCATCGAAAGGTGATTTGGACTAGAGTTTAAATCTCCAAGTCTTAGAGAGAGATTTGGAGTCAAGTCCAAATCTTTTAAGCCTTAGTACAAATGTACAAATTAGTACACAGGCATTGTAGGGAGATTTGGACCCAAGTCCAAATATGAAGCCTCATGGGAAGATTTGGACTCAAGGCCAAACTATAGCATTGGAAGGAGATTTGGACTTGAGTCCAAATCTCCAAGACTCATGGGAAGATTTGGACTCAAGTCCAAATCTATAGCATTGGGAAGGAGATTTAGACTTGAGTCCAAATCTTCAAGCCTCACATGGAGATTTGGACTCAAGTCCAAATCTCCCAACTTATTGTTTATGGCTTTTTTCTATAAAAAATTCAAATTCAAAACTTTCCTACAAAAATTTAAAATTTGAATGTTCCCCTCAAATTTGCAAATATGAATCCACAACCCCTTCACCTGCAAGGATTATACCAAAGTTTCAAAGAGAAAAACAAGATTTTTATTCATCTACTTGGTTGTAAAACAAGGTTTCAACATATTTAACAAGTAAGATTTTTTATTTGTGTATCCATGATTCTTAATTTTGTTCAAATTAAATAAAAAAGTATGTATTTAATCTAGGCTTTGAAGTAGGGTTTGTAAGTATAACTAAGATTATGTATTTAGATTGTTAATTAAGTTTCGAAATACAATTATGCCTTTTTTAATTAAGAAGCATGATAGTTAGATTAATAAGTACATAGTGTCTAATATTTGTATTAGAAGATTAGAAAAACAATTTAAAAATATCTGTTTTGTTTAACTAGAATACTTTTTGCTACTAGAGGTTATGCTATATGGGGAGCTTCGAGTGGTATACTAGATTTCTCAAACCCCTCCGTGCTAGACATGTTATCATCAAAGCTGAGAGCATCGATGCAACACTCATTAAAGTTGTCAGATAAAAGTAATTGTGAAAGTTCTGATCTCTCAAGCGTTCAAGAAATAACGAAATCAATCTTGGTTGACTCAGTTTCTCATCAATTGAGCAATAGGAATTATAATATCTAATGCATTGAATGTATTCCCGTATTGACTCATTCTCTTATTATTAACTGACATTGTTGAGCTGGTGTATATGACTCCATTTGGGTCTAGTCTTTAAGAACTCTACCCTAAAAGAATTCTTCAAGGTAATGTAAGTGGCCTTATAGGGAGGTTCTAGGGTTCAAAACCATCATCTAGCTGCTCCATCTAGAGTCAGTCCAAAAACTAAAATTTGAGTAGGCTCGTCACCTACTCCCTCACACATTTGTTCAAAGGCCTCTAAATGATCTAGAATGTCCTTTGTACTATCGTACTTTCCATCGTACTTATTCATGAGTCTCTCAAATTACTGGGCTTTAGATTGAAAGTGTTCGTCATGAGGTTCTCTAGGAACAATGGGTGTCATTCTTGTCCTTAACCCTCTTCCCATAACTTCAATGTTTCTTGTTGTTTTCCCTCTCAGCACAATGGCAAGAAAGGAGTCCGGGGTAACGGACACTCAGGCACTGTCGTGGGAGACATGTAGCCACCTGCTAAACCTTCTAGATTCGAACACCAATGCTAGTGTGGTCATGGGGACACTCAGAATATAGCTCGGCCTTGTAACTTCTCACAAACATGCTCTGCTCTCACACCACCACATAACACACACACACACTCTCTCTCTGTCTCTCTTTCAAGTACACAACATGTTTCTTAAGATAGCAGTACAACATTCCTATCCAACAGATTGCAAAAATTACACAAAGATGAAGAGGAAAGCAACATTATTCTTGTATTACTTCCAAAACCAATACAAGTTCACAACAACTAAGAAATTTGTTAACACAAGACTGAAAACATACTCTTCTACAATCTTCAATTGGCACACACTCTCCCCTCTCTCCCTTGCTCACCTTGCACCATCCTTTCAAGCTTGGTCCTCTTGTTCTTAGAAACAACTACTCTGGTGGTTATAGCCCGCCATCTTCACATGTGCAGTACTGAGGTAGTGCTCACAACGTGGAAGGTGGTCAGATTGATTGCTCTTCTACCAGGGCTACTGGGCACAACACCTGGCACACCCGGTGCTAGAGATTCTGCTTCGGAACCCACTTCCTTGATAAATTTTTCCTTAAACTTCACATACATTTCTGGGGGAGAGCAGTGCGGGATGTATACATTATCAGAGTATATGGCGTGCTTCTGCAACCTCTTTAATTTTGTTGCCTACTCTGTTAAACACCCAAGTCCCTGTAGAGTTTGTGGGTCGAAAACTCTCACTATAGGTCAAAGTGGGGTCTTCCCCAGAATTTTGTTTTCTACCATTGGAATGGGCCTCCACTTGACCTGTGTAGCGTCTTCGTATTTCACCAAATGTTCTGGAGGTGGGCTTTGCATCTTTCCTGCATCTATGTCCCCAGTGGTCCACTTTTAGTGGATATTGGCTATGCTTGGTGGTTGCATCCTCAGTGGGAGCATCATCCTCCCCTTTGGAGTCTACGAGAATAGGAATTGAGAGCATGCATGTTCCGGAGGAAGGGGTTTCTTGATCAATGTAGACATCACATGCGAGGCTTCAAAAAATAGGTTATATGTGCTCGCCCATGGAGCGGGCCCATGGAGCGGCTGAGCTATTGACTAAGCTATCTTTGAGGAGCTCATTTTCTTTGTTTAGGGCTTGGTTAGCATCCTGTAGTTTTTGGACCTCAATTAGTAGCTCCTTTCTTGGCACGCCAGCTAGCAACATCTTTGTGCTTTCTGTGGGGCAAGCTCCGCAAAGCTTTTACCTTGGCAATTGCAACGACTTCTTCTCTTACTTCCCTCAGCTCTAGTTTCCATTGCAGTCTTGTTTTATGGGTCAATTGTATCTCTTCCAGCATTGGTCGTGCCTCCTCTATATATCTGCCTCCGGAGGGCTATCTTGTATTCCTCCCATTATTCATGCCTTTCTCTTTTGAGCTGATCCTCGTTTTCCAGACAGTGTTGCATTTCCAATTCGAGAGCGTTCAATTCTCTGATTCTATCCATTTCAAGTTCTATGCTCTTCTCAAATTTTTCCTTGTACTCTTTTGCCTATGATTTGGCCTCTTCTCTACTTTTATATGCTTCTCTCATAATTTTTGCATATTCTTGGGAGGCTGTTGCATCCTACAATTCCTCCTATGATTCTTTATTTGCTAGTTTTTTGGCATCATTCTCCCAGTGAGTTACTTTCTATGTGGTAGCCTTCAAGTCTTGCACCAGACTCTGCTCCTTGTTTTTTGCTTTTTACTTCTCTTTTCCATAAGTACTTGGCCTAGGAGATCCCTCGCCCCTATAGGTTGGTTTTGCTATTGCTTTTGCTGCTATGGCTATTGTTGCTACTATTGTTGATGCTCCTTATTGTTAGCATTATCATCTTAATCTAGGTCCTAGATGACCTTTTGAGGTGCCATCTCCTCTTGTATTGCAATCAGAGCTTCTAAAGATTGGTCCCATACCTTGTTGAGTTTGGCCTTTGCTGTCTTTATTATTGTTATTTTGGCATCCAACGAAAGGCACAATATCTCTTCTTCCTCGTAGTTCTTTAAGGCTTGGACCTCCATTTGGGCGATTGGCTAATGGTATAGTGCTCTCCAGGGCTTCTTCTTTCAACCCTTGGATAGTGTCACTGCAGACTTTAGGGCTTTTGGACTTTTTCTAATTCCTCCCTAAGTCTCTCCACCTGAGCTTGGAGTATATTTTTCTCGCTAGTGAGGGTTCTGATCTTCCCTTCACTCTCAACTCTATTTGTTGGACCAAGCCCTTCTCTGCCCATTGCAATTTTTTTCTGTATCTCCACATTATGCTAATCCATGATTTGTTATTTGTTCTCTAAATCCTTGGCTTTGTTTGTAGCTTTTGTGAGCAGGCCATGTTATTGATGGTCAGGATGCACATCTTGTGAATAGTGTTTTGGGCCTTTGACTCATAATCCTCCACTACAGTGATGGCTTGAGATAGAATGTTCTTGGCCACGGTCATCAAACCTTTGTTCATGCTCAACTGCTGAGTGGGAAGTTGCACCTCCAATTCTCCGCATAGTTTTGGTCAGACCTTCCTACATTTTTAATGTTGGAGTTGCCACCCAAGGCTAAAGTTTTGGTGGTATACAAAGTTATGCCCCTACAGCCATCTTGACCTTTTGTGACTCTTCTTCTCTCTTTTTCTGTTGTTCTCCTTCTCTTTTCTTTTTCTCTTCCTCCTCTTTTCTTTTTCTCTTACTCCCGTTCTCTTCTCTTCTCTTCTTCCTCTTTTTCTCTTTTCTCCTCTTCCAGATTCTTTTTCTTTTCTGCTTCTGCAGTAGCAGCTTCCAACTTCTATCTCTCCTCTAGTTGCCTTTTCCTTTCCTCTTCCGCTTTTTTCTTCATGAATTCTTCTGTGTCTGGCAGCAAGTCTTCATCCACCCTGTACTTTCTCTTTTTGCTTGCCTTCTAGGCTAGTTTGCCATTCTTCTTCATCATCCAGATCATCTTTGAATGAACTCAAAGTCATTTTCGTGGTCTTTGAGGATCTTTGAGCTTCATGGTGTGATTGTCCCACATTGGTTTCTCTGGACCTAAGATCCACAGATCTAGCAGTCTGTGCAATTTTCCTTAAGTGTGCGTACACCATCGTACAACTGTTTTTCTTTGGCCCATGTGGTTGCTCGTTTCGCCAGATTTTCCTTGTAGATGGTCGCCCAATTTATCTTCTCTCCTGCTTTTGCTGCTTTGAGCAGCCTGTATTTGACATGTCCTCTAGCTTTCCCGTAAACATCACATTATGCAAGAAGTAGACAAATTGCTCTCTCTAGGTCTCATCTCCCACATCCTTCACTTGGTGCATGTTTCTTGTAAGATTCCTCCCCCAACCCCTTTTTGATGTCTAGTATCTTCCTCTGTAATCAACCCTCTTCAGAAATATAAAGACCCTGTTGCTAACTATTTTAGCCTAGAGAGAGAAAAATTATTCTAGAGAGAGAATATTCAGATTTTGAATATTTTTGGATAGAAAAATATCTCTTATAATTCAGATGAGTTCCCCTGAAACATAAATTCAAAAAGAATTTTCCAATGTGCAATTGGAATTAATTGAAAATAGGTATAAAGAACCTTAGTCTAAGGGTCTAGATTTTCAGAAATCTTTAGACTATGGTCCAATTAAGGTTCCTATGGGCCAATAGCATCAATCCATGTGTAGGGAAAAGATAAATCCAAATTTGTAAAAAGAAGATACCCAAAAATGAGTAAATGCTCACATAAGGTGAAGAGTTGAAAATGTACAAGGTTTATTAGTAAAAAACTATGAGAAATATTAAAAATATGAGATATTTTGGGTATCCAAAAATGAGTAAATGCTCACATAAGATGAAGAGTTGAAAATGTACAAGGTTTATTAGTAAAAAACTATGAGCAATATTAAAATGATGCCATTATGACACATATGTAAGGAAGGGGAATTCTTTAAAGGAGGTGCATATTTCACATAAGATGAAGAGTTGAAAATGTACAAGGTTTATTAGTAAAAAACTATGAGCAATATTAAAATGATTCCATTATGACACATATGTAAGGAAGGGGAATTCTTTAAAGGAGGTGCATATTTCACATAAGATGAAGAGTTGAAAATGTACAAGGTTTATTAGTAAAAAAACTATGAGCAATATTAAAATGATTCCATTATGACACATATGTAAGGAAGGGGAGTTCTTTAAAGGAGGTGCATATTTCACATGCTTGAATGAGTTTTAAACTCATAAAAATTGAGATATTTCATCTCTCCTCTCTCCTCATTCAAGTCTAGTTCCAAAAAGTTAGGTTAACTGACCTAAAAATGGTCAAATATTGACCAAACTGATTTAGAAAATTCTAGAATCAGTTTGTTTGGTTAGGAGCTCAATTTTTCCTATAAATAGAAGCCTCCCCCTTGTTGAAAACAGATAGTGTTTATGCATCGTTACTCTACTCCACCTAAGCCAAGAACTGTGAATTCATTTAGTAATTCACTAGTTTTTGGAGCTTCCCTCTTTCTTCAATCCCCATTAGTGGCTCCATCAACATACTTAACCAATTGATTGGTTGGGGGCCTCTACCGTGAACAAAGAATCAAGCAAGTTGTAAGGTAATTAGTGAATATTGATCTTTCTATAATTTCTCAATGTTTCTCTCTTCTCAACCCCTCTCAAGCTTGAGAAGTTTAATTGGTATGGTTTTTTTAAATGCTATTGAAGTTTGAATAGTAGTGAAGAGTTACATAATTTAATAAATGCTATTAAAGTTAATTTTTATTTATGTTTAAATTCTAATGATTTTTATGTAAATTCTCTCTCTCACTCAAGAAATGGTCATACTCATGACCCGTTCTCAATCCAAATCAAGCTTTTCATAAAGCTTTTCCTTAACCCAAGATTAAGCTAT
Organism: Cibotium barometz; assembly: GCF_041138505.1. Taxonomy (NCBI): domain Eukaryota; kingdom Viridiplantae; phylum Streptophyta; class Polypodiopsida; order Cyatheales; family Cibotiaceae; genus Cibotium; species Cibotium barometz. The sequence goes on from NC_141083.1 coordinate 14,465,702, forward strand.
GCTTGAGGTTAAATTAATGGCTTTTTTCTATGCTTTTAGTTTATGTATATTGATGATTCAATCCATTACGGATTAATAATCCAATTAGAGATCATTTTAATTATTTCTTTAATGATAAGCATTATCCCTTAGAAAAATTGAGATTTATCAGTCATAGCAGCGGAGCTATGGCAAAATTTTTATAAAAATTATGCATAAAATAATTTCATTCAAAGCATAAAAAGAGGACTTCCTACCATATTCTAGGAATTATCATCCTAGATTAATTGAAAGAATTTCATTACAATCATGGAGAAATTGAATTTTAATATCATGCATAAAGGATAAGTTTTTATATCAAAAGTGTTATTTTTACCATTTTTATTTCATGCATAGAAGTATGCATAGTGGATAAATTTTTATATCAAAAGTGTTATTTTTATCATTTTTAAATTTCATGCATAGAAGTATGCATAAAGGAAAATTTTTTATATCAAAAGTGTTACTTTTATCATTTTTAATTTTCATGCATAGAAGTATGCATAAAGGAAAAAATTTTATATCAAAAGTGTTACTTTTATCATTTTTAATTTTCATGCATAAAAGTATGCATAAAAGAAAATTTTTATATCAAAAGTGTTACTTTTATCATTTTTAATTTTCATGCATAGAAGTATGCATAAAGGAAAATTTTTTATATCAAAAGTGTTACTTTTATCATTTTTAATTTTCATGCATAGAAGTATGCATAAAGGAAAAATTTTTATATCAAAAGTGTTACTTTTATCATTTTTAATTTTCATGCATAGAAGTATGCATAAAGGAAAATTTTTTATATCAAAAGTGTTACTTTTATCATTTTTAATTTTCATGCATAGAAGTATGCATAAAGGAAAAATTTTTATATCAAAAGTGTTACTTTTATCATATTGGATTTCATGCATATAGGTATGCATAAAAGATATTCTTTTTATACTAAAAGTGTGATTTTCCTCATAAATGGATTTTATGCTTAACTTAGATGCATAAGAGAAATTCTTTTATTCTAAAAGTGTAATTCCCTACCAAATTGAAATTATGCATAAGAAGATGCATAAAAGATTGATTTTAATTTCGAAAGTGTTAGTCTCCTTAAATGGAATTTATGTATAAATAAATGTGTAGAGAAATCTTATATCAAATATAAGAATTCTCTTTTAAAAAAAAGATATGAAATGTGATAAGATGTGATAAGAGGTGTATGAGATGTCATAAGAATTGTTAAGATGCGTATGGAAAGTGATAGGATGTGATAAGAGGTGTATGAGATGTGATAAGAATTGATAAGATGCGTATGAAAAGTGATAGGATGTGATAAGAGGTGTATGAGATGTGATAAGAATTGATAAGATGCGTATGGAAAGTGATAGGATGTGATAAGAGGTGTATGAGATGTAAAAAGATGTGATAAGATGTGTATGAGATGTGATAAGATTTGATAAGATGTGTATGGAAAGTGATAGGATGTGATAAGAGGTGTATGAGATGTAAAAAGATGTGATAAGATGTGTATGAGATGTGATAGAATGTGTTAAGATGAGTTAGGATGTGTTAAGATGTATATGGGATGTGTTAGGACGAGAATGGATGTAATATGGTTGTCTGAATGTGATGTGGACGTATACATGTAGATGTATATGTATGAATGTGAATGTTGATGTGGATGTGGATGTATGGATGTAGATACGGATGTGTATGTATGTATGTGGATGTGTATGTATGAATGAGGATGTAAAAATGGACGTATGTATATAGATGTGGATGTATGGATGTATGTATGTAGATGTGGATGTATGGATGTGATTGTGAATGAAGAGGTGGATGTGAATGTATGGATGTAGATACAGATGTGGATGTATGTATGTAGATGTGGATGTATGGATGTGATTATGAATGAAGAGGTGGATGTGAATGTATGGATGTAGATACGGATGTGGATGTATGTATGTGAATGTGGATGTATGAATGAGGATGTGAAAATGGATGTATGCATGTGAATGTGGATGTATGAATATGAATGTGGATGTGTGGATGTGGAAATGGAGGTATGGATGTATGAATGTAGATGTGGATGTATGCATGTAGATGCGTATGTATGAATGTGAAATTGGATGTATGATGTGGACGTACGAACATGGATATGTATGTAGAATAATGAATATGAAGATGTATGTGAGATAATGTAGTCTATATGAGTGAATGGATGAGAACGAGTACACACTGAATGGAATGTGGAATAAGTAATGTGGTCCGAGAGTGGATAATATGGAAAGACAAGAGTTCGTTATAGAAACTGTATTTGTAACTGTTTGTAAATGACTGTTTTATGTCAAGAATGCTGGAGAAGCATTTTGACCGTCTTGAGGATTAAGGTCATGAAGACTGAACTGATAAAGTTGCAACTGCTGACGGAGAGTCAATGGAGGACGTCTCGCGTAGCAAGGTCGATCGAGGTCTTGACCAGCCTCGGCTCGATTTAAATGGTGAGCTTCCGGTACGGTGGATGAGGGACCAAGGAAGCGGCCTATGAGTGAAGCGCTAGGTCACCTGCGAAGGATCCTAGAGGGTGCTGACCATACGGTGCTCGGGCTCTGGGTCGCCGAAGATACCCACACGTGCGTCGTGGAAGATATTGGAATAAGGAGTAAGAGTTGTTTTTCTGAAACCGGGCATGGATCTGGTTGATTGACCTTGCTGGTCCTCAACAGATGAGTCCATGGCTCTTTTATATGGATCTGTGGGTTGATCTTGCTGATCTTCCACGGAGATTCCATTCTATTATATGAATATATTGCCGGTTACTATGAGCTAGGAACCATGGAAAAGGCCCCTGAGAGAACAGGTGGTGAGCGTTTTGGTTGCCAATGATGTCATAAGTATACCGATGAAAGAATGACTGGAAATAAGGATTCAACCAGAGACTTTGAGGATTGTCATCAGTGACATAATGGTTTTATTAAAGGATTGTTTTAAAGCTAGTTGATGCTAAGAAAAAGGCAATTTCATATTGGGTGTGTAAGTGGTATGACTAGTTTTATGTTTGCATGAACTTTCGGCTAGGGGGCCTTGGAACTCTTTTCCTTGGTACTCGGGACAAAACCTAACCAAATTCCAAATTGGATCCCATCACTACAGTGGTTGGGCGGTTGGCTAACCCATGGGATTGGATGGGGTTAGGCTGGACTGATGGATCCGTAAATCGAGATTTAATTTCTATTATTACGATAGATGAAGTAAATCCCGGATAGAAATTATTCTATGGATAGGAATCAACGGCTGTGCCTCTTGATGGGAAAAAAAGCGTTGATCCCAATGATCCAAGTGCAAGTTCTTCCTTGATTTGACCAAGTACCGTTAAAGGTGCAGTCAGATCAGTTTGATCAGTAATGATCTTGACTACGTTAGAGTAAAGAGTTATCCTGGTGGAATCGCCCGTGCTTTCCGGGTAAAGGAAGTTTTTCCGGTTTCGGTTTTGGACAAACCGACCGATTAGTCTCTTGTCCGGATATCCGTGGGCGAGGCCCCGAGTGTGGGACCCCTGTCCCGCGCGAGAAGTGCTACTTTCGTTGCTAGTACCCCAAATCCGTTGCTCGGTGGGAACAGGGATCTTACAGTTGGTATCAGAGCGGTTTTGAAAGCTAATAAAGATAATTAAATTCTTATCTGAAATTGGTAATAAGAATTCAGAAACAGCATTTTCATAATGTATTTTCATTTCGTAAGCTTCTTTAATGAAGAAATTTTAATCAAAGAAATTGTTTTTATAGATGGAAGTTCCACATTTATCTGGTATTCCCGACCTCACCCAGTCTCAAGATATGATTGCATTTGCCTTCGAGCATCTCATCTCTTCCGCTTCAACTCAAACAAGCCGAGCAAGACTCGCACGCCATTTCGCGGATTTATATTTTCCTACCCCAGCGGAGAGAATACAACATAAGTGGTTTGCAGGGCAATATGTCCACGCCCATTGCAACCACCATACAATGCTGTGGCAGAATCTCTCATTGACTATGATCCTGTTAAAGCTGAAAATGGTGCGTGGTGTCATTCTATATCATTCGACACCTCGAAATTTCAGACTTTCATGTCGAATTTATAGACTCCTTAGTCGATTTATCCCTAAGGAGAAAATAATAGCTCCCTTCGCAGTTAGAGAACTTATGTAATAGGGCATGACTATGGCCCAGTACCGTCGTCTTATGCGTCTCTCGAAGAGATTTTGAATTTTGGAGCCGAGCCACTCTATGTAATTATTGCAACTTGTATATAAATATACAAATGTTTTTTTTTACGGACGATCGGATAAAGAAAAATCTATTTATCAGACTTAAGTCATAGACCTCCAATAAGATCAACTGAGGAGCAAATTATGTCAAAAGTTTATCAAGACGCACAAAAAGGTTGTAATTGTTTGATATAATTCATACAAATTGTTAATTCAAATTGGAATTCGTAAATTAGTAATTGGGTCTTCAATTGGAAGTACCGCAATTGTATGGAACCCTGACTTGCTTGAGACCTAGACATGATGGTATTTACCTTATAGTTGCGAGTATCATGACTATCCATATATACCGAGGGTATAACTGCAGCTCTTTACCGACAGTATATACGAGTAAATCTAAGACTTGAAATTATAAGCGTTAATGCTATCCAGATGATGATTTTGAATGTGGTTGATATGATTTTTAATTCTGTTTGAAAACTGATGAATTGATTTGGATTCTGATTGAAAAATGATGATCCTTGAAAATGGGTTGAAATGTAATAAGCTGAGCGAAACCACAATGTGGATGATTGGGACGAGTCCCTGTAATGATAAATGATGAAAATGATTCAGCAAATCACTATGAGGTTAGTGGATTATGTTGTCAAATTGCTACTGTTAATACTTGAGACGGTAGATCAAGTTAAGGAATGACAAATTGAGAACTTGCTTAACTTAAATTCCGTGGAGGAATGTTCAGAAGGAAATTTTCGGTCTAATGGACCATTATCGTGTTAAAGATATGAATGATATGATTTGAATGAATTGTTATTTAATGATGAATTCTATATAAGGGATATTTATCCCCATATTCTGTTGGGTTGACCGGAATATAAGGAACCCCAGAATAAATTGGATATTAAGCAAAAAAAGTTGTCCTCTACTTGCGAGATGAGGACATCTTGCACCTTTTAAGTGGGGTAGAATGTAAGATTCCTCCCCCAGCCTTAGAGGTATACAGGAGTAAGAATCTCCTTTTCTGATCTTATAATTATTCTCTCTCTAAAATAAAAGAAAGATTCTGTTTAAAAAAGGACGAACCTTTTTCCTGAATACTTCTCAAGAGTCCCACCTGTTTTAAGGATTCAGAACAACGAGTTCAGAAGTGAGAATCGATGTTTTGGATATCAAGGTTTGGTCTCGAGTACGGCCCAAAAGAAGTTCTTTATCTCTTGGGAAGTATAAGAAGTTATCTCTCAGATATTGTGGACCAAAGAAAGTAGGTGATTTAGCTTACGAACTTCTTTTATCTCCTCATCTCAAAGTTCTGAATGCCTTCTATAGAAAAATGTGCCAAACCCAAATCATGGAAAGACAGTAAAACTTCAGTGGCAAGTTACCGTTGGCTTCTAAGTTACGCTAGCTCCTTCCTTTATATAAGTCGTAACTTTTACTTGTCGTTCACAGTAATCTTACTTCCATCGATCTTCTTTCTTTCTTAATCTCCTTCATGGCTTGGCAACAAGAATTAGTTTTATCCATGATAATTTCTCACCTTCAAGACGCAAGGGAGTCTGTGAAGAAAGATTTTATAGAGCAGTATGAGCGCTCACTTTTCCCTCACTTGGGAACTTCTGTAGCGCAGACAAAATGGCGGACCTATCAAGACATAACTAGGGTAACACCCTGGGGTCAGCAGCACTTTCGTAACAATGTCCGCTTGGCCATGGTTATTGAAGCTTTGGGTTTGGGTCCCCGATACTACTGCGTCATGAGATCAAGGCATCCTGGGTTTTCTGAGCGGGTCTTCTTACTGGCGTGTTTTCTTCCTCATGAGAAGATATGCCTTTACCCCGTTTTTGGCTTGCCTCTCAGAGGTCCTTTTGTTAGAACACCTCATACCACTGAGATAGGCGCAGCAATAACCCACAGAATCATTCCCATAGATGAGTTACCTTATACTTGTGCAGCTTGTGAGGACTGCTTTTGTGACCATATGATGGACGGGCTTATGGAAGTGTAAAGAGTTCCTCTATCTTTACTGTATAAGTTCCGAGAATGAATAAAGTTTAAATCTTGTTCGTATTTTGAATCTTGCTCTCTTTAGGACTTATCTTGGTGGTTAATCTTGATTAAAATTTTTTTCTAAGTCTCATATTCGTGAATCTTGCGAAATTATCACAAGTTGCGAGATGAGGACATCTCGCGTTTTTTAAGTGGGGTAAAATGTAAGATTCCTCCCCCAACCCCTTTTTGATGTCTAGTATCTTCCCCTGTAATCAACCCTCTTCAGAAATATAAAGACCCTGTTGCTAACTATTTTAGCCTAGAGAGAGAAAAATTATTCTAGAGAGAGAATATTCAGATTTTGAATATTTTTGGATAGAAAAATATCTCTTATAATTCAGATGAGTTCCCCTGAAACAGAAATTCAAAAAGAATTTTCCAATGTGCAATTGGAATTAATTGGAAATAGGTATAAAGAACCTTAGTCTAAGGGTCTAGATTTTCAGAAATCTTTAGACTATGGTCCAATTAAGGTTCCTATGGGCCAATAGCATCAATCCATGTGTAGGGAAAAGATAAATCCGAATTTGTAAAAAGAAGATACCCAAAAATGAGTAAATGCTCACATAAGGTGAAGAGTTGAAAATGTACAAGGTTTATTAGTAAAAAACTATGAGCAATATTAAAAATATGAGATATTTTGGGTATCCAAAAATGAGTAAATGCTCACATAAGATGAAGAGTTGAAAATGTACAAGGTTTATTAGTAAAAAACTATGAGCAATATTAAAATGATGCCATTATGACACATATGTAAGGAAGGGGAATTCTTTAAAGGAGGTGCATATTTCACATAAGACGAAGAGTTGAAAATGTACAAGGGTTATTAGTAAAAAACTATGAGCAATATTAAAATGATTCCATTATGACACATATGTAAGGAAGGGGAATTCTTTAAAGGAGGTGCATATTTCACATAAGATGAAGAGTTGAAAATGTACAAGGTTTATTAGTAAAAAAACTATGAGCAATATTAAAATGATTCCATTATGACACATATGTAAGGAAGGGGAGTTCTTTAAAGGAGGTGCATATTTCACATGCTTGAATGAGTTTTAAACTCATAAAAATTGAGATATTTCATCTCTCCTCTCTCCTCATTCAAGTCTAGTTCCAAAAAGTTAGCTTAACTGACCTAAAAATGGTCAAATATTGACCAAACTGATTTAGAAAATTCTAGAATCAGTTTGTTTGGTTAGGAGCTCAATTTTTCCTATAAATAGAAGCCTCCCCCTTGTTGAAAAATAGATAGTGTTTATGCATCGTTACTCTACTCCACCTAAGCCAAGAACTGTGAATTCATTTAATAATTCACTAGTTTTTGGAGCTTCCCTCTTTCTTCAATCCCCATTAGTGGTTCCATCAACATACTTAACCAATTGATTGGTTGGGGGCCTCTACCGTGAACAAAGAATCAAGCAAGTTGTAAGGTAATTAGTGAATATTGATCTTTCTATAATTTCTCAATGTTTCTCTCTTCTCAACCCCTCTCAAGCTTGAGAAGTTTAATTGGTATGGTTTTTTTAAATGCTATTGAAGTTTGAATAGTAGTGAAGAGTTACATAATTTAATAAATGCTATTAAAGTTAATTTTCATTTATGTTTAAATTCTAATGATTTTTATGTAAATTCTCTCTCTCACTCAAGAAATGGTCATACTCATGACCCGTTCTCAATCCAAATCAAGCTTTTCATAAAGCTTTTCCTTAATCCAAGATTAAGCTATGCTTGAGGTCAAATTAATGGCTTTTTTCTATGCTTTTAGTTTATGTATATTGATGATTCAATCCATTATGGATTAATAATCCAATTAGAGATCATTTTAATTATTTCTTTAATGATAAGCATTATCCCTTAGAAAAATTGAGATTTATCAGTCATAGCAGCGGAGCTATGGCAAAATTTTTATAAAAATTATGCATAAAATAATTTCATTCAAAGCATAAAAAGAGGACTTCCTACCATATTCTAGGAATTATCATCCTAGATTAATTGAAAGAATTTCATTACAATCATGGAGAAATTGAATTTTAATATCATGCATAAAGGATAAGTTTTTATATCAAAAGTGTTATTTTTACCATTTTTATTTCATGCATAGAAGTATGCATAGTGGATAAATTTTTATATCAAAAGTGTTATTTTTATCATTTTTAAATTTCATGCATAGAAGTATGCATAAAGGAAAATTTTTTATATCAAAAGTGTTACTTTTATCATTTTTAATTTTCATGCATAGAAGTATGCATAAAGGAAAAAATTTTATATCAAAAGTGTTACTTTTATCATTTTTAATTTTCATGCATAAAAGTATGCATAAAAGAAAATTTTTATATCAAAAGTGTTACTTTTATCATTTTTAATTTTCATGCATAGAAGTATGCATAAAGGAAAATTTTTTATATCAAAAGTGTTACTTTTATCATTTTTAATTTTCATGCATAGAAGTATGCATAAAGGAAAAATTTTTATATCAAAAGTGTTACTTTTATCATTTTTAATTTTCATGCATAGAAGTATGCATAAAGGAAAATTTTTTATATCAAAAGTGTTACTTTTATCATTTTTAATTTTCATGCATAGAAGTATGCATAAAGGAAAAAATTTTATATCAAAAGTGTTACTTTTATCATATTGGATTTCATGCATATAGGTATGCATAAAAGATATTCTTTTTATACTAAAAGTGTGATTTTCCTCATAAATGGATTTTATGCTTAACTTAGATGCATAAGAGAAATTCTTTTATTCTAAAAGTGTAATTCCCTACCAAATTGAAATTATGCATAAGAAGATGCATAAAAGATTGATTTTAATTTCGAAAGTGTTAGTCTCCTTAAATGGAATTTATGTATAAATAAATGTGTAGAGAAATCTTATATCAAATATAAGAATTCTCTTTTAAAAAAAAGATATGAAATGTGATAAGATGTGATAAGAGGTGTATGAGATGTGATAAGAATTGATAAGATGCGTATGGAAAGTGATAGGATGTGATAAGAGGTGTATGAGATGTGATAAGAATTGATAAGATGCGTATGGAAAGTGATAGGATGTGATAAGAGGTGTATGAGATGTGATAAGAATTGATAAGATGCGTATGGAAAGTGATAGGATGTGATAAGAGGTGTATGAGATGTAAAAAGATGTGATAAGATGTGTATGAGATGTGATAAGATTTGATAAGATGCGTATGGAAAGTGATAGGATGTGATAAGAGGTGTATGAGATGTAAAAAGATGTGATAAGATGTGTATGAGATGTGATAGAATGTGTTAAGATGAGTTAGGATGTGTTAAGATGTATATGGGATGTGTTAGGACTAGAATGGATGTAATATGGTTGTATGAATGTGATGTGGATGTATACATGTAGATGTATATGTATGAATGTGAATGTTGATGTGGATGTGGATGTATGGATGTAGATACGGATGTGTATGTATGTATGTGGATGTGTATGTATGAATGAGGATGTAAAAATGGACGTATGTATATAGATGTGGATGTATGGATGTATGTATGTAGATGTGGATGTATGGATGTGATTGTGAATGAAGAGGTGGATGTGAATGTATGGATGTAGATACAGATGTGGATGTATGTATGTAGATGTGGATGTATGGATGTGATTATGAATGAAGAGGTGGATGTGAATGTATGGATGTAGATACGGATGTGGATGTATGTATGTGAATGTGGATGTATGAATGAGGATGTGAAAATGGATGTATGCATGTGAATGTGGATGTATGAATATGAATGTGGATGTGTGGATGTGGAAATGGAGGTATGGATGTATGAATGTAGATGTGGATGTATGCATGTAGATGCGTATGTATGAATGTGAAATTGGATGTATGATGTGGACGTACGAACATGGATATGTATGTAGAATAATGAATATGAAGATGTATGTGAGATAATGTAGTCTATATGAGTGAATGGATGAGAACGAGTACACACCGAATGGAATGTGGAATAAGTAATGTGGTCCGAGAGTGGATAATATGGAAAGACAAGAGTTCGTTATAGAAACTGTATTTGTAACTGTTTGTAAATGACTGTTTTATGTCAAGAATGCTGGAGAAGCATTTTGACCGTCTTGAGGATTAAGGTCATGAAGACTGAACTGATAAAGTTGCAACTGCTGACGGAGAGTCAATGGAGGACATCTCGCGTAGCAAGGTCGATCGAGGTCTTGACCAGCCTCGGCTCGATTTAAATGGTGAGCTTCCGGTACGGTGGATGAGGGACCAAGGAAGCGGCCTATGAGTGAAGCGCTAGGTCACCTGCGAAGGATCCTAGAGGGTGCTGACCATACGGTGCTCGGGCTCTGGGTCGCCGAAGATACCCACACGTGCGTCGTGGAAGATATTGGAATAAGGAGTAAGAGTTGTTTTTCTGAAACCGGGCATGGATCTGGTTGATTGACCTTGCTGGTCCTCAACAGATGAGTCCATGGCTCTTTTATATGGATCTGTGGGTTGATCTTGCTGATCTTCCACGGAGATTCCATTGTATTATATGAATATATTGCCGGTTACTATGAGCTAGGAACCATGGAAAAGGCCCCTGAGAGAACAGGTGGTGAGAGTTTTGGTTGCCAATGATGTCATAAGTATACCGATGAAAGAATGACTGGAAATAAGGATTCAACCAGAGACTTTGAGGATTGTCATCAGTGACATAATGGTTTTATTAAAGGATTGTTTTAAAGCTAGTTGATGCTAAGAAAAAGGCAATTTCATATTGGGTGTGTAAGTGGTATGACTAGTTTTATGTTTGCATGAACTTCCGGCTAGGGGGCCTTGGAACTCTTTTCCTTGGTACCCGGGACAAAACCTAACCAAATTCCAAATTGGATCCCATCACTACAGTGGTTGGGCGGTTGGCTAACCCATGGGACTGGATGGGGTTAGGCTGGACTGATGGATCCGTAAATCGAGATTTAATTTCTATTATTACGATAGATGAAGTAAATCCCGGATAGAAATTGTTCTATGGATAGGAATCAACGGCTGTGCCTCTTGATGGGGAAAAAAGCGTTGATCCCAATGATCCAAGTGCAAGTTCTTCCTTGATTTAACCAAGTACCGTTAAAGGTGCAGTCAGATCAGTTTGATCAGTAATGATCTTGACTACGTTAGAGTAAAGAGTTATCCTGGTGGAATCGCCCGTGCTTTCCGGGTAAAGGAAGTTTTTCCGGTTTCGGTTTTGGACAAACCGACAGATTAGTCTCTTGTCCGGATATCCGTGGGCGAGGCCCCGAGTGTGGGACCCCTGTCCCGCGCGAGAAGTGCTACTTCCGTTGCTAGTACCCCAAATCCGTTGCTCGGTGGGAACAGGGATCTTACATTTCTTGTGTTCAGGATTTCTTCTTCCAGCCTTGGCTTTATGTTCATGTCCAACCCCCCATCCATTAGCAATCCTAGTGCATGGTGCACTATAAGCTCCGAAATGTTTATGGGCTCCTTCCCCTCTACATGCACAATGTTCATCTGTTCATCTCAAGAAATTGATTAATCATCTTGCATCCATCCTCTAGGTCCTACATGTCCTCCCACCGGCGATCTTTATGGGCTCCTTCCCCTCTACATGCACAATGTTCATCTCAAGAAATTGATTAATCATCTTGCATCCATCCTTGGGGTCCTACATGTCCTCCGACCGGCGATCTAACAGCTTCTCAAAGCTACATTTATTTGCCCACTCCTGGTGTTCCTTCCTTCTGATGTCGAGGACCATCATCGGCATGTAGAGGCTTCTCCCTATCCATTTGTCTTGACTTTGTGTTTTGTTGATATTTGGCATGGCTTTGTCTTCAAAGAGAGTGTTGTGAGTCAGTGGGAAAGCTGGGAGAAAAAAAGCAAGTTGAGAATGTGCGCATTTTGGCTCTTTGTGCTCTTTTTTGCATTGTTTTTTTTTCTCTTTCCTTCCTTTCTTGGGGCGTTGTCATTTTTGGCTTCCCACTTTTCAATGTGACTTAACCATTGATTCATATCATTCCCACCATCTTGGCTTAAAGATATTAAGCTTTTCTCACCGCCTCCCCACCTTACTGTTGCATGTGGAGTTTTAATGATATCATGATAGCTATCTTTTGTGTGGTCACCTATGCTGATGTCATGGCCATTTGCATAGATGACATGGATTTGGTTGGCATCATACACTTGGTTGTTCACTTCTTTGCTGACTTGGCCTTGTTTGGTTGTGAAATTATGATCTTTTGCAGACTATCCGCCCTTACGGAATTCCTTTGCAGCTTGGTTTCTTCTTGAATTTTTCGCGTCAATCTTTGAGAGTGAGATCATGTTATAACAGATTCTTTGGACAGGTTCCTGGTCCTCCGCTTATTCTTCTTCCGGTGTGACTACCATCGGTCAGCCCATGTACTTTCTCATCCTAAATCCGTTCACTATTTTAGGGAAGGGTGTGCCATTCAAGACTTCTAGTGTAAAGGCATTTTGACTTATCGGGTTTTTTTTACCACCATGAATGGGCCTATCCACTTGATCTTGAATCTTTCAGGGTGTGATCCCAGCTTGGAGTTGTAGACCAACACCATGTCTCCATGTTTGAAAATTTTATGCTTGAGCTGCCTGTCAGTCTAGCCTTTCCTTCTCCACTGCACTATCTCCACCTGTAGAGAGCTGAGTTGCCTTTCCTCCTCTAAAGCTAGGAGCTCTTTTATTCTATGCTCCTAAGATTCCTCCATTTGTAGCTTCTCTTGAATGGCCACCCTTAGACTAGGCACCGCAAATTCCATGGGAATTATGGCCTCTAGCGCATATACCAACTTTAATGGTGTTTTCCCCATTAAGACTTTGTATGACATGCAAAAGGCCCATAAGGCGGCATCTAGCTTTTGGTCCCAATCATTTTTGTTGGCATTTATGATCTTTAGAATTTTGGTCAGAAACTTGTTGGTGGATTCCTCCTGACCATTGTACTGTAGGTAATAGGTTGAGGATTTCTTGTGATTTGATGAGGTATCTTTCCATCAACCCTTTCATTACTCTGTTCATGAAGTGTGTGCCTTGGTCACACTAACTATCTCCACTGGCATTCCATGCCTAGCAATGATGTCCTTGAAGAGGAACTTCACTACCTCTTTTGTGGTATTTCTCTTTATAGCTTTAGCTTCTGACCACTTGGTGAAGTAATCAATTTGTTTTGCCACAATTATGTATTCACACCTACTGCCTTTCGTGGGTGTCTTGATTGGTCCAACAAAATCCAATAAATGGAAACAGTGGAAGAATGGGGGAGATGGGAAATCTATGAGAATCATCGGGTTGACCCATCCACTAATAGAAGTCACATTGCTTTGCTTTACTGTTGGCATCTCTCATAATTGTTGGCCACTAGAGGCCTGCATGCAAAATGTTTTGGGATGAGATTTCTCCACCCATGTGTCCTCCTATAATGCTGCAGTGTGGTTCCCTAAAGACCGCTTGTTACTGCTCATGATTCGGGACACACCTACGCAGGATATGGTCTATGCCTCTTTTGTACAAATGTCCAAAAATCATGGTGAAAATTTCTACTCCTTAAGGCAATCCTCTTCTTCTGTTAATAGTGTACTTTTTTGGGAATGTTCCATCCTCTAGAAACTGCATCATATCACAATACCAATTCTCCTCCACTATTGCTATTGGCTGGGGGAATATGACTGCTTATTCCCGCTCTGCAACCTACTGAAGTTCGCTGGTTATGCATGCAGCATACACCAGACAAATATGGATCTAACATAAAACAAACACATCACAGAGATCGTTGAACACTACCAGGCTGATTGCTTAATAAACAGTGTAAATACACGATCCCTTAATAGATAACGTTAACGATCATAGCGTATGAAATAGAATTGAAATACATAGAGATGTAACAGGAACATGAATGTACAAGAGAGAGATAACAAAAAAGAACGGTCTTGCTTATATCAATAAAAAACAGAAAGTGATATAATCGATAGCCAATCTTCTGAAGGCTTAGTATTTGTCAGTACTATGATGATAAGATGCATCGGCTGAGTGTTTAAGGAAGCATCATTTCTTGCAATAAAGTAGGCATGTCCTGATAGTGCTAACATGTGGTTGTCCAGTAGCTCTGGCATTGGCCCGCGGCTCAGGCTAGCCTACGGCTAACACTTGACACACCCAGTGGGTCGGATTCCCAATCCGATGACTCGACTACACAATGTTGTAATCTTGTGGACTATAAGATGCCTTTTAGACTCTGGGCGAGTTTTGATCACAGCTAATGGAGGTATGAATGATGACCTCTGGTTCAACGCTTGTAGAGGCCAGATCGTGAATACTGTGGTAGCATGCCCATCTTGGAAGAGTGGATCCAAAAGGCGGAGAATGACAAATGCTTTTCATGAGATGAATGCCAAGGAGGATAGCAAGCAGAAGGAGGATAGCTCATTTGAACTCATCATAGATCTACCAAGGCAAGTAGAAATCTAAAAAAGATGCTAGCAAAAGGCGCCAGAATCCACATACCATATATCTTGAGATCTTGACACATCCCCTGTTATGGAACTAAGCATGTGTTGTATCAAAAAAGGCTGCTCACTTCTGTCATCTCCTCCATGTTTGCTAGATGATGCATAGTTGCCTTGCTGTAACTTCCCACAGTCGTTTGCCTTAGTAATAGAACTCTATGTTATTTGCATTTTGATTTCTTTGCCAACCACCTGGGCCTCTTTGGCTCCCCCTGCCTCTAGACTGGCCTCTTGCACCTGTGTATGATTGTTGATGTGAATCATTGGACTGTTGTTGCCCAAAATTTTGATTTCCTACCTAAATTAGAGTAGAAGGCCTGTTCCGATGTGTTCTTACTTTGTGAAGAAGAATCCTCACCTAAAGTCTTTTCTTCTATGATTAGCATAGATATCAAGTCTCGAAAGTTGGAAATATTCTCCCTTAGAACTGAAATGGAGGTCTTGAATGGCTTGTACTCTTTGCCAAGCCCCCATACAGAAAGACAAACACTCACCAAATCATCATCTTCCAACTGATACATTGATAGACCCAAGGGATTCAACAATGCCCTTGATCTTTAATGCATATTCATAGATGGACATGCTTTTCTTTTCAACAGTATGCAACTCTTGCTTTAACTGCAACTTCCTTGCCTTTGTGTTAGTTTGAAACATCTGAACCAGATTCTGCCATATTGCTGGAGTGTTTGCATCCTGTATGTGTTCTATCATAGTGTTTGTGGTGACACTAATTGAAAGCCAATACATAACTTTTCTTGCACCCTGATTCCAATCCTTAAATGCCTTTATATCTATAGGACTGGCATTGTTCTCAGATAACTCTAGAGGCTCCTCATTGTCTCCTTCTACATAATCCCAAGATCCTTTACCCATTATGAAATTGGTCATTTTGAACTTCCAGGCATGGAAGTTATTCTTATCCAGCTTCTCACAATCTAATTAATTCCGTCAGACATGTTTTTCTGTAGCATTCAAATAACCTGCAAACATACAATTTGTTTTTGCAACCTATAATATAGCAGTATCTTTTGTAAACTGCTGTAGAGCAGAGTAGTACTTTAGCACAGCTTGTGTGTCACCAAATGTGACCAGAGTACATGTACATACACTCAATATCAACAATACATGTGCAAACCCTGTCTGCACTTCCAAAATGCATTGCGCACTACAATAACCAGATTTCAAGCAGAAATAGTTCTCTACCAGAACTTCCAAGACTGCTAAAAATACCCTGCAGTAGTGACAAAACGGGGTTACCCGTATAACACGCCCAAAACGTGAATCTTGTTGGAAAAACATTGTCCAATAGGATAGTTAACCTACCCCGTAGCTCCGCTCTTGCAAAGAGAGCTCCTCAATCGGAGATGTGTAGCTCCCAGACAGCTACTGAGGGGGCGTTGTACCTAAACCAAGAAGGGGAAAGAGCTGATGGTGCTCTTACCCGAGTTGTGTAGTACTCCTTTCTTCCTTGCTTGTCCTTGCCTCTTGCTTGTCTCCTTAGCTCTCACACAAACCAGGTTCTGATACCATAAAGAGAATGTGGGGGAGAGGGAGAGCTTCAAACCCTGGCAAGAATATGGGGGAGAGGGAGAGCTTCAAACCCTAGCAAGAATATGGGGGAGAGGGAGAGCTTCAAACCCTGGCAAGAAAACACACACACACAAAAGAGAGCAAGACATAAGAGAGAGATGGATGGCTGAATTTTCTTCTATCTTCTTCTAATCTACTCAACCAACATAACATATAGATAAGAGTACACACTATATGGGTTAGTACTCAACTACTACAACATACAAGGGTCAGTCCATAATGTGAACTTGACTAACTGAGCACTATAGCTATGCCAGTCTCTAGTAATCCAAAATGGCTATCACACAGCTTGTCATCCCAGTGGCTGCATATTAACCATAATCTCACCAACCATGCCAGTGGTATAGATGCGGAAGCTATCACCTAGGTGGGTCATCAATGTCCATAGCACTAGTTGAGCTCGATATCTCAACAAGCAGGCCATGAGATGTATTCATTCCTAGATGGGTTGAGTGAATATAATCAAGTTTAAATGGCCCCAAAAGAATTGGGAGAAAATAGCTTTCATCACATAATGGGGAGATTTTTCATCAAACGTCATGAGACTTTTGGCCTCAAGAATGCCACATTTCAACGCATGGTCCAAGAAGTTTTTGCTGATTTTATGCAAGTATTCATTGATGACTTCACTATCTCAACAATTAATGCACCTACAATGTAAGATTCCAACCCCCCAACCCCTCTCATGATGTCCAGTATCTTCCTCTGTAATCAATTCCCCTCTTCAGAAATATAAAAGATCTTGTTTCTACCTGTTTTGGCCTAGAGAGAGAAAATATTCTAGAGAGATAATATTCAGATTTTAAATATTTTGGGATAAAAAAATACCTCATCTTATTAAAATAAGTTCCCCTGAAACAGAAGTTCAAAAAGATTTTCAGAAGGTGCATTAGAAATTAAGTATAATCTGTTCAAGAGGCATTATCCTGGGGGGTGAAGATTTTTTCAAGATTTTAAATTAAGGTTCCTATGGACGAATAAGATTCATCCAAATGTAGGGAGGAGATAAATGAAGAAATAAAAGGAAAATCCCCCAAAATGAGTAAATACTCACATAAGATGAAGAGTTGACTAAAGAGTTGACTAAGGGCAAGGTTAATAGTTAAAAAAGAGAGATATTTAGGTGAAATGATGCATTTTTGACACCTCTGCATGGGGGAATTCCCCTCATGAAGAGGACACCTATTTCACATGCTTGAATGAGTTTTAAACTCCCAAATAATGAGATATTTTTATCTCTCCTCTCTCTTGTTTCAACTAGATCCAAAAAGTGAGCAAAACTGACCTAAAAATGGTCAAAATTTGACCAAACTGATTTGGAAAATTCTAGAATCACTTTACTTGGTTAGAGACTCACTTTTTCCTATAAATAGAATCCCTCCCCTTTGTTGAAACTTAATAGTGTTTTATGCACTGTTACTCTGCTCCTCCCAAGCCAAGAACTGTGAATTTATTAATAATTCACTAGTTTTTGACATTTCCCTCTTCCTGTTGCCATATATATAGGCAGTGATGTGTGTGAACACACTTAGGACCGCCGGGGCACTTTTTCCCTCTTTAGGAGGTTTTTTCCCCCGGCTTGTATATACGCCCATCCTTCTAGGGCTAACTTATCTTTGTACATTGACACAATCTAATACACTTTGTGTTGTGTGCATTCTTGCTTCTTCTTCTCCAAGCTTTGTGTGCTTTCCTGCAACCCTAATTACAACAATTGGTATCAGAGCAGGCATTGGCTCCCAGGGCAACACCGCCAGCACTCTCCGACTCACGTTCTCCGATTGAGGTGAGTTTTCACGAGCGCTTGCAGGTCCCTATACTCTGCAAATAATCCCGTAGGGCTTTGCGTTCTCAGAATTTGCATCTGAGGTCGTTTCGGGCTCCGTTTTTGCATTTCAAGTTCTGCACAGGTGTTTTCGTCATTTTCTGCAGAAATTTCGACAGTGCAGTTTTCTGCAAAACAGGCATACGTACTCCATTGTGGACCGTGCTACATAGCACGAGTTGTTTTCTGTTCAATCTTTGCTTCATTACAGGCAGCTTTTGCATCAGTTTCAGTCAGTGGCCATGGCTGATAACAGCAATGATGTATTTCGCATGTTGTCTGCTGAAGACAAACTGGATGGAGATAGCAACTATCCACTTTGGGCATACATGATGCAGCATGTTTTGGTTGCAAAAGGAGTGTGGAACATTGTGCAGGGTATAGATGTACGTCCAGGTTCTGTGGATGTAGGATCTGTTGAGGATGTTGCAGGTTCTAGCAGCTCTACTGTTGTTTGCTGCTGTTTTACCCACTGCTGAACAAGCTCGTTGGGATGGTAAAGATGCGCAGGCTCATGCCTTGATTGCACTTTCTGTCAAACGTAACATCACCCCACATATTCGTTCAGCTAAAATAGCAAAACAGGCTTGGGATGTTCTAGCTGGTTTGTATGCAGGTCGTAACGAGGCAAAAATCGCTTACCTGCGTAAAGAGCTAGAATTGAAGATTATGCAAGAAGATGATGACATGAATGTTTTTCTTGCTGAGATTAAAGATCTCAAAGAACAGTTGATTTCTGTAGGTGAGATTATTCCTGATCATTCTCTTGTGCAGACTGTTCTTGATGCTTTACCAGAGACATATCAGACTTTTGCTTCCACGTGGAGACTTCTTAATGAGGACAGACCTGATGCTGTCAAGTATGATACTTTAGTCAACAAGCTCTTGCAAGAAGCGCAGTCCAGGCAAAATAGGGCCAGGCAGCGTGCAGTTGATCAAGCATTTATTGCTGCCCAGCAACAGGGAAGAAGTGGTAAGGTAGCCCCTTCCACTGTTTCTTCTCCTATTAGTAGGTCTGTAACTTCTTCTCCTTCCACAGGTAGCAACAATAAGTCTGAGAAGACTCTTGATAAAGGCAAGAAAAAGACCAGGTGCAACTATTGTAAGGCAAATGATCATGTCATTAAGAATTGCCCTAAGCTAAAGGCTAAAGAGGCAAAGAAGAAAGAGTCAAATGCAGCCACAATAGCGGATGCTTCTACAAATGCAGATTCTGCAAATGTTGTGCAGGATACAGAATGGGCGTTTAGCGTGTATTGCCAGTATGACCCATCTGTACATGATGCATGTTTGGCAGTTTTTGTTGACTCTCATGTTTGGTATTTTGACAGTGGTGCTACAAAGCACATTACCTCGCATCGTGATATGTTCACTTCTCTTGAGGCTGTCCCTAATGGGAATACTGTCACATGTGCCAATAATGCTTCTTACCCAGTGAAGGGCATTGGTAAAATTATGCTTACTGCTGCAAATGGCAGCGCTTTCACACTTTCAGATGCTTTGTATGTGCCAGGGATAAAGAAGAATCTATTGTCTGTCTCTGCGCTTGCTAGACTTGGATTTGTAATCAAATTTGTGGATGACAGATGTACTGTTCATGATTTGACTTCTGGTGATACGATTATTGTATCTGGCACCTTGTTTCGTGGGCTGTATAGGCTCAATTCTTATGACAAGTGTGTGGAAGATTCAGCAAATGCAGTTTCTGATGAAAAGGCAGTTTCAGATGCAAAACTATGGCATGCTCGTTTTGGTCATCTGAACTTTGCTAGTTTACTGCGTTTGCAGAAATTTGATATGGTTGCTTCATTGCCCCCTCTTGAGGCACCATTGAAACATGTTTGTGAAGGCTGTATTTTGGGCAAAATGCAGCGTTCTGCGTTTCCAAAGGATGGTTCTGTGCGGGCCACTCGCAAATTGCAGCTTGTACATAGTGATGTATGTGCGCCTATGCAAACTCCGTCATTTGGTAAACACTTGTACTTCGTGACTTTCATTGATGATTACTCAAGGCATGCATGGGTATATCCACTGAAGGCAAAGTCCGAAGTGTTTTTGTGCTTCAAACAGTTTTTTCTTATGGCTGAAAATGTATCCAATTGTACTGTGGGCACCCTCCGTACTGATCGAGGGGGGGAGTACATGTCTAAAGAGTTTGATGCATTTCTGGCTAGTCGTGGGATAAAACACCAATGTACAGTGCCGTATACCCCTCAGCAAAATGGTGTTGCTGAGAGGAAGAACAGGTCACTTATGGAGATGGCACGATGTATGGTCAAGAGCCAAGCTTTGCCACATGCGTTTTGGCTTGAGGCTGTCATGTGTGCTGCATATGTACTCAACAGGTGTCCCACTAAGGCCTTGCAGTCTATTACTCCATACGAAGCTTGGCATGGCAGGAAGCCTTCTATTGGTCACTTGCGTGTCTTTGGTTGCTTGGCCTATGCTTTCGTGCCTGTGCAACAACGCAGAAAATTGGATGATAAGGCTGTCAAATGCATTTTTGTTGGTTATAGTGCTGAGAGCAAGGGTTACAGATTGTATCATCCGCAGTCAAAGCGTATCTTGATTAGTCGAGATGTTGTTTTTGTGGAAGATGCTGTGCAGCCCTTGTTATCATGTACCAAAGAGACAGGTGTAAGCTCACGGGATGTATTTGATACGTTGTTGCCTCTCTTTACAGGTGGGAATTCAAATGTAAGTCCTAATGAGGCAAATATTCAGCCTATGCAGATTTCAAACGACATCATAGATCAGCCTATTTCTGATGCAGATTTACAGGATGTAATTCATGAGGATAGGGCTGAAAATGAGCAGGCTAGAGGTATGCCTAAATGGCTGGTGCAAACCTTGCGTGATAGTAAGATTGATGCACCTATTACTAGTCGTACTCGTTCAGGTTTTCAGCATGCCTCTTATGCATCAGATTGTTATGCTTTGGCTGTGTCTAGTATGTGTGAAGAGGAAGAACCTCTTTCATTTGATGAGGCACAAAATTCAGAAAATTGGTTGGCTGCAATGCAAAGTGAATATGATGCTATAATGAAGAATGGTACATGGTCTTTGTGTGATTTGCCTATTGGTAAAAAGGCCATTGGATGTAAGTGGGTTTTTAAATTGAAACGAAAGCCAGATGGTAGTGTTGATCGCTATAAGGCTAGACTTGTTGCAAAGGGTTATGCTCAAGAAAAGGGCATTGATTTTGATGAGACCTTTGCTCCCACTTGTCGTATGACTACCATTCGTAGCATTTGTGCATTGGCAGCTCATAATGGTTGGAATGTACATCAGTTGGACATAAAGACTGCGTTCTTGAATGGAGATTTGCATGAGGAGGTGTATGTATCGCAGCCTCGTGGTTTTGTTCAGGGCAGGAAAACAAAGTGTGCAGGTTGAAAAAGGCTTTATATGGTTTAAAGCAAGCTCCACGAGCTTGGTATGAAAAGATACATGCATATTTGACTGCACATGGGTTTCAGAATAGTCCAACAGAAAGCACTTTGTATGTTAAACGTGTGGATGGTGTACATCTAATCATTGCTCTCTATGTCGATGACATGCTGCTCACAGGACCAAATGAGAGTCATATTGCTGATTTTAAGGCTGATTTGAATGCCTCTTTTGAAATGTCAGATTTGGGGCATTTGCATCATTATTTGGGGATACAATTTAAGCAGTGTGATGGAGGTATTGCTTTGTGCCAGACAAAGTATATTGAGACACTGTTGCGGAGATTTGGCCTTGAAGACTGCAAGCCTATTGCTACTCCAATGGAGAGAGGTTTGAAGTTGAGTCTTCATGATGCTGGAGATCACTTTGATGTCACACTCTATCAGACAGCTGTTGGTTGCCTCATTTATGTATGCATTACGAGGCCGGACATTCAGTTTGCAGTCTCACAGGTGAGCAGGTTTATGCATAGCCCAGGGTCTCAGCATTGGAAGGCAGTTAAACGCATCTTTCGCTACTTGAGTGGCACCATACATCTTGGGTTGTTTTATCCCAAGGGGGGATCGTTGCCGCCAGATTTACATGTTTTTTCGGACTCAGATTGGGCTGGTTGCTATGACACAAGAGTGTCCACAAGTGGTTTTTGTTTCATGCTCGGAAGCTCATGCATATCTTGGTTGAGCAAGAAGCAACCTACTGTGGCCACTTCTAGTTGTGAAGCTGAGTACAGGGCAGCTTTCACAGCTACGGTTGAGTGTGTGTGGCTCAGACGGCTTATGGCTGACTTGGGTGTTGGACAGGAGTCTGCCACCTCTATCTTCACTGACAGTCAGAGCGCATTGGCAGTTGCGAGAAACCCAGTTTTTCATGCTCGCACAAAGCACATTGAGATGCATTATCACTATGTCAGGGAGAGACTCTCAGCAGGAGAGATCAGCTTGGCCTATGTGCCAACACAGGACAACCTCGCCGATCTTTTCACAAAGGCGCTTCCTCATGAGAAGTTCGAAGCTTTCCGCAAAGCTTTGGGCTTGCTCCCCTTTGTGGATTGATCTACTTCGGGCATGGCACTCCCCTATACATGAGTGCCAGCTCTCGTTCACACCATCACTCCCAGGGGGGAATTGTTGCCATATATATAGGCAGTGATGTGTGTGAACACACTTAGGACCGCCGGGGCACTTTTTCCCTCTTTAGGAGGTTTTTTCCCCCGGCTTGTATATACGCCCATCCTTCTAGGGCTAACTTATCTTTGTACATTGACACAATCTAATACACTTTGTGTTGTGTGCATTCTTGCTTCTTCTTCTCCAAGCTTTGTGTGCTTTCCTGCAACCCTAATTACAACACTTCCAAAGATTGGTGGCCACTCTTGTTACAAAGATTATTATTTTATTATAAAAGTATTACTTTTATCATAATTGATTTTCATGCATAAAGGTATGCATAAAAGATTATTATTTTATTATAAAAGTGTTACTTTTATCATAATTGATTTTCATGCATAGAGGTATGCATAAAAGATTATTATTTTATTATAAAAGTGTTACTTTTATCATAATTGATTTTCATGCATAGAGGTATGCAGAAAAGATTATTATTTTATTATAAAAGTGTTACTTTTATCATAATTGATTTTCATGCATAAAGGTATGCATAAAAGATTATTATTTTATTATAAAAGTATTACTTTTATCATAATTGATTTTCATGCATAGAGGTATGCATAAAAGAATATTATTTTATTATAAAAGTGTTACTTTTATCATAATTGATTTTCATGCATAGAGGTATGCATAAAAGATTATTATTTTATTGTAAAAGTGTTACTTTTATCATAATTGATTTTCATGCAGAGGTATGCATAAAAGATTATTATTTTATTATAAAAGTATTACTTTTATCATAATTGATTTTCATGCATAGAGGTATGCATAAAAGATTATTATTTTATTGTAAAAGTGTTACTTTTATCATATTTGATTTTTATGCATAAAAATTTATTTTTTTATAAAAGTGTTACTTTCATCATAAATGATTGTATGCATAATCTTATGCATAAAAGATATTTTTTATATTAAAAGAGTGATTTTCATCATAAATGATTGTATGCATAATCATATGCATAAAAGATATTTTTTATATTAAAAGAGTGATTTTCATCATAAATGATTTTATGCATAAATAGGATGCATAAGAAAAATTCTTTTATTCTAAAAGTGTAATTCCTACTAAATTGTATTTATGCATGGAAAGATGCATAAAGAAATCTATTTTTAGTTCAAAAGAGTTATTTTCGTCAATTTTGATTTTATGCATAGGAAGATACATTAAAGAATTGATTTTCTATTCAAAAGTGTCATTCTCATTTAAAACAAATTTATGCATAGGAAGATGCATTAAAGAATTGATTTTCATTTCAAAAGTGTCATTCTCATTTAAAATGAATTTATGCATAAAAGATTGATTTTATTTCAAAAGTGTTAGTCTCCTTAAAATGGAATTTATGCATAAATAGATGCGTAAAGAAATCTTATATCAAAAATAAGAATTCTCTTGTATTCTATAAATAGATATGAGGATGTGAAACGAATCAAATAGATGAAAATGAATGTGGAATAGATGGAGATGTATGTATGTGAAGGAATGGATGTAGTTATATGTATGTGAAGGAATGGATGTAGTTATATGTATGTGAAAGAAATGATGTAGATGTGGAATGTGGGTATGGATGTATGGATGTATGGATGTGAATGTGAATGTGAATGTGGATGTGTGAATGGGGATATGGATGTAGATATGGAATGTGGATGTGGATGTATGTGAATGTGAATGAGGATATGGAATGTGGATATGGATGTATGGATGTGAATGTGAATGTGGATGTATGAATTGGAATGTGGATGTGGATGTAGATGTGGATGTATGAATGTGAATGTGGATGTGAATGTATGAATGTGAATGGGAATGTGAATGTATGAATGTGAATGGGAATGTGAATGTATGAAGGTGGATGTGGAAATGGATGTATGGATGTGGAAGTGGATGTGGATGTATGAATGTGGATGTGAAAATGGATGTATGGATATGGATGTGGAAATGTGGATGTGGATGTGGATATATGAATGCGAATATGAATGTGAATGGATATGAAGTCGATATAAGTGAATGGATGAGATGAGATGTCATGTGAATCAGAATGTGAATGAATAATATAAGATTTGAATGAATGAGATATAATGAGAAATGGATGTGATGAGACATAAGGTAAATTAAGAAAGATAGGAATGGATGTTATGTGAAGTGAATGAATCTGATGTGATGGGATGGAAAATGATGTATCTGGTCAAGAATGGATATACATATGAATTGGAATTGGATTAAGTAATATGGATTGATGTGGAACAATTTGGAAAGATATGAGTTCATTATAGAAACTATAATTGTAAACTGTTGTCAAGAATGCTGGGGAAGCATTTTGACTATCTTGAGAATGTGGTCGTGAAGACCTACCTGATAAAGTTGCAACTACTAAACGGATGGAGGACGTCTCGCGTAGCAAGGTCGACCGAGGTCTTGACCAGCCTCGGTTCAATTTAAATGGTGAGCTTCCAGTACGATGGATGAGGGACCAAGGAAGCGACCTATGAGTGAAGCGCTAGCGAAGGATCCTAGAGGGTGCTGATTATACGGTGCTCGGGCTCTGGGTCACCGAAGATACCCACACGTGCGTCATGGAAGATATTGGAATAAGGAGTAAGAGTTGTTTTCTGAAACCGAGCATGGATCTAGTTGATTGACCTTACTGGTCCTCAACGGATAAGTCCATGGCTCTTTTATATGGATCTGTTGGTTGATCTTGCTGATCTTCCATGGAGATTCCATTCTGTTATGTGAATATATTGCCAGTTACTATGAGCTAGGAACTATCAAAAAGGCCCCTGAGTGAACAGGTGGTGAGTGTTCTGGTTACCAATGATGCCATAAGTACACCGATGAATGAGTGATTGAAAATATGGATTCAACCACACATTTTGAGGATAGTGATCAGTGACATAATGGTTTCATTAAAGGATTGTTTTAAAGTTAGCTGATGCTGAGAAAAAGGCAATTTCATATTGGGTGTGTAAGTGGTGTGACTAGTTTATGTTTGCTTGAACTTCCGGCTAGGGGGCCTGGGAACTGTTTTCCCTGGTACCCAGGACAAAACCTAACCAAATTCTAAATTGGATCCCATCACTACAGTGGTTGGGCGGTTGGCTAACCCATGGGACTGGATGGGGTTAGGCTGGACTGATGGATCCGTGAATGGAGACTCAATTTCTATTTAGTTCGATAGATGAAGTAAATCCCAGACAAAAATTGTTCTATGGAAAAGAATCAACGGCTGTGCCTCTCAATGAGGAAAAAAGCGTTGATCTCTATGATCCAAGTATAGTCTTTTTCCCTGATCTGACTATGGGACTTACGGGTTCGGTCAGATGCGCTCAGTTAGTTACCTAGTGGAATCGCCCGTGCTTTCCGAGCAAGAGAATTTTTTCCGAGTTTGGTTTGGAAGAATCGAGGAATTAGTCACCTCTCCGGATATCCGTGGGCGAGGCCTAGAGTGTGGGACCCTGCCCCACGCAAGATGTGCTACTTCCACTGCTAGCACCCCGAATCCATTGCGCGGTGGGGACCGGGATCTCACAGTTGGTATCAGAACCATTTGGCGAATGAGGATCAACCGAGAAGCCAAAAATGTCAAAAATTTATCAAGAGGCACTAAAAGGTTGTAATTGTGTGATAAAATTCATACAATTTGATATTCAAACTGAAATTCGTAATTTGGTAATTGGGTCTTCAGATGTGGAAGTACCGCAATTGTATGGAGTCCCTGACTTGCTTGAGGCCTAGACATGATAGTATTTACCTTATAATTCCAAGGACCGTGACTACTCGTATATACCGAGGGTATAACTGCAGCTCTTTATTGGCAGTATATAATACGAGTAAATCTAAGACTTGAAATTATAAGCATTAATGCTATCTAGATGATGAATTTGAGTGTGGTTGATATGATTTTTAAATTCTGGTTGAGAACTGATGAATTGATTTGGATTCTAATTGAAAAATAATAATCCTTAAAAATTGGTTGGAATGTAATAAGCTGAGCAAAACCACAATGAGGATGAATGGGACGAATCCCTGTGATGATGTTCTTAAATGGAATGATGTTAATGACTTCAGCCAATCACTATGAGATTAGTGGATTGTGCTGGCAGATTGCTACTGTTAACTTTTGATCAGTGGATCAAGTTAAGGGATGATAAATTAAAAATCTAAAAAATTGAAATCCCCATGGAGGATTGTTTAGATAGAAGAATTCAATCTGATAGACCATTATTGTGTTAAAGATAAGAATGAGATAATTCTGAATGAATTGTTAACAAATAATGTGTTCTATATGAGTATCTTATCCCATGACTCTGTGGGGAACCGAGAACCCCGGAATCATCAAAAATCGGATTGAATCATAAATAAAGAGACTTAACAAGAATTTTCATATTGATAGGAACATGGATCTAGGTCGTCGTGGTAGAAATGTTAACCCACAACTCGATGAAGAAGAGCTCGACCAGGATGTTCGTAAAACTCTTCATAGTTCGCAGCCTGGACCTTTCAAGGGTGAAGGGGAAAGAAAACTTGGGCGAGACTGTGGAGAAGTGGATCGAATCAATGGAAGAATACTTCGATGTCACCGGGTACAATAAAAAGAGCAAAATGGCTCTTGCAAGGCTGAAGATAGTGGAGACAGCTAGAGTGGCATGGAGAAACCACTGCGAGACAAACCATCTCGACCGAAATACCCAAACCTGGACCGATCTCAAGGCTTACCTCAGAAAGAGGTTTTGTCCCCTAGGCTTTCTTGAAACTAAGATGAATGAGTTCTTGGAACTAAAGCAGGGAAGCTGGACAATTGAAGAGTACCATCAGGCTTTTGCCCTTCTTCTTAAATATTCCCCTCAATTGGATGAAGAGCAACTGATGGCCAGGTTCATTCCGGGAATGAACGAGCCATTGGATACTTTAGTCAAGAATGCCAAACCTATTTCCATGGCCGAAGCAGTTCGAATGGCGAAGGATTTCACCAAAGCCTTTGATGTCAAAGTCTCGCCAAAGCCAGCACCATCACCTTTCAAAAGGTTTTTATTCCCAGAAGGTGATTCCAACCTTCCTCCACCTAAGAGATATCAGGGTCAAACCCAGGATATGGGAAGTTCCAAAATGGAAGAAATGTCCTTTTCTCGAAACTCAATCCCCTGGATTTCAACTTCAGAAGTTCCACCCTTGAACAAGAGAGTGAAATGTTGTAACTGTCAAGGGTTTGGACATCGTAGTATGGATTGCCCAACTCCTTTTGGATCAAGGTTTTCAGGACAAGGAAATCACGGGTCAAGATTCCAAACTCCAGCCCCTTCCTTCCAAGGTAATCAGGATTCTATCCGCCGCCAAAATCAGGGAAATCCCAGAGGTAGACCCTCTATCCAACCTGCAGTTTCAACCCAAAGTAATGCAAGACCTCCAACTCAGAATAGGGGAAGTCAAAGAGAGTTGTTCCCAAATCGGTCGTCCACTTCCAAGGCAGTAACACTAGAAGTGATTGAAGAAGAAGAAGATGATGAAAGAGATCATGAGGACATCTCGTGTTTTTTAAGTGGGGTAGAATGTAAGATTCCTCCCCCAGCCTCTCAGGATGTCCAATATCTTCCCTTGTAATCATTTCCCTCTTCAAAAATATAAGAGATCTTATTTCTACTTGTTTTGGCCTAGAGAGAGAAAATATTCTAGAGAGATGATATTCAAATTTTAAATATTTTTGGATACAAAAATACCTCATCTTATTAAAATAAGTTCCCCTGAAACAGAAGTTCAAAAAGATTTTCAGAAGGTGCATTAGAAATTAAGTATAATCTGTTCAAGAGGCATTATCCTGGGGGTGAAGATTTTTTTGAAATTTTAAATTAAGGTTCCTATGGACCAATAAGATTCATCCAAATGTAGGGAGGAGATAAATAAAGAAATAAAAGAAAAATCCCCCAAAAATGAGTAAATACTCACATAAGATGAAGAGTTGACTAAGGGCAAGGTTAATAGTTAAAAAAAGAGATATTTAGGTGAAATGATGCATTTTTGACACCTCTGCATGGGGAAATTCCCCTCATGAAGAGGGCGCCTATTTCACATGCTTGAATGAGTTTTAAACTCCTAAATAATGAGATATTTTTATCTCTCCTCTCTCCTATTTCAACTAGATCCAAAAAGTGAGCAAAGCTGACCTAAAAATGGTCAAAATTGACCAAACCGATCTGGAAAATTCTAGAATCAGTTTACTTGGTTAGAGGCTCACTTTTTCCTATAAATAGAAGCCCTCCCCTTTGTTGAAACTTTATAGTGTTTTATGCACTGTTACTCTGCTCCTCCCAAGCCAAGAAATGTGAATTTATTAATAATTCACTAGTTTTTGACATTTCCCTCTTCCAAAGATTGGTGGCCACTCTTGTTACAAACAAGAGTTGAACCCTCAAACCATCAAGCCAAAGGACAGCTCCAAGAAATTATGTAAGTAGAGATTCTTGTATTTTTCTTATTGATTTTATGTTTTTCTAATGTTTATGATTGTTTGAAGTGATAAATGGATGTTATGCCTTGATCGAAAGGCTTTTCCCCTCTCTTCTTAGAATCAACCCTTCTTTATCCTAGTTAAGTGAAGATTGTTGGAATTAAACTTTTTATAATGTTTTCTCTTTTATAAGTGAATTTTGATTAGTATAGATTTTTTTAAATCAATTAGAGTTAATTTTTAAGACAAAATTAAGTAGGAAAATTCAAAAACTGGTCAGCCATACAAAGGAGGTTATGGCAAAATTTTTGGAAATAAGAATTATCTTTTATTATGCTAAAAGAGTAATTCCTATCAATTCTATACTCTAAAAGTGTCATTTTCATGCATAAAAGATGCATATTGATTATTATTATTTTTATGCATAAAGGAATAATTTTCTTATGAAAGTGTTACTTTCATCAAAATGGATTTTTAGGCATAAAAGATTATTATTTTATTGTAAAAGTGTTACTTTTATCATAATTGAATTTCATGCATAGAGGTATGCATAAAAGATTATTATTTTAGTGTAAAAGTGTTACTTTTATTATATTTGAATTTCATGCATAGAGGTATGCATAAAAGATTATTATTTTATTGTAAAAGTGTTACTTTTATCATAATTGATTTTCATGCATAGAGGTATGCATAAAAGAGGTATATGCATAGAGGTATGCATATCTTTTATGCATAGAGGTATGCATAAAATATTATTATTTTATTATAAAAGTGTTACTTTTATCATATATCTTTTACAATAAAATAATAATCTTTTATGCATAGAGGTATGCATAAAAGATTATTATTTTATTGTAAAAGTGTTACTTTTATCATATTTGAATTCATGCATAGAGGTATGCATAAAAGATTATTATTTTATTGTAAAAGATATATGAATGTAGATGTGGACGTATGAATGTGGATGTGGAAATGGACGTATGGATGTGGATGTGAATCCGGATGTATGAATGTGGATGTGAAAATGGATGCATGGATGTGTATGTATGATGTAGATGTGGATGAGGATGTATGGATGTGGATGTATGAATATGGATGTGGAGATGGATGTACGAATGTGAATGTGTATGTGGAATAATGAATGCGAATATATATGTGAATGAATGAATGATATAAGATGTGAATGAATGAGATGTAATGAGAAATGGATATGATGAAATGTAATTTAAGAAAGTTAAGAATGGATGTATGTGAAGTGAATGAATCTGATGTGATGGGATGGAAAATGATGTATTTGGTTAAGAACGGATATGCATATGATTTGGATTTTGGATAAGTAATATGGATTGATGTGGAACAATGTGGAAAAACGAGAATTCAGTATAGAAACTCTATTTGTGACCTGTTTGTAAATGACTGTTTTATGTCATGAATACTAGGGAAGCATTTTGACCGTCTTGTGATTAAGGTCGTGGACACCTAACTGATAAAGTTGCAACTGCGGACGGAGAGTCATTGGAGGACGTCTTGCGTAGCAAGGTCGGCCAAGGTCTTGACTAGCCTCGGTTCGATTTAAATGGTGAGCTTCCGGTACGGTGGATGAGGGATCAAGGAAGCGGTCTATGAGTGAAGCGCTAGGTGACCTACGAAGGATCCTAGAGGGTGCTGACCATATGGTGCTCGGGCTCTGGATGGCCGAAGATACCCACACGTGCATCGTGGAAGATATCGAAATAAGGAGTAAGAGTTGTTTTCTGAAACCGGGCATGGATCTGGTTGATTGACCTTGCTGGTCCTCAACGGATGAGTCCATGGCTCTTTTATATGGATCTGTTGGTTGATCTTGCTGATCTTCCATGGAGATTCCATTTTGTTATGTGAATATATTGCCGATTACTATGAGCTGCTAGGAACTATCGAAAAGGCCCCTAAGTGAACAGGTGGTGAGCGTTCTGGTTGCCAATGATGCCATAAGTACACCGATGAATGAATGATTAGAAATATGGATTCAACCAGAGATTTTGAGGATAGTGATCAGTGATATAATGGTCATTAAAGGATCGTTTTAAAGATTAGCTGATGCTGAGAAAAAGTCAATTTCATATCGGGTGCGTAAGTGGTGTGACTAGTTTTATGTTTGCATGAACTTCTGGCTAGGGGGCCTGGGAACTCTTTTCCTTGGTACCCGGGACAAAACCTAACCAAATTCCTAATTGGATCCCATCACTACAGTGGTTGGGCGGTTGGCTAACCCATGGGACTGGATAGGGTTAGGCTGGACTTATGGATCCGTAAATCGAGACTCAATTTCTGTTTAGTTCGATAGATGAAGTAAATCCCGGACAAAAATTGTTCTATGGAAAAAGGATCAACGGCTGTGCCTCTCGATGAGGAAAAAAGCGTTGGTCTCTATGATCCAAGTGCAATCTGTCCCTTGAATCTGACTATGGAACTTACGAGTTTGGTCAGATCAGTTCAGTTAAGTAAGGCTTTTGACTACGTTAGGGAAAAGCTATCCTGGTGGAATCAACCGTGCTTTCCGGGCAAGAGAAGTTTTTCCAAGTTCGGTTTGGAGGAATCGAGGAATTAGTCACCTGTTCGGATATCCGTGGGCGAGGCCTCGAGTGTGGGACCCTGCCCCACGCAAGATGTATTACTTTCGCTCTGCTAGCACCCCGAATTCGTTGCGCGGTGGGGACAGGGATCTTCTGATACCAACTATGAGATCCCGATCCCCATCGCGCAACTTGCACGGGGCATGGTCCCACACTCGGGGCCTCGCCCACAGATATTCGGACAGGTGACTAATTCCTCGATTCTTCCAAACCGAACTCGAAAAAACTTCTCTTGCCCGGAAAGCACGGGCGATTCCACCAGGATAACTTTTCCCTAATGTAGTCAAAAGTCTTAACTAACTGAGCTCATCTGACCGAACCCGTAAGTCCCATAGTCAGATCAGGGAAAAAGACTGTACTTGGATCATAGAGATCAACGCTTTTTTCCTCACTGAGAGGCACACCGTTGATTCTTTTCCATAGAACAATTTTTGTCCGGGATTTACTTTATCTATCGAACTAAACAGAAATTGAGTCTCCATTTACGGATCCATC
Organism: Cibotium barometz; assembly: GCF_041138505.1. Classification (NCBI taxonomy): domain Eukaryota; kingdom Viridiplantae; phylum Streptophyta; class Polypodiopsida; order Cyatheales; family Cibotiaceae; genus Cibotium; species Cibotium barometz. The sequence continues at coordinate 14,498,086 of NC_141083.1, forward strand.
AGTCCAGCCTAACCCCATCCAGTCCCATGGGTTAGCCAACCGCCCAACCACTGTAGTGATGGGATCCAATTTAGAATTTGGTTAGGTTTTGTCCTGGGTACCAGGGAAAAGAGTTCCCAGGCCCACACGTGCATCATGGAAGATATTGGAACAAGGAGTAAGAGTTGTTTTCTAAAACCGGGCATGGATCTGGTTGATTGACCTTGCTTGTCCTCAACAACGGATGAGTCCAAGGCTCAGTTATATGGATCTGTTGATTAATCTTGCTGATCTTCAACAAGGATTCCATCTTGATTTTTATATGTGAAAATATTACCGGGTATTATGAGCTAGGAACTATCGAAAAGGCTCCTGAGTGAACAGGTGGTGAGCGTTCTGGTTGCTAATAATGTCATAAGTACACCGATGAATGAATGATTGGAAATATGGATTCAACCAGAGATTTCGAGGATTGTCATCAGTGACATAATGGTTTCATTAAAGGATTGTTTTAAAGTTAGTTGATGCTGAGAAAAAGGCAATTTCATATTGGGTGTGTAAGTGGTATGACTAGTTTTATGTTTGCATGACTGGTTGGGCGGTTGGCTAACCCATGGATCTGGATGGGGTTAGGCTGGACTGATGGATTCGTAAATCGAGACTCAATTTCTGTTATTACGATAGATAAAGTAAATCTTGGATAGTAATTATTCTATGGATAGGAATCAACGGTTGTGCCTCTTGATGGGGAAAAAAGCGTTGATCCCAATGATCCAAGTGCAAGTTTCTTCCTTTATCTGATCGAGTATCTTTATAGGTGCAGTCGGATCATCTTGATCAGTAATGGTCTTGACTACGTTAGAGTAAAAAGTTATCTTGGTGGAATCGCCCGTGCTTTCCGAGTAAAGGAAGTTTTTTCCGGGTCCGGTTTTGGAGAAACCGATGAATTAGTCTCTTGTCCGGATATCCGTGCTGGACGAGGCCCCGACGAGTGTGGGACCCTGTCCCAACTAAGAAGTGCTACTTCCGCTGCTAGCAACCCAAATCCATTGCGTGGTAGGGACAGGGATCTCACAGTTGGTATCAGAGCGAATTGGCTAATAAAGATCAATTGAGAAGCCAAATATGTCAAAAATTTATCAAGAAGCACAAAAAGGTTGTAATTGTATGATAATTCATACAAATTGATATTCAAACTGAAAATTCATAAATTAGTAATTGGGTCTTCAGATGGAAGTACCGCAATTGTATGGAACCCTGACTTGCTTGAGGCCTAGACATGATGGTATTTACCTTATAGTTACAAGTATCATGACTACCCGTATATACCGAGGGTATAACTGCAGCTCTTTACTGGCAATATATACGAGTAAATCTAAGACTTGAAATTATAAGCATTAATGCTATCCAGATGATGAATTTGAATGTGGTTTGATATGATTTTTAATTCTGTTTGAGATCTGATGAATTGATTGGATTCTGATTGAAAAATGATGATTTCTGAAATTTAGTTGAAATATAATAACCTGAGCGAAACTACAATGAGGATGAATGGGACAAGTCCCTATGATGATATTCAAAACTAGAATGATGATAATGATTTCAGCAAATCACTATGAGATTAGTGGATTGTGCTGTCAAATTGCTACTGTTAACACTTGACACGGTAGATCAAGTTAAGGGATGACAAATTGAGAACTTGCTTGACTGAAATTCCTGTGGAGGAATTTTTCATCAGAAAGAAAGATATGAATGATATGATCTGAATGAATCATTATTTAATGATGAGTTCTATATAAGGAATATTTATCCCAGTATTCTGTTGGGTTGAACAGAATATAAGGAACCCCAGAATAAATTGGATCTTAAAAAAAGAGTTGTCCTCTACTTTGCGAGATGAGGACATCTCGCATTTTTTTTAAGTGGGGTAGAATGTAAGATTCTTTGTTGTCACATGTGTGATGGAGGATAATCTATCCAGAGATCAGGGAAAGTGGATTGCAATCTGCAATTGGAACTTCCAAGTCATAGCCGGTCAGCTGAGTAGGACACTATCCTCAGAGAAGCTCACCAAGGAATCAATGGAGGGCACTTTGCAAGAAATCCTCCACGTAGGTCTCTGGTGGGGCCAACAGTACTTTGATGCATATAGATGGGCTAAACAATGTGACATATGCCAACATCTTGGCTAGCCAGTTGATGGAGACAAGATGCCACACAACCCAATTCTCCCCCTAGAACTATTTCAGAAATGGGGCCTCAACTTTGTAGGCCCATTTAAGCCCCCATCCCATTTACCGACATAAGTATATCCTAGTAGCAACAGACTACAACACCAAATGGGTAGAAGCCCACTCTCTTCGGGATAACACAGCACAATCAACTACCAAATTCCTATACGAGATGATAATCACTCGTTTCGGATGCCCGATTGAGTTTATTAGTGATCAAGGCAAGCACTTTGTCAATGATGTCATTAAAGAACTGATCACCCAACATCTCATCATTCATAAATGCTCCATAGTGTACTATCTACAAGCCCAGGGTCAAGTTGAATCGACCAACAAAATCCCCAAGAAGATCCTCACAAAGTTGGTCGAAAATCAAAATGATTGGGATGAAAAGTTGTATTCAGCCTTATGGGCTTTCTACATAGCCTACAAGATTTTGACTGGAATGACCCCATTCAAACTAGTTTATGGCATCAAGGCAGTCATATGAATGGAATTCCTAGTGCCAAGTCTCCGCATCACCATTGTAGAAAAGTTAAGCGTGGAAGAGTCCCTTCAGCATCGCCTGGACCAGCTCCTTGCATTAGACAAAGCTCACTTCAAGAGTTTCTATCACCATAGTTGTTCAAAAAAGAAGAAAGAAATAGGTCGATCACCACTCCAAGTTCTAGATGTTCAAGGAAGAAGATCCTGTCCTCTAATTTCAGTCTCGCATGGGTCCACATCCTGAAAAATTGAAGCTCCAGTGGACAAGAACATTCTCAATTGTCAAAAAGTTCTATGACAGCACTTCCCTTCTTGGCATGCTCAACGGCGCGACGGTTCCAAAATCTAGTCAATGGCTACTGCCTGCGACCCTCTGCCTACGACCCTACCATGCATTGATGCTGCTGAATCCCTTCAAAAGAACCACCAACAAATACACTACCTGAGCATTCATCACCATCATGACTTTTCCCCTCTCCAAACAATCATCATGAAAGATTTGCCTCAAGTGTGTTAAGCGACATGATACAATCTCATCAAGAATTTTCAACTGTTGTGCATGCCAATGCTACATGGTAACTATTTTAAAACCCCCCCAAAATCCAACTAATCTTGGTGTATCTATCTGTTTGCATGAAAAACCCCTTTTCGCACCCAAGCCATAACCCTTTGCCTACAATGACCTTCTACACTTTCTCCCACCTTACACATCTGCACATATTTATGAAGAAAACCATATATCTGCCCAAAGGCCAACTTCTAAAGTTACCATTACACCCTAAAAAGGAAGCCACCATCTACAACTGTCTAGGTCCTCCTAGAAATTTCTCCACTGAAGGCCAATCATCTAGCGGCGGTAGTAAAGATCCTTATAAAGGGAGTGTTGAAATTCATGGATAAAGCTCCCTACTGATAATCAACTATCTAATTAGATCATAATCCTAATCTAATGACAACACTAATCTAAGGTGGATAAAAATGAACAATACTCATGGTGATGAGTGTGTGCTAATTAATTTTAGACTCAAGTTTAGTTAGGTTACAAGATGGAAACTTGTACTCCTAAAAAGATTTGAGATGTTGTGGTTGTATTCCAATGCTTGAAATGTCCTCCTTTTATATGAGGATAGTAGAACAAAGCTATCATAGCTCATGTGGGATAACTTGGCTAGGTGACTTGGCACTCTAGCATCACTCATTTCAACACCCGCTATATGGGGTACAATTTTTAGGCTTTCACTCTTCCTCTCTCTCCCCTTGTAATAGGATACTTTGGCCTTTATGTTACTTTGGCATTATAGCTACTTTGGCTATGAATTTCAGCTTGAGTGCATCATATGGCTTCAAAGGCTAATTACATCACACTTTTTGTAGAGACAAGAGGGTTGAAAAGTATAATGGTTCTTTCTCTAGAAGAGCGTGTGTTTAGCAGAAGCTGGGATGGCTTTGGCCTCGATATAGTTTGCCTGCTTCTTTTTTTTATAGAAATCTTCTTCTAGGTGAATAGTTTTTCCACAATAGTCACAAACAAGCTTTGGTTTATCTTTATTGTGACATTCATTCTTGGTACCAAGTTTTCCACAGTGATAGCATCTTGGAAGTTGAGATGTTGTTTGGTTTATCCTTTGAAATCTCCCACCCTTTGTATGTAGTGCTTGCTCACTTGAATGTGATTTGAATGATTCTTTATCTTTGAATTTGGATTCTTGTTCAAGTAGAGATGATTCTACATATTGAAGTTTAGTGTTGGGTACATTTTTAAGTGTAGCCAATTGATTCATAAGGTTCTTTGTCAACGCTTTTTAGAAAACAGTAATAGATTCATCTTCCTCAATGACTTTCTTTAATGCACTAAGTTGTTGTTTGATACCTTTGAATTTACTGATGTGTTGTGCCATGGTCTCGGTCTCCTTCTTGTCGAGCTTGTAAAACTGCATGAGAAGGTTGTTGATTTTCTGCCATGCCAACTTGGCATCCTTCATGCCAACAATGTGACCAATCACATCATCATAAAGATTTTGGGTGATGAGGCCCAATGCTTTGTTGTTTTGAAGTGGCTCAATGCTTTGTTGTTTTGAAGTGGCTCAACCTCCACTTCTTCATCCTCAATAAGGTGCTAAAGCCCCTTACACATAAGAAAGTACACGGTCTTGCTTTGCCATGTGAAGAAACCATCGCCATTAAATCTTGAAACAACTTCAACACACTCCATATATACTAAGAAGGTCTTACTAACAAGCTTTTATTTTGCTTTGTTATCAGTGTCTAATCTCATACAAATTTGTAGTGTGAAGGTCGAGAAGGTCTTTGCACGTGATAATGATTCACGGCCAGTGTCTAGTCCCAGTACAAGGGATGATAATGAAACAAATGCTCTTCAATTGAGTAATGCAAGAGGATGTAGGGAATTTTGATGTAAAGGAGAACTTTCCATAGTGAATTTACACTCCAAGTTTCCAATTTTGGATTTACATTAGCCCAATTTTTGTTGATACAGCACTACTGAGAGTGACTAGTGCCCAATTTTTGTTGATACAGCACTAATGAGAGTGACTAGTGCCCAAATTTTGTTGATACAGCACTAATGAGTGACTAGTGCTTAATTTTTATGATTAAGTGAGCTGAATCTTGGAGGATGAAATTGGGAATGTGTAAGCAACCATTGAGAGGGATTTTTTCATGAGGGTGTTACTCTAGATGAGAGCAAGATCCCTATCTAGAAAGATAGCTCAAATCTTCATAAAACAAGCAAAAAACGATGATTTTAACTACCTGGTTATTTGCTTGCTGTGGTCGCGTCCGATGATGAAATGGGTCAAGATTGCATTTGTGGGTAGCTTACGCTATTGCTAAGGTAGACCTAAGGTGGATTGGGCTAATTCATAGCAGCCATGAAGAAATCAACACAAAACTAGTCGGTGTTTTAGTGCCATTGTCGGGTTGTGTGATATGAATTGGAGTGAATGGCTTGAGCTATGGGTTTGCCTAGGCTTGTGTGAGATGCCTCTTGAAAGACTTGGCCAAAGATGGAAAGATTGAGGAGAACAAGCTTGATCAAGTTTGGCCACAAGAAGGGAAATGAAGATAATATTAGGATTAGTGATTAATGAAGAGATTATACTAATATGAGTTAAAGCTAAGCTATTGGGGAGCTTAAACCAAGCTTTGATACCATGTTGAAATTCATGGATCAAGCTCCCTACTACTGATAATCAACTATCTAATTAGATCGTAATCCTAATCTAATGACAATACTAATCTAAGGTGGATAAAAATGAGCAATACTCATGGTGATGAGTGTGTGCTAATTAAGTTTAGAATCAAGTCTAGTTAGGTTACAAGATGGAAAATTGTACTCATAAAAAGACTTGAGATGTTGTGGTTGTATTCCAATTCTTGAAATGTCCTCCTTTTATATGAGGAGAGTACAACAAAGCTATGATAGCTCATGTGGGATAACTTGGCTAGGTGACTTGGCACTCTAGCATCACTCATTTCAACAGGGAGAAGATGAGGACAACCAAAAATAGACCCGCCGTCTTTGCACCACTGGAGATTAAAGAATGGGTTTCAAAAGCTCACTCCTAGCTATACCAACAATCGGCACAATAGTCATAGCTCTTGAAAGATGCTTGCCCTCTCTGTGCAACGAATTCTGGGGTGCTAGTAGCGAAAGTAGCACTTCTTGTGCAGGGCAAAACCTCTCACTCGGGGCCTCGCCCCACGGATATCCAGACAAGAGACTAATCCCTTGGTTCTTCCAAAACCGAACCTGGAAAAACTTCCCTCCCCCAGCAGACATAGGCGATTCCTCCAAGATATTTTTACTCTAACATAGTCAAGAGCCTTAACTAACCAAACTAATCCAACCAAACCCATAAGTCACATGGTCAGATCAAGGAAGAGACTTGCACTTGGATCATAGAGAGCAACGCTTTTTTCCTCGTCAAGAGGCACAGCCGTTGATTCTTTTCCATAGAACAAAGACTATCCGGGATTTACCTTATCTATCGTAACATAACAGAATTGAGTCTCATTTTAGGGATCCATCAGTCCAGCCTAACCCCAATCCAATCCCATGGGTTAGCCAACCGCCCACCATTGTAGTGATAGGATCCATTTAGAAATTTGGTTATGTTTTTTCCGAGGTACTAGGGAAAAGAGTTCCCAGGCCCCCTAACCGACGCTTCAGGCAAACTTCAAGATAGTCATACCACTTACACACCCAATATGCAATTGCTTGTTTCACAAATTCAGCTGTCTTTAAAAAAATCTTTTAGGCATCATTGGCAACTAGAACGCTCACCACCTGTTCACTCAGGGGACTTTTCAATAGTTCCTATCTCATAGTACCCGGCAATAAAATCACATAAGAAAATCTAGATGGACTCTCTATTGAAGATCAGCAAGATCAACCCAGCAGATCCATATATAAAAGAGCCATGGACTCATCCATTGTGGACCAACAAGGACAATCAACCAGATCCATGCCCGAGTTCAAAAAACAACTCTAACTCTATGTTCCATTTTCTTCCTCGACACAGGCATGGGTATCTTCGGCAACCCAGAGCCCAAGCACTGTATGGTCAACACCCTCTAGGTTCCTTCGCAGGTCACCTAGCACTTCACTCATAGACTGCTTCCTTGGTCCCTCATCCACCGTACCGGAAGCTCACCATTTAAATCGAACCGAGGCTGGTCAAGACCTCGATCGACCTCGCTATGCGAGACGTCCTCCGTTGACTCTCCGTCACCTATTATAACTTTATCACTTATTAGATCCACGACCTCATTCACAAGATAGTCAAAATGTGTCCCCAGTATTCTTGATATAAAACAATCATTTAAAAACGGGTCATAAATACAGTTTCTAGGGAACTCTCGTCTTTCCACATTGTTCCACATCATTTCTCGTTATTCCACATTCTTCTACATCAATTCACATTACTTATTCCACATCCAATCATATGTATTCCCATCGTCTTCATCCATTCTCCTCCAATCATTTCCTATTACATCTCATCACATCTATCCACATCACATCCAATTACATCTATTCAGATCCTCATCACATCACATCACATCCATCCTCATCACATCTCATCCATTCACATCTACCTATATCCACATCACATCACATCACATCCATTCACATCACATCTCATCCATTCACATATACCCCGCCGATCCACATCACATCACATCACATCCATTCACATCACATCTCATCCCCATTGACATCCACCTCGATCCACATCACATCCATTCACATCACATCTCATCCATTCACATCTACCCCGATCCACATCACATATCCATTCACATCTACCCCGATTCACATCACATCACATCACATCGGTTCACATCACATCTCATCCATTCACGTCTCATCACATCATATTCACATCCATTTACATCTCATCATATCATATTCACATCACATCACATCCATTTAGATATCATCACATCACATTCACATCCATTCACATCTCATCCCATCCATTCACATCCATTCACATCTCATCGCATCCATTCACATCACATTCACATCCATTCAAATCTCATCGTATCCATTCACATCTCATCACATCCACTCACATTTCATCACATCCACTCACATCTCATCACATCCACTCACATTTCATCACATCCATTCATATCTCATCACGCCCATTCACATCCATCACATTCATTGCATCCACATCACATCACATACATTCCATCCACATCTATCCTTATCACATCATATTCATTCCATCCATATTATGCCACATTCATTCCATCCACATTACATCAGGTCCCCATCTATCCACATCACATCTCATTCATTCCATCCACATTACATCACGTCCACATCTATCCACATCCATCCATTCATTCACATTCACATCTATCCGCATCCATCCATTCATTCACATGCACATCTATCACTTCACATCTCATTCTCATCCATTTACATCACATCACACCATTCACATATCATCACATCTCATCACATTCACATCCACATCCATTTACATCGCATCACATCTCATCACATCCACTAATATCTCCTCACATCTTATCACATCACATACACATCTTATCACATTCACATCCACATCCACATCCACATCCATCTACATCACATCACATCTCATCAAATTCACATTCACATCCATTTACATCACATCACATCTCATCACATCCACTCACATCTCCTCACATCTCATCACATCTCCTCACATCTTATCACATAAAATACACATCTTATCACATTCACATCCACATCCACATCCATTCAGATATCATCACATCACATTCACATCTTATCACATCGCATTCACATCTTATCATATCGCATTCACATTTAGTACTATTTTCTACTTTCGATACCGATGGGACCTTTCTAAGTTTCTGCAATTGCTTGGCCTAGTTTTCATATTCTTTCTCAAATTTCTCAAGCAAAATATATTCAATATTCTTCTTTTGAGTAAAAGATTCATGGGATTTACAAAGATCAATTCTACCCATATTTTTCAATAAAATTAATAATGCTCAAAATTTCACTTTTGATAAATACTCATAATTTGAATTATGCCAAAAATTACTCTTTTACCATTTAATTACTTGGATCTCAAATATCATGGAAATTCCTGTTTATGCATAAAAATAAATTTACCAAAATTTACTCTTTTCTCATAATCAATTAATTATGCATAATTTTAAAAAATATTATTTCTCATGAATATGATGAAAATCATTCTTTTTGCATAGGATATCCAATCCTAGAATATGGTAGGAAGTCCTATTTTAGCATTAGGCATAAAAATAATATATGTATTATTTTTTGAAAATTTTACCATAGCTTCGTTGCTATTACTGATAATTTTCAATTTTTCCTTAAAAGAATAAAACATTGTAATGCAAATATGATAGAAGATCTATTCTTAAGCTTAAATCTAAACTATGAATTCAAATCATAATTTTAACCATGTTCATAAACTTAATTATGATTATTCTAGTAGATTAAGCTATTTCTATTATTCCTCTTTTTCCAAGTTGATAGGATTATCTCTTTCCCATTTAGAATCAATTAAAGTAGTTTTTAACTACTTATAAATAATTTAAAAGAATTAACCATTATTTTGTTAGCATAAAAATACCATTTTCTTATTCTCTAGCTTAACAAGCTTAGAGTTTAATTTTGAATAAAGAATTTATCAATGAGAAGCATTCTTTTGCTAAAGAATTAGCCATAGGAATGACTATTTTTTTTGAGAGAGAGATATACATAAGAAAGCATTCTAAATAAGCATAAAGATTAACTTTTTCTTGATAACACATTAAAATTCTTAGGAAAATCTTGATTTGAATTTAAAATAAGCAATTAGAAACTTCTCAAACTTGAGAGGGTTTGAGAAGAGGTCATTTAAGAATATTAACAAAAAACCATAAAATTCATTCTTACCTCAAGGATTAGCTTGCTTCTTTTTCTAGAAGTGAAGCCCCCAACAAATCAATTGGTTTAGCAAGTGGAGAAGAGAGCACCAAGAGTTGTTGAAGAGAGAGAGAAGCTCCAAGCTCCCCAAAAGTAGAGGATTTTTAAGAGATAGTAGAAAAAATGATTATTTTAATGTAATACTAGCATGGTATAGCTCCAATATCTTTTTACAAAAGAATAAGGGTCTATTTATAGGTGAGGGAGGCCACTAACCAAGTCCAACTGGATTCTAGAATTTTCCAGGTCCAGTTTGACTCAATTTGGACCAGTTTGGCTCCCTTTTTTATTTGGTTTGATCCAGGTGTGGGATCTCACTGCCCCCTCCACACACCAGATTCCCGATTGCTGGTAGCATCGGAAGCAGCTCCCTCTTGTGCGGGGAAGGTTTTCCCACTCGGGGCCTCGCCCTTGAATGTCCGGGCACGAGACTAAGCTAGTGGTCATTCCAAAAATCAAAACTGGGAAAATTTTCCATGCCCGAAAAATGGGGACGATTCCACCATTTTGAAATTTCTTAATGATTTTTTCTAAACAAGGTCAAGATACTGAACTAACCTTCATCTGATTAAACCAGATAGAAGAAAAACTATTACAGACTTAACTTGAAGGAATCAATGCTTTTTTTCCAATTAAATTAGGCACAGCCATTGATCTATTCATTTGAGAAGTCTTCAGGTTATTATTTAACTATTCGAGTTCTAAGCGTATTCCTATTGATCAATTTTATTATTGAAACTCTACTGATTCCAACCTATGGGTTAGCCACCGCCCAACCACTGAAATCGGTAGAACCAGACAAGTACTCACCCACCTATAATTGAATTCCTTTCTTAACTTTTGCTTTAGAATACAGATACACACACACCCCATCCGGCCCATGGGTTAGCCACTGCCCAACCACTGGAATTGGTAGAACCAGACAAGTACTCACTAACCCACAATTGAATGCCTTTCTTAACTTTTGCTTTAGAATACAGATATGCACACACTCCTCTTTAAACTTTAATTTATTGAACAATCCATTGACAAATAATTATTGGTTATAGATGACATAACTCAAAATTTTCATTCAACCCTTGTTTCTCACAAAACACTATCACTTTGGACTCTTGAGACCAGCTGGTCGCAAACGAGATCCAGTAAAATAGAATACAATAAACATTGGTCCATCATACAATATCTTCCTTGACATACGTATGGGTGTCCTCGGCACCGCGAGCCCGTGCATCGCCTGGTCAGAACCCTCCAAGATCCTCCTTAGGTGTCCTAGCACTTCACTCAGGGACCGCTTCATCGGCCCTCGTCCATCGTACCGGAAGCACACCATTTTAACTATATTGAGGCTGGTCACCTAGTGGTGGGCAGGCTTTGTCGTGTGAGCTGTCCTTTGAACACTCCCCGCCAGCTATTGCAACCGAACTTCCCTTAGAAAAAACACATATACCAAATGCTCCCTCTAGCTTTTTTGCGTAAGACAGTCCTTTAAGAAAACAGGGTTTCTATTCAAGTTTTCAGTTTTGATTTTTCTTTTGAATACAATGAGTATATCTTAATTCCGTATCCCAAGACTTCTAAACCACAGGTCTGGATTCCCAAGCAGAATTCCTCGAATTCTGAATTATTGATCCTCAGATCAAAATCAAAGGTCTCAACTTAGTTTTAGATTCGGTGGGTGATTTGAGTGAAGAATACTGAACTGGTCACATCCTCTTTTCTTGAAACTGACGAAGGAGTTGCGTCTTAGTCATAGTCTGATTCAAGGTTTGAGTCTAGAAAGGTTCTTCTTCCTGAACTATCTTTCTCGAAGGTAATATTCAATTACTACTTTACTGAATTCAAAACTAAACACAAATTCCTATAAGGAATAAATTCATCATTTATCTAAAATTCCAACTTCGATAGTTTTTCTGAATTTTCTCATTACCATCCTAGAGAATATGAAACGGCATAATTTTCCTTCACTGAGTATTTACTTATTTATTTTTCCAATATTCATGGGATTTAAACATAGGATTAAAGTGAACTCTTATTTTGATATAAAAATTTCTGTATGCATCTATTTATGCATAAAATCCAACTTCTATGGAAATGACACTTTTATAAAAAAGATAATCCTTTTATGCATCTATTTATGCATAAAAATCAATTTTGATGAAACTAACACTTTTATTAAAAAATCTTTTATGCATCTATTTATGAATAAAAATCAATATTGATGAAAGTAACACTTTTATAATTAAAAAAAATCTTTTATGCATCTATTTATGCATAAAAATTAATATTGATAAAAGTAACACTTTTATAATAAAAAAATCTTTTATGCATCATTTTATGCATAAAAATCAATGTTAGTGAAAGTAACACTTTTATATTAAAAAATCTTTTATGCATAAAAATCAATATTAGTGAAAGTAACACTTTTATAATTAAGAAAATTATTTTATGCATCTATTTATGCATAAAAGTCAATATTGATAAAAGTAACACTTTTATAATAATAAAAAATTCTTTTATGCATCATTTTATGCATAAAAATCAATATTAGTGAAAGTAACACTTTTATAATAAAAAAATTTCTTTTATGCATCTATTTATGCATAAAAATCAATATTAGTGAAAGTACACTTCTGTATTAAAAAGTTCTTTTATGCATCTATTTATGCATAAAAATTAATATTAGTGAAAGTAACACTTTTATATTAAAAAAATATCCAATATGCATCTTTCTATGCATAGAATTTAAATCTAATGAAAATCACTCTTTTATAAAAATAAAAATAATCAATATGCATCTTTCTATGCATAGAATTTAAATCTAATGAAAATCACTCTTTTATAATATAAAAATATTCAATATGCATCTTTCTATGCATAGAATTCAAATCTAATTAAAATCACTCTTTTAATAAAAAAATAATCAATATGCATCTTTCTATGCATAGAATTTAAATCTAATAGAAATAACACTTTCGTAATAAGAATATTTCTACTATGCATTTTTCTATGCATAGAATGAAAATAACACTTTTAGAATACACAAAGGATGGGGATTACTCTTTTTGAATAATAAAAGGTAATACTTATTTCACAAATTTTAAGAAAATTTTGCCATAACCTCCTTTGTATGGCTGACCATTTTTCAATTTTTCTATCCTAAAATTACTTAAAAGTTAACCCCAATTGGTTTAAAGCATTCTAAACTAATCAATTTTTACTTTTAAAAGAGAAATAATATGAAAATTTTAATCCCAACAATTAGATTACTTAACTAGGATAAAGAAGGGCTGAATTTAAGAAAGAAGAGAGGAGGAAAGCCTTTCCAACAAGGCATAGCATATGTTTATCATTTTAAGATAACAAAAAAATTAGAAAACCATTAAAAGAATAAGAAAAAGTAGGATTTCTAACTTACATGAAAATCTGGGAGCTTTCCTTTGGCTTGATGGTTTGAGGGATCTACTCTTGTTTGCAACAAGAGTGGCCCACCAGTTCTTTAGAGGGAAAGGTCAAAAACTAGTGAACTATTAAGCAATTCACAGTTCTTGGGGTGGAGTAGAGTAACAGTGCATAAAACACTATTAAGCTTCAACAAAGAGGGAGGCTTCTATTTATAGGAAAAAGTGAGCTTCTAACCAAGCAAACTGATTCTAGAATTTTCTAGATCCGTTTGGTCAATTTTTGACCATTTTTTGGTCAGTTTAGCTACTTTTTGGAACTAGACTTGAATTAGGAAGAGGAGAGATAAAATATCTCAATTTTTGTGAATTTAAAACTCCACCACACATGTGAAATAGACGACTCCTTCATGAGGTGGATTCCCCACATCTGAGGTGTCAAAAATTCATTTTTTTAGTATTTCCTTCAGTCCTTAGTCCACTCTTCATCTTATGTGAGTATTTACTCATTTTTGGGGGGGGATTTTCTTTATTTCTTCTATTTATCTCCTCCGCTCATTTGGATGAATCTGATTGGCCCCTCAAAACCTTAATTTAAAATTTTCAAAAAATCTGGACCCCTAGGATAAGGCCTTTTGAGCTGATTATAATTGATTTCTAATGCATCTTCTGAAAATCTTTTTGAACTTATGTTTCAGGGGAATTTATTTTAATAAGATGAGATATTTATCCATCCAAAAATATATAAAATCTGAATAGTCTCTCTCTAGAATATTTTCTCTCTCTAAGCCAAAATAAGTAGAAACAAGATCTTTTATATTTCTGAAGAGGGATTTGATTACAGGGGAAGATACTAGACATCTTGAGAGGCTGGGGAGGAATCTTACATTCTCTCCCACTTGAAAAACGTGAGATATCCTCATCTCGCAAACTGTGGGTAATCTCCCAACAGCTCGGCTTCTTTCTCCTAGGTGGCATCTTCAAAAGGATAGAACTTACATTTGACCAATAATTCTCTCAAAATTTTGTTCCCGAGTACCTTTTCTCGAACATCAAGGATTTCTTTAGGTTGGAGTTCCATGTGCCCTTGGGTTGAAGAAGTTAAGATTTTATCCATCAAGCACATGATTCGAGCTTGGTATATACTTTTTAAGAAGGCTGGCATGAAATACATTATGTACTTTGAGATGAGGAGGCAGAAGAAGCTCGTAGGCTAAGTCACCTACTTTCTTTGTAATCAGATATGGTCCACAATATCTAGGGGATAACTTCTTGTACTTCCCAAGAGATAGAGAACTTCTTTTGGGGCGTACTCGAATGAAGACCATATCTGCTTCTTTGAATTTTCTGTCTGTCCTCTCCTTATCTACATACTGCTTTTGTCTATCCTGGGTAGCTTTTATTTCTTTGTTGCGAATTGACTGCATCTGCTGCTTCATGTCATCAAGCATCTATCTGGACATCTCGACCCTAATCATCAATGGGTCGGACCAAGTTAATGGAGTTAAGCAATCTTGTCCATACAAAGCTTTGAAAGGGCTCATCCCAATACTTCTGTGATAAGAAGCATTGTAGGCGAGCTCGACTAGGTGGAGATAGCTTAGCCACTTCTTGGGTTCCCTGCCACCACAGCATGACCGAAGTATATTTTCGATTACTTGGTTCACCCTTTCAGTTTGACCATCGGTTCGGGGTGGTAAGCCGTGCTGAGATCCAAGAAAGTTCCTAAAAAAATGCAGTCCAGAATCTTGACGTGAACTTGGGATCTCGATCACTTACTATTCTTGAGGGTATGCCATGCAATCTGAAGATTTCTTTGAGGAACACTCTGGCCACATCCATTACAGTAGTGTAGGTTTCTTTTACTGGAATCAGATGGGCAATTTTGGTAAGTCTATCAACTACCACAAAGATGGAGTTGTAACCTGATTGCACTGAAGTTAATCTAGTAATAAAATCCATACTGATGCATTCTCACTTCATCTGGGGGATGTCTAATGGATGTAACTTCCCCGGCATTTTTACTCTCTTGGCCTTGAATTTTTGACAGGTTAGACATTGACGTACATGATTAAGCACATCCCCTTTTAGAGCAAGCCAAAAGAAGCTTTTCTTCACAGACATATAGGTTTTGATGAAACCTGGATGTCCTGCAATAAGGCTATCAAGGGCTTTATTCAGAATTTGACCCTTGGTTCCCTCATCATTGGGAATGCATAGCCTGCGATTATAATACATAATTCCATCATCCATGTTGTACCCTTGAACTTGGTTCAACTCCTGTGGAGTTTTGCTTTCCTGCATAAGTAGGGTAGCAATAGGGCCAAAGAATCTATCCTGCATGATCTTCTCCCTTGCTTCAATAATCAAAGGATTTGACACTACAGTAATTGCAAACAAGGAGGTTTTTCTGCTGAGGGCATCTGCTACCACATTTTCTTTGCCTGGGCGATACTTGATTTCAAAATCAAACTCCTGCAGGGTCTGCATCCACCATCTTTGGTGCATATTGAGATCCTTCTGAGAGTGAAGATCCACTTTAAGCTCTGATGATCTGTCACATCAAAGTGAATCTTTGACCCAGTAGGTAATGTCTCCACAACTTCAGGGCATATACTACTGAAAGTAGTTCTAGGTCGTGGGACAACATAATTCCTCTCATGGGTTTTGAGTTTTCGGGATTCATAGGCCACTGCATGACCTTCTTGCATGAGTACACCTCCGAGGGAAAAACCACTGACATCAGTTACTACCTCAAAGGGTAGAGAGAAATCTGGCAGCTTTAGAACAGGATTGGTTACCAAGGTGGTCTTTAGCTTATCAAAAGCACTCTGGCACCTGGGAGACCATTGAAACGGGATATTCTTCTTGAGAAGATTAGTCAGGGGGGAAGCTATGAGAGCATACTTTGGTATAAAATTCTATACCAACCAGTCAATCCCAAGAATCCTCTGACTTCTTTCATTGTCTTTGGTTCAGGCCAATCTATGACAATTTGGACTTTAAAGGAATCTGGAGAAATTCCATCTTTGGATACCAGAAAGCCTAAGTATTTAACATGGTCGGGAGAGAAAGTGCATTTGCTCTTTTTTGCAACCAAGGAGTTGGTGCTTCCTTAGAATCTCAAGAACTTTTCTGACATGAGCTTCATGGTCAGCTGCATTCTTTGAGTAAATCACAATATCATCAAAGAAAACAAGAACAAAATCATCCAAGTATTCTATGAGAATGTCTTGCATTAATCGATTGAATGTAGCTAGGGCATTTGTCAATCCAAACGTCATGACCGTGAATTCATAATGCCCATGGATACCGAGTATTGATGGCTGTCTTCGGGATATCTTGCTCATTAATCCTGATCTGATAATACCCTAATTTGAGATCTATCTTTGTGAAGATTTGGGCTCCACTTAGCCTGTCCAGAAGATTTGGGCTCCACTTATCCTGTCCAGAAGCTCATCAATTCTGGGGATAGGATACTTAATCTTAACTGTCAGCTGATTGAGACCTCTATAGTCCACACAGAGTCTTAGCATTCCATCTTTCTTTTTCTAAAAGAGAACTGGTGAAACATTGGGTCTTACAAACCCTTGTTCTAACAACTGTCTAAGATGTTCCTTGAGTTTGATGGCTTCAGCAAGAACTGGCATTTTGTACATGCGCAAGGCTGCTGGGGCTGAGCTCAAGGGGGCAATTCTATCACATGATCTACTTACCGAATTGGAGGCATCTCTGTTAATTCTGCTGGGAATAAATCATCATAATCACTTAACCATTTAGGTTCTTTAGCTTTTAACTTTGAGTCTACTGGATTCATTTTGACAACATAAATGAGCTGCTTCTTTCTAAGTCCTTTTAGTAACTTAGAAGCCTTTACTAACTGCAGACTTGGGGACCTTGAAATTCCGATTCCTTGAACTTTATTTGCGTGAAGGTCACGGAGGGAAATGGTTCCATTATGACAGTAAATGTCAGCTTAATTTTTATGGAGCCAATCCATTCCAAGGATCCCGTCCAAAACTCCCAAAGATATAACTCTGAACTGACAGTCAGTTAAATTCCCACCTAGATTGAATTGAATATAATCTATCTCAAGGTCAGTGAAAAGAATCTTCCCACTTGTTGCCAATTCACTTGCATAGGTTTCCCTGATTTCTGATCTAAGACTAGCTTACACCAGCATCCATGAGAAATGAAAGAATGAGTACTGCCTGAATCAATCAAAAGCTTAAAAGGCTTACCCTGATACTTAGTTGGGATATGGATGATGGGAGGATTGACGGTTTGGCCCTTGGTTTTCAATTGCTGCATAAATCTATCCTCTTTCTTCTTCCACTACTTCTGCTATTGTGACTGCTCTAGCTGCTGCAGTCTGAGACAGAACTCTTTCTCTTTGGTTGCCCTAGTTTTGAGAAGGAGTTCTGAGGCTACTTTGGACAGAGGTAGATGGCTAAGCTGGAGTTCTCCTGGGATTGCCCTGATTTTGACGAGATGGAGCCTCATTTGACTGATAGGAAGGGGCTGGTCTCTGCACTCTTGGTCCTTGACTTCCCTGTCCCCTTGACATGGCAGGAGTCGGGTAGTCTTTCAGTTAGTGACCAAAACCCTGGCATCCAAAACACCGGTTCTCACTTCTGAGCTCATCCCTCTAAATCCTTGGAATAGGTGGGGCTCTTGAGAAAGTGTTTTGGGGGAAGGGTCTTCCTTCACTTCTGAATCTTCCCACATTTTTATTCTAAATTGGGCCTTGCTGCCTCTTTGGGGGAGAAAAGTTTGAAGTACTTCCTGGGGTTTGGAATCTTTTAAAGTTAGAGGGTGCAAGCTTTGGCAGGACCTTAACAACAAAGGATTTGGCAAAGTCTTTCGCCATTCTTACTGCTTCGACCATTGAGACAGGTTTGGCATTCTTTACTAAGGTGTCCAATGGCTCATTCATTCCTCGAATGGACCACCATCAGCTGCTCTTCATCCAATTGAGGAGAATATTTGAGGAGAAGGGCAAAAGCTTGATGGTACTCTTCAATTGTCCGGCTATCCTGCTTTAGTTCCAAGAACTCATTCATTTTAGTTTCAAGGAAGCCCGGGGACAAAACCTCTTTTTGAGGTAAGCTTTAAGATCGGTCCAGGTTTGGGTATTCCGGTCGAGACAGTTAGTCTCGCAGTGATTCCTCCAAGCAACCCTGGCCGTTTTCACAATCTTTAACCTGGCGAGAGCCATCTTGCTTCTTTCATTGTAGCCAGTTACATCAAAGTATTCCTCCATTGCTTCAATCCATTTTTCCACTACTTCAGCTAACTACTCCCCTTCACCCTTGAAGGGACCAGGTTGGGATCTGTGCAGGGCTTTTCAAAAATCCAAATCTAACTCTTCGTCTCATCGGTTAGAGGATCTAGTTGCCTTGCATGGGCCACACGTGCCTCATGACTCTGGCAAAACAAGATTTTTATCAACTTAACTTTGACAACAGATTTATGATTATTTAATTTTTGTAATTTATTCTTTAAACATATAATTATTTCATCATACATCATGAAACAAGATTTACTCTGATAATTTTATCAACCATTATCACAATCATGAAAACAAATTGGGATTTTTTGCAAAACATCGTTTATTATCAAAAGTTTTCATCGATATATACATAGAGCATCACGGCTCCCAAAATCGTTGCCTCAATCGTATATGCATAAAGAAGTGAAACTGCAAAGGAGACATGCCATGGTACACACGATTCATTACAAAAAGAGGTGCTATAATTCTACTTCTGGGGATAAAGCGACTAAGAAGCCTAAAAACTCGGCATGAAATTCTGAAGTTCCTAGGTGAATAATCAAAGAGTTGTACATGCTGAACAAGCCCTAGCCTTATCAGAATCATGGCTAAGGAAATATTTTGCCTGAGCCTCTGACGCTCACTGCCTGGTACTGACATTAATACATCGTCCTCCACAAAACCACATATACCGACATCGCTCAATAGGATCAGGAAAGTAAAGACTCTCAAAATGATGTGCAAGTCTCACTCTACTTACTCGGGTCGTAACAGAGTTGATGAGGTGCTCGAATGCAAAGGCTATCATATCCTAACTCTAAGAGAGTTCAGGAATGCTAGATAGATTTGGGGACCATCTATAAATTTCCAATTCAATTTATGAGTTTTCAATTTTTGAAGTTCATTCAACATAAATTTAACAAGCGAAAACATTATTTCCCAGGCTTACTTTAAAATTTTAAGCAATTTTTGATGCTGTTACGTAAATTTACAACAGCGCTCTGATACCAACTGTGGGATCCCACTGCCCTCTCCTCTGCGCACTGGATTCCCGATTGCTGGCAGCAGAGCGGCGGAAGCAGCTCCCTCTTGCGTGGGGCAAGGTTTCCCACTCGGGGTCTTGCCCTCAAATGTCCGGGCAGCACGAGACTAAGTTGGTGGTCATTCCAAAAACCGAAACCGGGAAAATTTCCCATGCCCGAAAAACGGGGAGGACGATTCCACCATTTTGAAATTTCTTAACGAATTTTTCTAACGAGGTCATCTAATTAAACCAGATAGAAGAAAAACTATTATAGACTTAACTTGAAGGAATCAACGCTTTTTCCCAATTTAATCAACGCTTTTTTTCCAATTTAATCAGGAACAGTCGTTGATCTATTCATTTGAGAAGTCTTCAGGTTATTATTTAACTATTCGATTTATAAGCGTATTCCTATTGATCAATTTTATTATTAAAACTCTACTGATTCTAGCCTAGCCCCATTCGGCCCATGGGTTAGCCACCGCCCAACCATTGGAATTGGTAGAACCAGACAAGTACTCACCCACCCATAATTAAATGCCTTTCTTAACTTTTGCTTTAGAATACAGATATGTACACATTCCTCTTTAAACTTTAATTTATAAAACAATCCATTGACAAACAATTATTGGTTATAGATGACATAACTCAAAATTGCCATTCAATCCTTATTTCTCACAAAATAGTATCACTCTGGACTCTCCGTTGAGACCAGTTGGTTAGCAACAACGAGATCCAGTAACAAATTACAATAAACATTAGTCCATCATACAATATCTTCCTGGACATATGCATGGGTGTCCTCATCACCGAGAGCCCGTGCATCGCTTGGTCAGAACCTTCCAGGATCCTCCTTAGGTGTCCTGGCACTTCACTCAGGGATTGCTTCGTCGGCCCTCGTCCATCGTATCGGAAGCGCATCATTTTAACCATACCGAGGCTGGTTAAGACCTGGGTAGGCTTTGCCGCGTGAGCTGTCCTTTGAACACTCCCCGCCAGCTGTTCCAACCAAACTTCCCTTAGAAAAAACATATATACCAAATGCTCCCTCTAGCATTCTGGCATAAGACAGTTCTTTAAGAAAAGAGGGTTTTCTATGCAAGTTTTTAATTTTTATTTTTCTTTTGAATACAATGAGTATATCTTAATTTCTTATCCCAAGACTTCTAGATCACAGGTCTGGATTCCCAAGCGGAATTCCTCGAATTCTGAATTCTTCATCCTCAGATTAAAATCAAAGGTCTCAACTTAGTTTCACATTGGTGGGCTACTACCTAACATGCCAGCACATGGTGTAGCTGGCACAAGCTGTCATCAAGCTTGAATCTCAAGAGCCCCTCTCAAGCTCATGATGTACTGCGATAGATGAAGATGTAGATGAGCTTGGGCTATCAAAGCTCTCAACACTCCCCCTCAAGCTCATCCCACATACTCCCAACATAGTACGGAAGTACTCAAACTTTTCCCTGCTAAGTGGCTTTGTAAAGATATCAGCCACTTGCTCTTCAGTCTTCACATACTGTAAATCCATTGTACCATCCAGCACTTTCTCTCTCACAAAATGATAGTGGACCTCTATGTGTTTGGTTCGCGCATGAAAAACTAGATTCTTGGCCAACTGTATGCTCCTCATGTTGTCACAATGAATGAAAACCTTGCCATCAATAGGCTCACCCAAATCAGTCCGCCGCCGCCGATTCTTTAACCATATTGCTTCACATGTAGCAATGGCTGCACCCATGTATTTAGCCTTTGTACTAGATAAAGCAACAGTAGGTTGCTTCTTGCTACTCCAACTCACCATTGCACTTCCAAATGTAAAGGCGTAACCACTAGTAGACCTCCTGTCATCATACAAGCTACCTACCCAATTTGCATCAATGCATGCGGATCACTCTGAACACCTGTCACTCTAGCATGTGGAGGCACATATCTATCCTGCCTTGCACCAGGTGTGCGTAAAACTGGTATGCCAAGTTCCTCATCCAACTTTGTGAACTTGACAACTCATAACCTGTAATGCCAATTCCTTCAACCTTCTTTTTTCCTTTATCCACAACACTTCCCAGTGTTCACACTCTCATGTCTCAAGCGTCCTGACCATGGACGTATAGTGCTCCTCTCAGACTCTGCTGGCCCAGACATAGAAATAGAACTTGCTTGTGGCAAGTTCACATGCATATCAACATCAAGGGAATCAATGACACCCTCATCCTTTGCTTTTGTACCAACTAGCAAGTTCATCAAACACCACATCTCGTGAGATAACCACTTGCCTAGTTTGTGGATTGTAACATTTATATGCCTTGCGATCCTGTGCATAACCAACAAACACACACTTTTTTGTCTTAGGATCCAACTTCCTCCTTCTCTCGTCAGGCACATGTACATAAGCTATGCAACCGAACACTTTGAGGTGTCCAATGTCTGGCCTAAAACCTGTAAGCCGCATCTCTGGCGTACTTCCATGTATGGCTACTGTGGGTGTCTTATTAAGTACATACACCGCGGTGGCACACGCTTCTGCCCAATAATAGTCTGGCATGCTCTTTTCATTGAGCATCACCCTGGCCTTTAATGGATGGGTTTTGTGCAGGACCCCATACATCGCTATGAACTATTTCAAGTGGCCTGTTACTCATGTTGCCTTCTTTAGGAAACGGCAATCTCACCTGCTTTCCAAACTGTCAGGCATCACAAACATGCATATTCCCATCATACTTGAATCAAGGCAACCCACTAACAATTTCTCTTGCATGCATGTTCTTTAACCTTTGTATGTTCACATGTCCAATCCTTTTATGCCACATGTCAATGTCTTGTACCATATTTCGACTTTTAGAGAACATGGCTGATTTTAACTAAGGCATCCCAGCATCCAACTTAAATAACCTGCCTTCTTTCTTTCCTTTGGCAATGACTCTACATCCATTTTTGAAATCCTCAACGAAGCAACCATGCTCGTTTGAAACGAACCTGTAAACCCTATTCCATCATTTGATGAGGCCAAACTTTTTGTAATAGAAGGCACATACAAGACATCTGCTGCCATAGACTTTGTTTCACCATTGTGCATAACCAATGGTACACTTCCAACTTGTGTGATAGCATGTTGGGTATCATCTCCTGTCTCCACATAGCCTTTCACATCCATAGGCTTCATATGCTCAAACCATTCACCACCACCATGACAAGTCATATGGTTTGATGCTCCAGAGTCCATATACCAAGTGTCATCACTTTCACCATTTGTCATCATAGATCCCACAACATGTTTCATGGCAAACAAGTGATTTGCACTACCATCATTACTTCTTGATGCATAATTTCCACCACTTGCGTAATTTCCACCATGTTGTGCTCTACCCCCTCTCAAATCATTTTGTTTGCAGAAATAATTAGGTGCCATATGACCAGATTTCCCACAGTAATGGCATTCCACATTTTGCATAGATGTTTGTTAGCCTTGCCAACGTCCTCTACCACGAGGTATACCTCTACCTCTCTAAGGTGTATATCCACGACCACCTCTAGCACCATATGTAGGCTGAAAATTCTGTTGTGGTGGGTGACTTATCCTGCCATCCACGACCATTACCACGCCCATGTGATGCAAATCTCCCCCTGCCTCTAAATCCCCTTTGTGAATAGAAAGCTTGATTTCTTCCATTATCATCATGGCTAGTAGATGCATCATGAAAAGAGTTAGTGAGTTTGATTTCCTCAACAAGCAAGAGTGAAACCAACTCATCAAAATCTGGTAAACCTGTACTCCGAACCGAGATGAATGTATCAAAAGACTTATACTCCTTGCCAAGACCACGCAAGGTAATGTCTACCGAATCATCATCAGGCATGGGGGCATTGATTGTTGCCAATGCATCTTCATACTTCTTTATCTCTTGTACATAATCATGGATGCTCTGGCCTGTCCGTTTCACATTATGAATCTGTTATCTCGCAAACTGAGACTTGGGAGCACTAGTGTCCATATCAAACAACTTTACCAATGTATCCCATGCATCCTTGGGATTCTCAGCATCATGTATATGTATGAGTATAGCATCCGAGATACATATAGATAGGTAATGCAAAACTTTGTATGCTCTTTTTGACCATTCCTTATGAGCTATAACCTGTTTGCTGTGTAGGTTGTCGGGGTAGTTCCAGCTTTGGTTCCAGCTCTGGCTCTACACCTGTAATATTAAGATTCCAAAAACCTTTTCCCTTCAGAAAACTTTTGATCATGTACTTCCATGCCTGGAAGTTCTTCCTATCCAATTTTTCACCCACAATTTGTACTAGGTTGTCTGACATATTTGCTCAATGCAAATGCACCTTCCGCACATGTCCAAATCTGTAAATGAGCCATCCTTAGCTCAACCAAACTCTAATAAGTGTTCCAGATACTCCAAAGTAGTCAACAGCCTTCACTTTTGATGTAGAAAATCAAACCGATTGCATCCAAAATGAACTGGCATACACAGTCCAAGGTACCCTATTTTGGCGTGCTTTCCAAGGCTTCAAATTGCAATGTAGTGGTTCAATCAAGTGTTGATAGCTTGCATTGATACCTAAACAAGCTCAATGTTGCATATCAACACCAACCAAGATGCGTACATACCAAATTTGTCAAATCTCCTTCTCTGTTTTGAGAAAAACCAATAAAACCAGAAAAGGCCAGTAGTAAAATGGCTCTAACTCCTTTGATTCTTGTCCAAATTAAGAGACCAGGCATTTATTAGCTTATCATTGATGTATACTAACTCCATGTAAAAGGAATTAGACCAATTGTTTAAGATGAGAGAGTAATTAGCCGATTAATCACCCTTTGTTTCACTAATCACAGTAGACAGCCTGTTTAATCAGCTCCAGCTCCATAATGCATATTTGCTTCAACCAATCATATAGCAACCTCCTCAAGTATGTGTATCACACAATTGCTAAGCAAGTTATGGATTTAATCAATCACACAAGTAGTATTTGGCTTCCTCGTATCAAAAATATGTAAAATCTGCTCTTTTCCCTACAGGCTGCACTGCCTGCTCCTCCTGAGGTGATTTGGGATGCTCGTAGTGTCTATTGAGAGCATATATAGGTGCCTAACACTCCAAGGCATGTGCAAAATCCATCAATTGACTGATGTTTGCAAAAAACTAGCTTTAATTTCATAAAAAATGGATGTCTTTTCTCTGTTTTTTGAGAGCTTCAAAAACAGTAATTTTTCAATCACTCAAATGCATCATACTTGCTCCAAATTCATTGTAGGGCTTGCACATGAGTTGCCAATACATTTCCATTTGCCAGATACATGATTCTTTGTCAAATTTGCATTCATACATTCACCACATTCAATGGAGAGCTTGCAAAAACCAGAATTTTCTTTTGCTTTGGGCAACCTTGATTTGCCTTGTTTGTGCTTGAATCACCTGCAATCCGCTCAAGGGTGTTTAGTAGTCCTTACCCCGTAGGCCAAGCTCTCAAATTTGATAGAAATCGGTGTGCTCCAAGCTCCATAGCATCAATGGTAAGCTTCACAGCTTCTTCTCCCTCTTCTCTCACTCACTCATAAACCCTAATAGAGAGCACCAGGCTCTGATACCATGATGAAAAATAGGTAGAGGGAGAGGAGACACACACATAGGAGCAAATCCTAATGTATATTGCAAACCCTAACCATAGAGAGAAGCCATCTCCCTTCTCACACAATGCATAAATCCATAATCCATAATACACAACACACACTATGTGTTGTGTCCACACACAGCTAACCCTAGCTAATGTCCACTCGCTATGACCAGCTGGACGCAGTCATTTATGTCTACCTAACATGCCAGCACATGGTGTAGCTAGCACAAGCTATCATTGAGCTTGAATCTCAACACCTATTGCTTTATCTGAGGCATCTACATATACATGGAATATCTCAGTAAGGAATCTCAATTTTGGATTATCTCTCTCTAGATATTTTCTCTCTCTAGGCCAAAACAAGGTAAAACAAGATCTTTCTTCTATTTCAGAGAGGGGAATAATTACAAGAACAGAAGGGGATGTTCTTACACCTTTACACCTCAAAAGCTAGAGGGAGGAATCTTACAAATTCTCTCCATCACTTGGGAAGATCTTCTAGCCACATCTTCCTTATCACTAAGAAAATCTATGTTGTGAAGGAATTGAGCAATTTCATTGCCACAGCTACCTGCATTTTAGGCTGGTTCACTAACTGGTCTTTTTCATCATTCTCTATGTATGCACCGAATTGGGACAAGCCCTTTTGTGGGTATCTTGCACATACCCTAAGGAGCTCACATCTCAAGTCTTGTCAAATATCATCAAGGATACGTGCCACAGTAAGAAAAAGTTTAGTCACTCAGATTTGCAGTCTCCTAGCACCGTTTTTGGGAAAATTTAAGGTATAATCTCTTAATTGCCTACTCCTCTCATCAAGGTATTCAAATGTATGCAAAAAGCCCCACGAAGAAGTACTCCTACACAAGCTTAATTGAAGGCTCCAAGCTTATAAGCTTGCTAATCACAGTTTTGGATACTAATCTTATCATTAAGATATAATTAATAATAATTAGGATTAATTGAAGGTAGAATTAAAACATTAGAACTAATTTTTTCATCTCAAGAAGTAGTCACTTGCATTCAAATCTCCTTTGTATTGAGATTAGAACTCACCTTGTGTGGTACTCAAGTGTTAAGATCTTCTTAAACCCAAAAATTACTACTTTGTTTGTGCTTGATAAGTTCAAAGGGGAGTCCTTCCACACATGGAAAGTTAAAATCAAATTTATGTTAGTAAAGGATGGGCTATGGGGCATTGTAAATAGGAGGAAAAATGTCCGAAGGATGAAGGGGATGAAACATACAAATGGTTAAGTTGGAATGAAAAAGGATTAGGTATCATTGCATTAGGATTGGAAGATGGATTTATCCATTGCATTGCATCACAAGATACATCTAAGGGGTGATTGGGATGAGCTACATAGTTTTTTTGAGCAAAGCAAAAGAATTCAGAAATAATCTTAAAAAGATAATTCTTTTGCTTGGACATTAAAGATAGTGAATCACTTTCAGCACACCTTAACAAAATGAAGAGCATAACTCAACAATTGGCTTAGCATTGGGGAACCAGTAGAAAAAGAGGATGTCATAGACATATTGTTAAAAAGAATGACACTTGAGGAGTATGGGCCCTTAGTAGCTACCTTGAAGAACCTCCCAGATCTAACCATTGTAGGAGTGGAAGCAGAACTCATAGAAGAAAAGAAGAAAATTTGAGAAAAGACATCTCAAGCTACATCAAGTGAGGAGAAAGCACTATTCTCTCAAGAGGACCAAGACTGAGGACCGCGCGAAGGATCAAGGACAAAGATAACCTATCATCATTGTGGCAAAATTGGTCACATAGGAAAGGATTGCTGGCATAAAAAGAGAGTCAAAAGTACCCATGTAATGTCAAAGAAGGAAGATAGTGATGAGTCACATGCTTCTTCAAACTTTTTGTCTGTCCTCTTCTTATTTGCATACTGCTTCTGTCGATCCTGGGCAGCTTTAATATCTTTACGAATTGACTGCATCTGCTGCTCCATGTCTTCAAGCATCTTTCTGCACATCTCGACCCTAATCAATGGGTCGGTCCAAGTTAGTGGAGTTAAGCAATCTTGTCCATACAGAGCTTTAAAAGGGCTCATCCCGATACTTCGATGATAAGAAGCATTGTATGCAAACTCGACTAGGTGCAGATATCTTAGCCACTTCTTGGGTTCCCTTCCACAGCATGACCGAAGTATATCTTCGATTACTTGGTTTACCCTTTCAGTTTGACCATCGGTCTCAGGGTGATAAGCTCTCTGAGATCCAAAAAAGTATCCACTGCTTCGAAAAATGCAATCCAGAACCTTGAAGTAAATTTGGGATATTCTCCTGTGTGGGTAGGCCATGCAATCTGAAGATTTCTTTGAGGAATACTCTGGCCACATCCACTGCGATGTAGGTTTCTTTTACTGGGATCAGATGGGCAACTTTGGTTAGTCTGTTAACTACCACGAAAATGGAGTTGTAACCTGATTGCAAGGTAATAGTAATAAAGTCCATACTGATACATTCCCACTTCATCTGGGGATGTCCAATGGATGTAACTTCCCAGGCATTTTTACTCTTTCAGCTTTGACTTTCTAGCATGTCAGACATTGACATACATGATTCAGTACATCCTTTTTCAGACCAGGCCAAAAGAAGCTTTTCTTTATAGACATGTAGGTTTTGATGAAACCTAGATGTCCTGCTATAAGGCTGTCATGGGCTTCATTCAGAATTTGATCCTTGGTTCCCTCATCATTGGGAATGCATAGCCTACGATTATAATACATAATGCCATCATCCAGGCTGTACCCTTGAACTCTGTTCAACTCCTAAGGAGTTTTGCTTTCTTGCATAAGTAGGGTAGCAATAGGGCCAAAGAATCTATCCTGCATGATCTTCTCTCTTGCTTCAATAATCAAAGGATTTGATACTACAGTAATTGCAAGCAAAGAGGCTTTTTTGCTGAGGGCATCTGCTACCACATTTTCTTTGCCTAGGTGGTACTTGATTTCAAAATCAAATTCCTGCAGGGTTTGCATCCACCTTCTTTGGTGCATGTTAAGGTCCTTCTGAGTAAAGATCCACTTTAAGCTCTGATGATCTGTCAATCATCAAAGTGAATTTTTTTCCCAGTAGGTAATGTCTCCACAACTTTAAGGCATAGACTACTGAAAGTAATTCCAGGTCGTGAACAGCATAATTCCTCTCATGCGTTCTGATTCATAGGCTACTGCATGACCTTCCTACATGAGTGCACCTCCCAGGGCAAAACCACTTGCATCAGTTACTACCTCAAAGGGTAGAGAGAAATCTGGCAGCTTCAAAACGGGACTGGTAACCAAGGCGGTCTTCAGCTTATCAAAAGCACTCTGGCACCTGGCAGACCACTGAAATGGGGTATTCTTTTTGGGAAGGTTAGTTAGGGGGAAAGCTATGAGAGCATACTTTGGTATAAAATTCTATACCAATCGGTCAATCCCAAGAATCCTCTGACTTCTTTCAGTGTCTTTGGTTCAGGCCAATCTATAACTGCTTGGGCTTTGCAGAATCTGGAGAAATTCCATCTTTGGATACCAGAAATCCCAAGTATTCAACGTGGTCTGCAGAGAAAGTGCATTTGCTCTTTTTGGCAAAGAGTTGGTGCTTCCTTAGAATCTCAAGAACTTGGTCAGCTGCATTCTTTGAGTAAATCAGAATGTCATCAAAGAAAACTAGAACAAAATCATCCAAGTATTCTCTGAGGATGTCCTGCATTAGGCGATTGAATGTAGCTGGGAAATTAGTTAAGTCTGAATGGATGAGATGTGAATGAATGTGATGTGATGAGATGTGGATATGGATAGATGCAAGTGGATGAGATCTGATGAGGATAAATTGAGGAAAGATGTGATGAGATGAAAATGATGTGATTGGATGAGAATAAGAATACTTATGAAATGGTTGTGGAATTAATTAATGTGGTTTGATGTGGAGCAATGTGGAAAGACAAGAGTTCGTTATAGAAACTATATTTTTGAACTGTTTTTAAATGACTGTTTTATGTCAAGAATGCTAGAGAAGCATTTTGACCGTCTTGTGAATGAGGTCGTGGAGACCTA
This sequence comes from Cibotium barometz, assembly GCF_041138505.1. Taxonomy (NCBI): domain Eukaryota; kingdom Viridiplantae; phylum Streptophyta; class Polypodiopsida; order Cyatheales; family Cibotiaceae; genus Cibotium; species Cibotium barometz. The sequence continues at coordinate 14,527,645 of NC_141083.1, forward strand.
ATCTGATAAAGTTGCAACAGCTTTGATGGAGAGACATTGGAGGACGTCTCGCGTAGCAAGGTCGACCGAGGTCTTGACCAGTCTCGATTTGATTAAAATGGTGAGCTTCTAGTATGGTGGATGAGGGACCAAGGAAGCGGCCTATGAGTGAAGCACTAGGTCACCTGCGAAGGATCCTAGAGGGTGCTGACCATACGGTACTCGGGCTCTCAGTTGCCGATGATACCCACACGTGCATTGTGGAAGATATTAGAACAAGGAGTAAGAGTTGTTTTCTAAATTCGGGCATGGATCTGGTTGATTGACCTTGCTGGTCCTCAATGGATGAGTCCATGGCTCTTTTATATGGATCTGTTTGTTGATCTTGCTGATCTTCAACGGAGATACCATTTTTGATATGTGAATATATTGGCGGTTACTCTATGAGCTAGGAACTATCGAAAAGGCCCCTGAGTGAATAGGTGGTGACGTTGTGGTTGCCAATGATGCTATACGTACATCGATGAAGGAATGATTTGGAAATAAGGATTCAACCGGAGATTTTGAGGATTATGATCAGTGACACAATGATTTCATTAAAAGCTGATTTTTTAAAGATAGCTGATTTTGTGAAAAAGGTGATTTCATATTGGGTGTGTAAGTGGTGTGACTAGTTTTAAGTTTGCATGAATATTCGGTAGGGGGCCTGGGAACTCTTTTCCCTAACCAAATTCTTAATTGGATCCCATCACTACAATGGTTGTTGGCTAACCCACGGGATTGGATGGGGTTAGGGTGGACTAATGGATCCCTAAATTGAGACTCAATTCTATTATGGTACGATAGATGAAGTAAATCCCGGACAAAAATGGTTCTACGAAAAAGAATCAACGGCTGTGCTTCTCAATGAGGAAAAAAGCGTTGGTCTCTATGATCCAAGGGCAATCTTTTTCCTCATCTGACTATGGGACTTACGGGCTCGGTCAGATCAATTCAGTTAGTTAAGGCTTTTGACTATGTTAGAGAAAAATTTATCCTGGAGGAATCGCCCGTGCTTTCTAGGCAAGGGAAGTTTTTTCGAGTGTGGTTTTGGAAGAACCAATGGACTAGTCTCTTCTCCAGATATCCATGGGCGAAGCCCCGAGAGTGTGGGACCCTGTCCCGCACAAGAAGTGCTACTTCCGCTCTGCTAGCACCCCTGAATTCCTGGCGTGGTGGGGACATGGATCTTACAACTGGTATCAGAGTGAATTGGCTAATGAGGATCAACCGAGAAGCCAAAAATGTCAAAAATTTATGAAGAAGCAGTAAAAGATTGTAATTGCATCATAAAATTCATACAAATTATTATTCAGACTACAATTCATAAATTAGTTAACTGATAAGTGATAAGTTGATTTGGATTCTGATTGAAAAAAGATGATTCCTGAATTTTGATTGAAATGTAATAAGCTGAGCAAAATCATAATGAGGATGAATGGGATGAGTCCCTGTGATGATGTTCATAACTGGAATAACATTAATAACTTCAGTAAATCACTATGAGATTAGTGGATTGTGCTGATAGATTGCTGCTGTTAACACTTGACCCAGTAGATCAAGTTAAGGGATGTCAAATTAAAAATCTATATAATTGAAAATTCCCATGGAGGACTGTTCAGATAGAAAGTTCGGTCTAATGGCCATTATTATTGTGATAAGGATTTGAATGTTATAATCTGAGATATCTAATGATAAGTTCTATATAGGGGATCTTTATCCCAGGATTCTATTAGGCTCACCAGACTATTAGGAACCCCAGAATCAGTTGGATCTTAAGGAAAAGAGTTATCCTCTAATTTTACGAGATGAGGACATCTCGCGTTTTTTAAGTGGGGTAGGATGTAAGATTCCTCCCTCCAACTTTTGAGGTGTACAGGTGTAAGAACCTCCTCTTTTGATCTTATAATTATTCCCCTCTAAAATAAAATAAAGATCTTGTTTTACCATGTTTAGGCCTAGAGAGAGAAAATATCTAGAGAGAGGTAATTCAAAATTGAAATATTTTTGGATATAAAAATCCTCCTAGTTCTTAAAATGATTTTCCCTGAAACAAAAACTCAAAAAGAACTTTCCAATGTGCAATTGGAATTAAGTGAAAATAGGTAAAAAGACCTTATCTTGAGGGTCCAGATTTTTTAAAAATTTTGGATTAAGGTTCCTATGGAGAACCAATAAGATTAATCCAAATGTAGGGAGGAGATAAATTGAAGAATAAAAGAAAATCTCCCAAAAATGAGTAAATACTCACATAAGATGAAGAGTTGACTAAGGAGAAGGTTTATTAGTTAAAAAAGAAGAGATATTTAAAGGAAATGATGCATTTTTGACACCTCAGTGTGGGGAATTCCTCTCATGAAGGAGGCACCTATTTCACATGTGTGGATGAGTTTTAAACTCACAAATAATGAGATATTTTTATCTCTCCTCTCTCCTGTTTTAACTAGATCCAAAAAGTAAGCTAAACTGACCTAAAAATGGTCAAAAAGTGACCAAACTGATCTGGAGAATTCTAGAATCAGTTTGCTTGGTTAGAGGCTCACTTTTTACTATAAATAGAAGCCTCCCCCTTTGTAAAAGCTTAATGGTGTTTATGCACTATTACTCTGCTTCTGTCCTGAGCCATTTAACATTGAATTTCTTGATAATTCAATTGTTTTTTGGCCTAATCCTCTCCAAGTGAATTTGGTGGCCACTCTTGCTGCAAACAAGAGTAGAACCCTAAATCCCTCAAGCCAAAGGAAAGCTTACAAGCTCCATGTAAGCTTAATTCTTACTTATTGTGAATTTTTAAAATCTATGGTTTTCTCAAATTTTATAAATGTTGAATTAAAATCTAATGCTATGCCTTGATGGAAAGGCCACCCCCTTCTATTCTTTACAATTCAGTCCTTCTCAATCCTTGAAAGTTTAATTAAAAGATTGATTAAACTCTTTTCATTGTTTACTCTCTTGATTTTTGAAAAATGGAGTAGATTAGAGATATTAGAATTCAAATTGGATTAATTCAAGTCATAAATTGAATGATAAAATTGAGAAATGGTCAGCCATACAAAGGAGGTTATGGCATAATTTTCTTAAATTTTTGTGGAACTAAAGTTTATCATTAGGTTATTCTAAAAGAGTAATTCCCTCCGTTTGTGCATTCTAAAAGGTTTACTTTGCATAAAAGATTTATTTTTATTTCAAAAGTGTCATTCTCATTAAAATTGAATTTATGCATAGAAAGATGCCTAAAAGATTTATTTTTTATTTCAAAAGTGTCATTCTCATTAAAATTGAATTTATGCATAGAAAGATGCATAAAAGATTTATTTTTATTGCATAGAAAGATGCATAAAAGATTTATTTTTATTTTAAAAGTGCCATTCTCATTAAAATTAAATTTATGCATAGAAAGATGCATAAAGGATTTATTTTTATTTCAAAAGAGTTATTCTCATTAGAATTGAATTTATGCATAGAAAGATGCATAAAGGATTTAATTTTATTTCAAAAGTGTTATTTTCCTTAAAATTGAATTATGCATAAATAGCTGCGTAAAGAATCTTTATATCAAAAATTAGAATCCTCTTAAATTCTATGTTTAAATTTTGTGAATAGAAGTGATGAGAATATGAGGTGAATAGATGTGATGAGATAAGAATGTGAGGTGAATAGATGTGATGAGATAAGATGTGAATCAAATAGATGATTGGATAGATGTGATGTGAATAGAAGTGATTTGAATAGAAGTGATGAGAATATGAGACGAATAGATGTGATGAGATAAGATGTGAATCAAATAGATGATTGGATGGATGGGTGTGATGTGAATAGAGGTGATGAGATATGAGGCGAATAGATGTGATGAGATAAATGTGAATCAAATAGATGATTGGATGGATGGGTATGATATGAATAGAGGTGATGAGATATGAGACAAATAGATGTGATGAGATAAGATGTGAATCAGATAGATGATTGGATGGATGGGTGTGATGTGAATAGAGGTGATGAGATGTGAGGCGAATAGATGTGATGAGATAAGATGTGAATCAGATAGATGATTGGATGGATGGGTGTGATGTGAATAGAGGTGATGAGATGTGAGGTGAATAGATGTGATAAGATAAGATGTGAATCATATAGATGATTGGATAGATGTGATGTGAATAGAAGTGATGAGAATATGAGGTGAAAGGATGTGATGAGATAAGACGTGAATTAGATAGATGATGATTGGATGGTTGGATGGTTGGATGTGATGTGAATTAGATAGATGATGATTGGATGGTTGGATGTGATGTGAATTAGATAGATGCGAATGGATGGATGGATGTGATGTGAATAGAAGGGTGATGAGAATATGAGGTGAATAGATGTGATGGGAATTAGATAGATGAGATGGATGGATGGATGGATGTGGTGTGAATAGAGGTGATGAGAATATGAGGTGAATAGGTGTGATGAGATAAGATGTGAATCAGATAGATGATGATTGGATGGATGGGTGTGATGTGAATAGAGGTGATGAGATGAGAGGTAAATAGATGTGATGAGATGTGATGTGAATTAGATAGATGTGAATAGATGGATGGATGTGATGTGAATAGAGGTGATGAGATGTGGGGTGAATAGGTGTGAGATGTGATGTGAATCAAATAGATGGAAATGAATGAATGGATGGATGTGATCTGAATAGAGATGATGAGAATGTGAGATGAATAGATGTGATGAGATGTGATGTGAATCAGATAGATGGGATGAGATGTGATGTGAATCAGATAGATGGGAATGAATGGATGGATGGATGTGATGTGAATAGAGGTGATGAGAGGTGAGGTGAATAGATGTGATGTGAATCAAATAAATGTGAATGAATGGATGAGATGTGATGTCATATGAATCAGAATGTAAATGAATGATATGAGATGTGAGTGAATGTGTATGTGAAGAATGGAAGTGAATGAGTATGTGAAAGAATGGATAAGGATGTGTATGTGAAGAATGGATACAAATGTGTATGAGAAGAATGGATGTGAATGAGTAGAATTAACCAAACGGAAACAACTATAAATACGAGGCACACTCGCATTAATTATACGCAAATCTATCTAATGTCAGCACGTAAAAAATGTACTTCAACACTAGATAACCCCCGAAAATATTAAATTCTCAAGAAAAAAGAATTATCATATTTTTTCCTATTTTTCTAGGGCCTCAAAATTTACTAAATTTGAAATCCACCAAGTTCTATCTTATGGCACTCCAAATCTAAAATTTTTGAGGAAATTTGAGCAATACAATTTGCCAAAAAATAATTGATATTTTAAAATTATCAATTTCTAAGACTTTTAGTTAATTTTTAGAATTGTTTTATTTTTATATAATTATCTAAAAATTTACCTCACGAATCCCATTGAACACGAAATTTTTCAATTCCACCCGACAATTCTAAAATCCAATTAAAATTTGTAATTTTAATGAATTTACTAAATTTTTTGGCAAAAAAAAGGAACTTGAACAATCAGGGCGCCCGAACGGACAACCACCAAACCCAGATACTCCAAAAAATCTGAAATAACCTTTGTCTAATTTTCCACAAGTTTTTAAAAACAGTTTTTAATGCACCCTGAATGCATTAGAATACAAACAGTCAAAAAATTAGAAACCTGAAAGGTCATCCCAGAATACGGAAAGTCAAGGGTCATGGGAAAATGAAAATTCAGGAATACGAAAGGTCAAAAAAAAGTTGGATCCCAAAGGTTAAAGGGCTCAACATGACTTTTTTTATTAAAAATATCATGAATAAAGATTTTTTTCTCTATTTTAAAGCTTTAATCAAAGTTTAATTAACCTTTAATTAAAAGCTATTAAAGCTTTTGAGTAAGATTTTTTTAAAAGCTTAATTTTTTTTGAAGAAAGCGTGGGGGGGGATGTGCGCCGATAGCTTGCAAAAAAGGCCCCTACACGAAATTTTCCAATTCCACCCGACAGTTCTAAAATCCAATTAAAATTTGTAATTTTAATGAATTTACTAAATTTTTACGCAAAAAAAAGGAATTTGAACGATCAGGGGTGCCCAAACGGACACACCACAGGCTGGTCACCAAACCCAGATATTCCAAAAAATTTGAAATAACCTTTGTCTAATTTTCCACGAATTTTGAAAACTTTTTAAAATTTTTAATGCACCCTGAACGCATTAGAATACAAACGGTCAAAAAATTTGCAACCTGAAAGGTCATCCCGGAATACGCAAAGTCAAGGGTCGTGGGAAAATGAAAATTCCGGAATACGGAAGGTCAAAAAAAAGTTGGATCCCAAAGGTCAAAGGGCTCAACATGACTTTTTTTATTAAAAATATCATGAATAAGAAGATTTTTTTTCTCATTTTAAAGCTTTAATCAAAGTTTAATTAACCTTTAATTAAAAGATATTAAAGCTTTTAATTAACTAAGATTTTTTTAAAAGCTTAGTTTTTTTTGAAGAAAGGGTGGGGGGGATGTGCACTAACGGGCCTGCAAAAAAAGCCCCCTCCCCCCTCCCCCCTCCCCCTTAGCCTGTGATTGTTGAGAGGGAGAGGGGAGAGGAGCATAGAGCTCACTCCCCCACTCTTTCTTCTCCACTATGTGTGATTAAAGCCTTAAATTATCCCTTTTTTAACTAATCATGATTAATAATAATGATGATTAATATTAATCAAATCTACCCCACCTAAGAGGTGTTCACATGAGGGAGAAGAGCATGAAGGAAAACTTGGATTTGAGAGATGGGAAAAATGCCACGCACATGGGAGATAACCCGATGCACCAACATGCTACCTCCTACTGCATTTCAACAAAAAATCGACAGATATTTGATAGCATGCCCCACGAGAAACCCGTAAAAAATGCTTTTTTACCATAAAATGCTCAAACAATGTCTGAAAATTAGGAAAAAAGTCATAAATTTATTTGAGATGTAGGGGAATCCTTTTTTAGCAAAATATCCACATTATCATGTGTGGTATTTTGGTTTTAAAAAAATCATAATGCTTATTTTAACCATAAAAATAAAGAAAAATAGCATTTTCACTCACGAAATTTTCCCACAACGTTGATACGTCATCCAAGTTGAGAAGCATTACGTTCCAACTGCCATATTGATGTTTCCAACAACGGATAGATCACCAACACCCAAATAAACCAAAGAATATTTTTTTTTGCTTAGTAAATATTTAAAATTTACTTAAAAATGCTAAATGTAAGTTGGAATAATGAGAGACAAATAAGAGGAGAAAAACATCAGAAATTAACTAAAGACTGCTATGATACCACAGTTAAAAGCCAAAAGATCTCTCTGGCTAATAACCATGCATAAACATGCATGAACCAGGCATATACTCATCCACCAAACCACCCCCAAGCCCAAGGGTGCACACATAAATACAATGAAGTATCACATATCTTACCTTAGTGTCCCATACCAACAAGAGATATGACTTCACTCCAGCAACACTTAGCTCTAGCTTGAAATGGTAAGAGAGTAGACACGATGCTCTACACAAGAGAACAGCCCTTGAGTGTGCCCCATGCCCCTATTATATAAGAGGGCTCTCAAGTAACTCTTGACTCTCCATTTCCATGTGTGACTCTTGACCCTAACCTCAACCCAACGTTAGACCTAACCCCTGCCCCACTAGAGCATGTTCCCATGCTCCCATGTTGTTCACATGCCTAGGGTGGGTTAGCCTCCTAGTATATGCACATATAATGTACACATAATAGGTGGAATGACCTAATTCTGGTTCTCAAAAACCTGAGTGGGCTCAAATCAATTACAGTCTAGATCCTTGTGACTAGATCAAGGTGTTAATGGATTCAATTGTGGATGTGTGTGAAGCTCAAGTGGGTGCTATAAAGGTGAGTGTAATTGTGAAGATCCTCTAAACATACTATTGTGCACTTAGAAAACTCTAAGAAGATTTATGCCCCTGAGGCTCATGCTAGTTACTTTATGCCTTGTCGAACATTTTGGGAAGGTTTTGAGGTGTGCAAGCAGAGGCAGGTTGAAACTCCATCGTACATGGACTCTCATGTGTGATGGAGAATATATGCATCCTGACACTAGCGAGGCGGTCTGTTTATGTTTAGTTATTTTTGTATGTTTGATGGTGTCTTCATTGAAGACAATCCTCTTCAACTATGATCGTTTTGGTGGTGCATAGGTAATTGACCTCAATGTAGGTTTGTTCTACCATGCTGATGTGCCTATCCCTTGCTATGATAGAGAGACAAGAGAGAAGGTGTCTCATTATATGTTTCGTGCAATGAAGAGTTTTCTTCAAGAGACAATGACAGGTGGAGATGTAGACCATACAATGGTGGATGGAGTGTCCATTTGGGGAGGTGCTGAATGCTCACGTGATTTTTTTAAGGTGTGTGAAACAACTTTCTTCGTTAAGAATTTGCGAGAGAATATAGAAGAATACATGAAGATATGTGGTTTTTTAAATTCTTGGGGTTATTGTGCAAATAGTTGCTTGCCACATTCACGATGGAGTCAGATTTGGTACTCGATATTTTTGCAGGTTGTGGAGGCCTTGGTTCAGCTAGTGCGGAGCTGTTTCAGCACTGCTTATGCTTGGAGTTGGACTCCTATGCATACAATGAGTTCTTAATGAAAGTAGTGTGTGCTCCACCTTTGCAGTAGCTCTCCAGAGATGTTGGACTTATCTTTATGAGTCTTTATTTCCTATGGAGGGCTTTTGATGTTATGTTTTTTTGTGACTATGTTTGTAGCAAAGCTCTATAGCTCTCTTTTGGACATGTTGGTTGTGTTCTATTACTATAAATTTAGGAACACGTTGACTTATTGACACATTTATATGTCATATATCTCTTCACTATTATGTAGGTGAGTATCTTTGTGATAGTATGTCTGCTTATAATTGCAATGCTTTGATATATGTGTTTTCTTCTTCATATGAATGCATGGTTTATATGGACAACAAAAAGTCCTATCAATGTTTCTAGACACCCATAAGTAGTTAATTTATGGTTAAAATAAAAAATGGTTATGTGCCTAAAAATGAGTACTATAAACTTAACCTTTCAATACTAGGACATTTCAAAAAAGCTTGAAACTTTGTTAAAAATTGCATAAAAGCTCGAAATGCAAAGCTTGGAAAATAATTGGAGCCTTAATTTATTAATTATTGGGTGACCCAACAAGTGAAAAGAATATCTTAAGTGTTTAAGCTAAGTTTATTATTGTGAGTAAATTTGATCAATGGGGTAGCACTTTTGAGACATGTGGTGTGAGTTTGACTGTGAGTGAATTTGATCAACTCTGTGACATAAGCGATGCATCTGAGGACATTGTGAGTGAATCCAATTAATTCGAGTTTGATTGTGAGTGAATCCCATCAACTCTATGACACATGCGATGTGTGTGAAGACATTGTGAGTGAATCCAATTAATTATGTTTCACATAGTAGTGAAAAAAAAGAACTAACTATTCTATTTATTATTATAATTTTTTGTAGGAGGTTTATTCCAGGCGAACAACCACCAAAGGGTTTAGGCCACGGGGCAGCTCATACGGATTCTCAAAGAAGAGGTAAACCCTCTTTTTCCATTCTTTGTTTTTGCTTCTTCTCTTCAAGTTTTTGCACCCTTGGGTGCTAGGGATAAGGGTTATGTCAATAGTCTTATGCATAGCCCTTATGGATAGGCTTATACAATATGCTTATGCGTAAGCCCTTATGCAATAGGCTTATGCATAGCCCTTATGCATAGCCCCTATACATAGCCTATGCATACCATATGAATAGCCCTTATGCTGCATAGGCTATCACAAATAGGCTTATGCATAGCTCTTATGCATAGGCTATTCAATACACTTATTCAAAGCACTTATGCATAGCCTTTATGCATAGGCTATTGCAATACGCTTATGCATAGCGCTTATGGATAGCCTATTATGCATAGCCTATGCATAGCCCTTATGCAATAGCCCTTATGAAATAGGCTATTATTCATAGCCCTTATGCATTATCCTATTATGAATAGCCCTTATGCAATAGCATATCATGCATAGTCGTTATGTATTCACCTTTACTTTTTCTCATGTTATGTTTTTTAGGTCTTGCATTATTGTCCTCTCCTTTGGCTGACATTGTCGAGGTAAAATCTCTTATTCATTCAACCTCATGTTTATTGCAACCTCAAGACTAGTTTAGGGTTTAAGCTTATGCATAGAGATATGGAGCATTATGGTAGGCCATCTAGAATGTTGTTTATGTCAAGTTAGGAGTTGTTATTCACGAGTAGGTGGTTATAGTGGAGGGGGAGCCCTCGATCTTCTCATTATCCTTCTCTTGTAAAAGAGAAGTTGCCTTTGGCTTTAATAGTGGGGAGCATGCAGAAAGTCCTTAGAAGCTATCATCCGCCGAAAGGGACACTCTCCACCCTGCTTGCCTAAGCAGTATTGTAGGAGGTCTCAACAATGTTCTAATACTACATGTTGCCTGTTTTGTATAACCTTTAAACATGACTTTTGTTAGAGAAATTGTGTGTTGTCTGTAACTTTTGCTTTGCAGCTCTTGCACTAATTCTCTCTTTTAGCTTCACATAAGAGTGGTAAGGTCTCTTCTTCTTTTGATTGCTTACAATATGTTCCTTTGTTTTACCCTTGGGTGTTGGGTTTAGGTTTACCTTTATACATAGGCTAAAGCAAGCTCTATGCATAAAGCTTCCACTGTAACACGTTGGGGGCACAACAATGTTTTCTAGGAGTGTTTTAGGAGCGCTTTTTTTGTCGGGATGTCAGGGATTTCGTTCGTTGTTCTGCAACAAAATTCCACTACTAAGCAACATCTTTAGCAGCAGTGAAATTTCGATGCTATACTATGATTTCACTGCTATACTATGATTTTGCTGCTATACTATGATTTCACAGAGCGAAATTACGCTACTATTCTTGCTGCATGAAATTTCAGAGAGTTGTTTGATACTGAGTTCTAAAAATATATGTCCCATACACACATAAAAAATTGATATATAGTTTTTAAAAAACATCCATTAAAACCCTTGGAGCCATGTTTCGGGCAAAAAAAAGAGAGAGTCGAAAACTTTTGAGAAGCACAACAATGTCAAGATTAATGTCACATACACATAGAAAAATGATATATAGTTTTTAAACATCCATTAAAACCCTTGGAGCCATGTTTCAAGGTTTTAAAAAAAAAATTGAAAACTTTTAAGAAGCGAAACAATGTCAAGATCATGAATCTATCCCATCCTATAATAAGTCCATATGTGTTGCTTCATTAATGTCTATATCTAATGGAAGTTCAATGAAAGATGGAGCTCCATATCAATATCAATATCACTATCATGATTCAATAAAGCATTGTCATGATTGATAGGTGACTCATCATCTTCTTCCGATTGATGTTCCTCATGCTCTTCATCGGCCCCATCCAAAATGTTTTCTTCATCGTCTTCTTCCAAATGAGATGATTTGAGGTAGTACTTGCACCTCATCTACAGATTTGGCCTCCACATCTTGATCTTGAAAGATATGTTTTGAATGAGGGGAACCTTGTATAACATACCACCACTTTGGATCAATTCGATCCGTGTGAAACATAACCTAATATCACAAAGCAAAGGGGTTACACTTTTATTATACTACATCAAGATTTAATTTGGGATTGGTTGGGTTACTAGCTTGTTGATAGTGTTGAGGTAGTACAAAGGTATCTTTCTCATCATTCTACAATTTGGTGGAATCAATTTGAAAGAACCCATGCGGATGTTTCTTCACACGGTTTCTTGAGCACCTATATATATCACCTTGAACCATTTGACATGAAAGATGAATAGACTAAATGCTCTAAATCCAACCTCAAGAACATCCTGAAATAGTTTCACAATACTCAAGATTGTCCTCTATGACATTAGTATCATATCTACTGGCTCAACTTTCTTGCTCAAAAGTTGTCATCACACCATAATTAAATGTGTTTCTTTTAGAATCCACATGCTCCGTGCGAAAGTGCCTTCCCTCTGACCATTTTGCATTATAGTTTGTACTACCATTAAACAAAAGCATGACATTTAGTATAGTGCATTAAACAAGGTATATACGTTAGATAGAGATGAAGAATGTACTTACTTGAGGGTCATATCCTCTTGCATACTCATGATCTTCTCTTGTGATCATCTCTCCATTTTGTGATGCCATTGATATTGCCATATGAAGCCATTATATATTGATCACATTTGGTAGAGGTTCCAAGCTAGGCGGGAATGGCAAGCGTCTATTTTCTCTTCTGAAAGCTCTTCTCTCATCCTTTCATCTATTGATTGAATCCTTGTATCTCCCAATCCACTTCTCCATGATGGCACTAATGCTTCATCTTATGGTGTAATGCTTCATCCAGTCTTCGTTGCCTTTCTTTTCCCTGAGGCACAATAGTGATTAGTCGGTCATCCTGCTCATTTCTCCACAATTGTGGCATGGAAGGCTCTATGCGAGATAGATGTTTTGAGATATACACAAGAGAATATTGCATCAGCCATCCCTCTGCCATGCTTGCTTCTAGTCTTTCTCTTTGTCTCACAAAGTCCTTTGAGGTTTTCACGAACCTTTCAAGAAAAAACATCCATTCAACAACACCACATAACGCCACTTCATCAACCAAATGCACTACAAGATGTAATTGGCTAGTGAGAATTGTTCTAGGAAAGTTGTCCTCGATCATACACACTGCCTCAATAGCATTGAGACGAGCCATCTCAATGGATGTAGGATCTATCTCCTTTAAGGATATGTACCTACATAAATAACTATTATATATACTATTTACCAATACATAACTTGTGAGCGTATGAGAATTCTAAATAAGTAATATAACTTAGTGAATTGAAGAGAAGATTCATACCTCACCAAGCTTCCCATTTTGTAAATAGCCTCTCTCACCGGAGGAATAAACTATGCATAGAAAAAAGTGGAAGTTAGTATATGAACTTACAAAAATAAATAAGCGAATATTTATATACTTGTAATATCTTATACCAATCATGTGTCTTGAGGCCATATAATCATTCCTCTCCTTTTTTTTGGTCAATGAATGCATTACTCCCATTGGTGTACAAAAAGAGGCAATCACACTTTTCACCTTATTGTGATCGTTATTGGTTAATACCCATGGTCCCTTTGGTAGGACTATTTTGCCACTCTCACTTTCAATTGGCCATGCACTTTGAAGACATCCAATGTTTGGTAAGTCATCCCTTGCACCCTTTTTATCTCTGATAGGAAGGCATAAAGGACAAAGAAGAAAGAGTGAAAGGATCCGTAGAAGATTATGGATATGACAGAAAAGAGAAAGTAGAAGCACCTACCGAAGAAGGAATTGCACCAACTTCCGTTGTAGTAGTTGCCAGTCCAACCGTCGTAGGAGATGTAGGATCCATAGTATCTTCAAGTTTGCCTTTGTCTTTTGGAGTAGAGGACTTCCGAGATCCCATAGGGAGAGGAGGGTGGGAAAACACAAGGGAAGAAGTGTCGTACCTCCAAAAAAACGCAACCAATAGTAGATGGGCTATCCACCAAGGAAGTATCTCCAAAATATGCACAAAGATAGTGCAAAAACATAGCCACAAAACGCAGCCGATATATAAACCAATAGACTCCATAGAAACCACCAAAAGAGGGCTGAGAATATAGCCTTAGGTAGAAGGAGTATGGAAGAGTTGATTGTCCGCAAAAATGCAAACACAAAGTGTGTAGCAAAGTGGAATTTTCAGCCGGTAGAAAGGTGTAGAAAAGAGGATGAATATGTACCTCAAAACACCATGAAGAGGGCTGAAGTTGATGATGAAAACGCAGCGAAGAAATCTCTTCACAAGAAGCCTCCCAAAAAAAACGCTACCGCGTGTAGGAAAAACTAGTTGGCAATGTTTTCACCGCAAGTAGAGTTGTAAGACTCGGATTGAAGTGCTTTAAAAACACACTTGTAGAGGATGGTAAGGGGCTGGTTTGAAGGCTCTTGCATCATTGAATGAGTGCAAGGATAATGAGTAAGGGCTTCTGCAAAAAATGCAAGTAGAAATTCTGCATGCAGGCAGTCTGCGAAGAATAACTCAAAATTGGTGAGGAATTGAAAGCGGGGTTGTTGAAGAGGACTAGAGGTAGAGAGGAAGAAGGATAAGGAGGCTCTATGTGCACCACCACCTTGCTATGATACCATGTGAGAAAGAAGAGATGAGAGAAGAGACAATGTACTCAAGAACTCATCAATGAACCACTAGCCAACTTCATTAGAAATGAACTACAATGCCTCATATATATAGGAAAGTTCCTCCACCCAAAAATGTGTGTAAATGGAAAAAAATGGAAATGAATGCTATAAATCCCAAAAATGCCTAGAGGCTAAAGAGTGTGCCACTAGTGTGACACCATCTGGAGATGACACCTATCACAGAAACGACCAAAACAAGGGGAGAATTGACTCATAGCCAATGGACGCGCATAGAGGCCTTCGCCAAGTCATAGCCAATTGACGCGTATAGAGGCCTTGGCCAAGTGGCCAAGGCCTCTATGTGTGTTAATTGGCTATGAGTTAGTTCTCCTCTTGTTTTGGTCGTTTCTACCTCTCCAGGTGTCCGATTTAAGTGATTCAAAAGTCATTTTGGGGGTTTTGGGTTGCTCCAAATGCAATGGTGATGTCAAAAGCACCAAATTCTACACCAAAATATGATCAAAAGAAATGTATAGATTCAAGCGTCTACAAAGTTTAGATTTGAAGTGCTTTTTCTTATCTAATGATGACGTACTTCCACTACTACTCCTCTCCCCACTCAATCATATCAGTCCTTCTTTAACCCATTCACTCAATCTTTGAGCCTTCCAAGTCTTTTCGATTCACAAAAGCTTACCCCAAACAACTACCACACTTGGTCCTTGTTTATGCAACTTCTTTTGGAAAGCGCTGGGGTGTGGTCTATAATCACTTCTCCTTATATGGTGCCTTCTCAATATCAAACCTATATGGATGCACGGGCCAAAGCTTTACTTGTGCATGGCATGTCTACATCGGTTGTGTCTCAATTTCTCTCTACAAGGAGTACGGCTCAACAATTATGCCACGCTATACAAATGCAATATGGAAGACTTTCAACGGTTAAGATGGCTAAGTTGGAAGAAGATTTGGATAAGCTTTCTATCTCCGAATCCGACAACATAGTGGAGAAGCTTGGAGAATTCAATTGAATCAAGCGGCAACTTGAAGAGTTTGGTACATTGGTAAGCAATCCGGTCCACAAGCTACAGTTTCTACCTCTCCTTGTGTCCGATTTAAGTGATTCAAAAGTCATTTAGGGAGTTTTTGGCCGCTCCGGACTCAATGGTGATGTCAAAAGCACTAAATTCTACACCAAAACTACCACTAAGTGTAGATTGTTAGAAGAGTAGCATGGAATGTTTAAAAAAGGTGCCTTATGATGACGTGAGTGCCTTTTGCGAACCCAAAAGGTGAGAGCGATATGCAGCAAGTGCATATATTTCAATACCTTGTCAGATCCACTTTTTTGTAACTTGCAATAGTTTCTTGTCAAGTAAATATTTAATGATAATATTTTTTGAACATTTTTTCTAGAGAGAGAAAATAAGAGTTTGTGAATTTCTTACAAGGCCCTACAAATGACCTCCAAAATTTCCTAATGTTTTGGAACACCCTAAAAAACGTGCTGCGAAATAAGGAAAAAATTCTCAAAAATTTTTTGGTCTTGAGAGAGCAATGGAAAATAGGTTTTAGGACCTCCTCTTCCATTTGGGAAGTTTCTATCACATATCTTTTTGAAAAAATATCTCTAAGAGGTCGTTCACGTGCGTAAAGCAGGTAAGCTAATCAGGGAAAACGGACACCTGTTTGATCCAACAAAGAGAGTGCCAAGCCTTGCTGTAGAAAAGTTTAAAAAGTTTTTTTAAAAAACTAAGATTGCTCATTACGAAGCATTTAGGTACTCTGACATGGCCACGATAGAGGGATTGCTAGAGGGATCATACAAGGACTGAACCCAATGGCTGACATCTTCAAACCATTGAGATCTATGCCACAAATTCACCTCCCAATGCCATTGGCCATGCCTATAACAAGCGTGTCATCGGGTTTTACACCCACTATCACTTTGATCCCAAACCGGGCTTTGGTCCCTTGCCTAACATTCTTGCAAATCCTATAAGTACCAACCCTTTCGTGGATGCCCACACCTTGGACATACTGACTAGTCTAGAAAGGGGGGGGCTAAGGACTCATTGAGTCTCTTCCAACAAGAGCACTCACAGACAGACTCATACAGAAATACAGCCATTCAAATCTCCAAAATTATGGGCAAATACGACGAAACAATAAACCCTGTTCAATTCGTTCAAATATTTGAACAGAGATTTGAAGCCTTTGGAAATCCCAACTGCCCCACTAAGGTACATGCGTTGAGCTTATGCTTAGAGGGAAAAGCTAGTCGATGGTTCATCGCATTGATGCCGATGATCAAGACCAACTTTAAAACCTTGAAATCAGCTTTTATACATAGCTTTTCCAGACAAGGTGATCGGTGGAGTGCAGTAACAAAACTCTATTCAATAGAGCGTCAACCAAATGAATCCATTAGAGATTTTATCCTTAGGATAAAACTCTTGGACTCACGTTGTGAGTCATGGAAAAAATTAAACAATGTTCAATTAAGGAGATGTTTCATCATGGGCTTGAAGAATAATAGCTTACACAACTTGATCATTATATCCAATCTGGATACACAACTTGATCATTGTATCCAATCTGGAAACATTCGATCAATGTTCCAAAGAATCAATACGTTTAGATAACAACATGCTAGAAGATGATCATGCTATGAGGTGTTCCTCATCTAAACCAAGTGAATCAATGGCAAAAGAAAGATCGATCCCGGAATTGACATTCCTAAAATTTTATGCAGCCTTGCTTAAAACCTTACAGCATACATTTCTAAAAGAGGATGAAAACCTTCAAAACTAGACATCCTTAATCTCTTTAAAAGTGAGGAATGAAATGCCTTATGTTGAATGCAATCACATCCCAATCCTCATTGTGTATACAAGGCACCTGATCTTCTATAATGCATATATTGTAAAACCTTTGACCATGATACTAAAAAATGTCCCACTTCATCCACAATGGACTCAAAATCTCCATCTCCCATGCACCAAGCAGAAACAATTCAAAGGGTAGAAACTTCTCATGAAGCAGTTAATCGGACACTTTAGTATTTCTATTGTCGTGGACCTCATACGGTGGCAGACTGCACAGTTTGGAATACTTCCATGCCCATAGTCACTGACACCGCGACCAATGTGTGAATGATGTGGCATTGATCGCATGTTTCAAGATTTCCCAAGACGAGTTGCTTCAATGCAACTTGTCTCACAAAATACAACTCTTAACATCTTAAGTCTACCAAACATGCAATTGTCCATAGTGCCATTGAATGTGCTTACAAAGACAAGGCATGACAAATAGTCAAAATCAACGTAAAAGAAAATACCTCAACATGGGTAGAAGAACATGCTTTAAAATAGAACCCAAAAGAGAAAACAAAACCTTCTAAACCCAAGAAAAACAAGAGACTACAAACTATCGAAACCAAGGTCGAATTAAAAGACAAGAAAAAGAAGCCTATAGAAGACATAAACCCAAAAAGGGACATAAACACAAAAGAGTCAAAAGTTATACATGATGTAGAAGCATCCACCTCAAAGTCCACCACACGAACCACAACACCCATACGTGCGACACAAGACACAAAAACCCAAAACAAAAATCGATCTCGTCACATGGGTAAACATAATGTAAAACTAACAAACCAAAAAAGTCAGAGAATAAAACAAGTTCTAATACATCACTAAGTGAGGATGAAACAAGTCCTTACTCTTTGTTCAGTGAACCACATAGACTAATCAAGAAACTAGAACCCACCAACCACCCCGAATGGATAATGATAATCACATGACATATGCAAAATGCAAAAAGAAAGCTTAGGAGAGCATGCTTAGCTTGGTAGAATGTCTTACAAGGTCACCGGTTGTGATTGAGCCTCATAATGCCAATCCTAAAATAGCAACCAAAATACAAAACCTAGATACAAAACCTAGATGAGTACTGCTTCCCCTTTGAAGAGGAAGACATACTCTCTACAGAAGAGTCATTTGAAACAGACTGTATGAACTATACGCTTGAGAAAGCACGTGAGGAATTCGATAATTCCCTTACAATATTGAAACAGTCTCTTAAAACCTCATTCGGAGGAATGCTCTCCTCTCATGATAAAGCCAGCATCACATCAGCACTTGCACCTTTAATGGCTCAACCTGAGTTATATACAAGGACATAACAAACTCCATAAAACATGACTGTGAGAATTTACAAGTTTCTAAACATACCTCATTAAGAATTGTCAGAGGGCCAAGTGTGCTAGTGTATGCATTGAGTACTCTTGGAAAAGCTGAAAGCCAAAATGAGGATGAAAGTGAATGGGAGTATGAAACAGAAACGAGATTTGAAGCTGAAACAATAACCAAAACACCCATGGTTCCTTGGGAAGATTCTATTATAGTATGGTTGGATTTCCCTACAGGCATTGATGTTAACTGCAAATGCGCATTGATTAGCTTGAGAATAATCCCACATGGGAATGGGCTTGAGAATAATCCCACATGGGAAGTTTTGGGAGTTTTAGGAGTTTTAGTATAAAAAGTGGCTCATTTGAGAGCTTATGGACACATTGGGCTAAACTTATGCTTGAGCTCTCTTGAGACTAGCTCTCCCTCTTGTTCATAGAGGTGCAAGCTCTTCTCTCTCCCCATCTACACTATTGTATGAGCAATGCTCTTCTAATTCTATGCAATGAGATGATGTTTTTCTCTCTTCTCATCTCTATTCTCTAGTGTGCATGTTTCTTTGTTGATGCTTGTGGATTCTCTATTAGGCTTTGTGTGGTAGTGGATTCAAGCTTAAGCTTCTCCATAGCTTGTAGCTTATCCATGGGTAAGGCATTGCTTGAGTAGTGAATGAGAATGCATGTTAATTTCAAGTTCCATTAAGCTTCAAGGTTTGTGTGCATGCTAGGGAAGTAAGTGCTTGAGAATGAAGTAGGCTTTGAGCTTGTGTATGCATTAGCTCAGCTTTCTTCTTGTATTGGATGAATGAATGAATGGGATGATGAGTGAATGAGCTATGGCAAGATTGAGCTTGTGTGTGGAAAGTCTATGTCAAGGTAGTGGTGTACATAGCATTCTCTCCATTCGTGGATAAGCTTCCGTGCACCGGTACGGGTTGAATCCCTAGCTCCGAAAGGGATGCAAATCCCATTGGATTGAGCTACACACGGATCATACTACTCATGCTACAAGTGAGAGGGTCTTCCGTCTCTCCATTGGCGCCACTGCCGGGGAGAAGACTCAAAACCGGTTGAGAAGTTTGCATTACTACCACTAATTCTTTTTGTTTTTAGGTTTAGGGTTAGCACGAGTGTGGAATCTCGGAGCTAGTGATTAGAAGAGAAAAAAAGTAGATTAGTACTAACTTGTGCGGTTGAGATGGTTGCTTTCATTGTTGTATTTGTTCATAGATTAGAGTTAAAAAAGCATTTTTCTAAATCGGCCAAACTAAACGCTACAACCGGTTTTTCCAGATTTTAGCGAATAAAAATACATTGAAAAATCGTGACAAGTCCATCCATCCATCAAGTTTATATTTATAGTGCTGATCTTTCACAGAAGTGCACCGGCAAGTACCATAAGTCGATAACTTCAAGGCTAACAACATGACTGTTAGTAGTCGGAAGTAATAAAAAACGGCCGCTGTGAAGGTGGTGAAGTGGCTGAAGCCGATAAGCTGAGGAGGTGAAGGGCTGGCCAAGCGTCAGCTCTACAGGCCGGTCCGAAGGCTGGCCGACGGAAAGTGGGGTGGCCGCAAGTAAGCAAGGCCGGCTGAAGGCAAAGAAAGCGTAGGCAGAGGCTGCAAAGGCCGCTGAAGGGCAAGAAAGCAAAGGCGGGGCTGCTGGCAGCTAGAGGCCAGCATAGAAGGCGAAGAGGCACCAAATAAAAGAGAGGGCGTCAAGCGTCAGGCGGGGAGGCAAGGGCTGGCCAGGAGGAGAAGCTAAGGCGGCTGCAGCAGCTGCTGCTGCAGAAGGGCCGCAGCAGAGGTGGTGGCCGGGTGAAGAAGGCGAGAGCGAGGAGGCCGTCGACGACGGCGGGGCCAGAAGGCCAGAAGGTGAAGGAAGAGAGCTGCTGGCGACGAAGCGGTGGTGGCCGGCTAAGAGGAGGTGAAGGCGGCATCTGAAGCAGCTGCAGCAGAGGAGAGAGCTGGGCACGGGCGAAGAACCGGAGAAGGCGCAACAGAACGTGAAGGAGACGAGAAGAAGAAAAAGCCGTTGAAGCCGGAGGTGAGCTGGCCATTGAAGGCGGTGGGTGAGGTGACTCGGCGAGGGGTGCTGCAGCAGACGACGTGGAAGCGAAAGACCGTAGAAATCTCGGAGGCGATAAGGCTGAAGGTTAGTATTTTTTTAATTTTTAATTTTTATTTTTAATTTTTTGTTAATTTCCATGTTCTTTGCATTTTATTGAAAAAAAATAAAAAAAGAAAAAAAAACAATAAAAATAATTAAGAATAATTTTAAAAAAAAGAAAAGAAAAGAAAAGAAAAAAAAACTGTAAATTATGTGTTTTATTTTGAGTCCATATTTTTTGCATATTCTGTATTTTTTTAAAATTTTTGTAATTTTTTTTGCATAATTAGTGTAATTTACATAATTAGTATTTTTTAGCATAATTTATATTTTTATATAATTAGTTAAAAAATAAAAAAAATAAAAAAATAAAAAAAAAGATAGTTACGTACATATACATGTTAGTTGCATTTAGTGGTTAGGTAGGGTTTATAAAAAATAAAAAAAATAAAAAAACATATATATATATATATATTTGTTTAAAAAAAAATCAAAACTGGACACTGTGCAACGTGCTAAGAATAGCATATGAATCTACGCTCGGGAACAATACTAGGGGGGACGTAATACTAGTGCACCATCTAGGGTAACCACTCAAGGGAGCGGCACTCAATCGGTTGTTGGCAACTTGGAGAGCATTCTCGAGACATCTTGGGAGTCTCAAACAGAGAGCCTCTCAAGAACCAAGAGTGATATTTCAACGGACATAAACAAGTCATTTGGCATGAATAGACCGTCCACACCCATTGGTATGGCAGATTCTGCTAATCCATTTGAAATCCCAAATGGGGAGTTGATTGTCAACATGAGACTCCATTTTTTGTATACAAACACGCATGGTGGTGAGATCTACAAAGATCCAATGAGCCGGTTTGTTGTTAAAATTGTAGACATTCATTTTGCGTTTGAACCAACACCATGGGTAAACTACCAAAACGATATGTACATGGGTAGAAATGGAGTACGCTACGAGGTCACCAAAAATCCTGAACAAGTGGATGCTTTGGGTGTACTTCAACCTAGCGCACAAGCAAAGCAGAAAAAAGAGCTTCCATTGGACCCAAATGGGCCAGGAACATTGCGCAGACCTGGTACGCCAAATTCTTTACTTGAAGAATTGTTTTCCGCCGACAGGAATTGGGAGATAGAAAAACGGAAAAAGAAAAAGAGACCAAGAAAAACCCATGGGACATAGTAAAAGAAATTCCAGTAGTTAAAATCTATCAGGATGACCCAATTAAAGAGGTGTATAGGGATGTGGTAGAAACCTACTATGCAACCACTAAGCACCCGAGCTTAGAGCTTCGAGTCACGCATACAATAACTGTAGAGCATCTAGATGGTTTCACTAAGCGTGTTCATGATAGATGGGGGAACGACTTTAGAACTCTTGAATGGCCAGAGGTTAGGGAAATGACATGGAAAGGAAGGCCCCTTTTCAAAGAGGTGTCTACCTTAGACACGGCACGTCTAGATGAATCTGCCTTTCGAGGAGAAACACTAGCACCACCATGGGCTAGAATCCCAAGTGTGGCTCGACCAGCACCTTCCATGTGAACAACTGCTAAAGGACCAGTCTTTCCAATGATTGATCCTACGAGGAGACCCGGGGCTATTAGAGAATCTAGGGAAGAAGAAGGACCACGAGCAAGTGGATATGTACCTCCAAGAGCCCATAGACCAAGAGAGCTGACATTTGAAGAGCCTAGATTTAGAGGCCGAGACTCATATAGGAGACATGACGATGAATACTCTAGAAAAGTGAGACCATCTGCGCTGCAAAAGCTTGTCAAGAAGTATGACGGATCCGGTGACCTATATGATCATAAGAAGTGGTGCCAGCTTTATAAATGGAACTACACACATGTGACTTCGGACTGCAATCACATTGCAAGGATACAAAGGGAACAAGCAGCCAACTCTGCACCTAGACAACAAGTTGTGAACCATGAGAGAACCTTAGTGGCTCAAGAGCAAGCATGGCCGCCGGTGCTAGGAGCTCAACCTCCTCCACCTGGCACAGCTTCCTTTAGATATGTGGAATATGAGAATCCTGAATTAGGTATGGAGATGGTTAGCTCTCAACCATACTACATCGAAATGGAGCATCCTCTTGTCGAACCCTACTTTGAGAACCCAACCGGACCAAGCCTAGTTCATGACTTTAATGGAGACCCAAGCTCTTTGATGCTTATAGGATCTCAGTCAACCAAGACTCAAGGTTATCCAGGACCATATCCTACAAAGAGACTATACCCCATGCAACAAATAGGACCATGCTACGAATGTGGTGGACCACATTGGGCGAGAGAATGTCCAAACAAGAAATGACCCCTCTTAGCTAACATAGGCACAACATCTACGTTTCCACCTATAGAGAGGCTTTGCCAGGGTGTAGCATTGACCATCTACCAAAGGATTGCTTGTTGAAGCCTGCGGATCTGGCAGCACAAAAAGCTAAAGCGCCCCTCAACTATGTTGAAGTGATTCCATCACCCACGACATCTGAGGAGGAGAACGAACTAGTGTCACTAAGAGTAGTGACTAGAGCCCAAGCGCAAAAGAATGTCAAAGAGGTTGTTGAGAAACCCTCTGAGATTAAGGTTCTATCCAAAGATGGAAAAGAGAGAAAGAAATCAACTCGACGTAAACCACGTAGCAAGGGGAGTAAGAAGTCGAAGGAGCAGAAGAGCTCTGATGGAGGAAACTCTATCCCAATAGAGCTAGAAGGAATGTTGAAAACGAAACAAATCGGAGAGAACACTCAAAATGAGCAAAAGGGAAAATCATCTAAGTCTGAGGAAAGCTCAGGAGGATCAGTCCTTGTGGACAAGGTGTATGAGCCTTTAGATGCAGCGCTTCAAGCGTATAATAGTAGGATCACAGCTCTGACTGAGCTGCCTAAGAAGATGCAAGAATATCCCAACCCTCGTGAAGAGACAATCAACTTGGCTATCCATAAGCAATTGATTAGGGATACTCAGACTCTAATAGACGGCCCACCACCTATGTACGCAAGAGGATCTACTTCTCTGAAGCCTAACTTAGAGACAATACCAGAAGCCACTCCAAGCATGGAAAAGGGAAGTGAAGTTGTATCTCTACATTTTCCAGAAATGCCTGAAAGAGATGATTTACCTCATACCAATGCAGACGAGTCAAAACCATTGACTACCGCGGATTTTGGAGATGAAATTCCTGAAATAGAGGAAGCAGTAGCAAGGGAGATGTGGGAAGCGGTGCAAAAACAAGATGAGGATCTAGCATCTTCTAACAAGTCACCACTGTTCTCTATAGTAGAATTCTCGAATCAAAGGGTTCAAGAATTTGATGCTTTATCTCTACTAGATGATGCTCAGACTGTTGTCTTAGCTCGGAGCAATAAGCTTACTTGCAAGACACTGCCCTCATATTTAGGACTGTACGAAGCACATAGCCAAATCATGCGAGTACCATCAATGACACGACAACCTCATCAGGAACGAGACATAGGGAGTTTACAAGCTTTAATGTCAGCACCAGTTACGTGTACCATTCCACTCGCAGAGTTCTTAAAGCTTAGGACAAGATTGTGGGGAGAAGTGGCTACACAATTAACTGAGCAAGGATTGTGGAACCAGAACATCCAGGTTAAGGAGTTGTTGAAGGCAAAGGCTTCTGAGCTAATGCTTAAGCAAATAATTTCGGTTCCTGTGAGGACGATGAAGGAAATACTACGCTTCCTGTGGAGATCAACAAGATTGAATCTATAGCTATTCTAGATAGCGGAGCAGGGGTGAGTATAGCAACAAAAATTGTATGGGAAATGTGGGGAAAACCTGCAATTAGAAGTACAAGGATGAGTTTGCAATTGGCAGACGAAAATCTGGAGAGTCCCATAGGAATGCTTGAGAACGTTATAGTCAAGTCATGTGGCATTGAGTACGGACATACCTTTGCTATCGTAGACTTTGGCAAGAACACAAATTACGAAGTGATCCTAGGAAGGCCATTCATGCACCAATTCAAAATGATTCAAGACTGGGGTTATAATTACTTGTACCTCAAACATGAGAATGTAACCACGAGGGTGAATCTGAAAAACCATGCTTATCGAGATGTGACGCACTCTCCTGTGGATGAGTTTGACTCATCTTCTTCAGAAGCATCGGGAGCTGCAACTATGTCTGAAGGAAGAGCTGATCTATGGATCTGTGGAGCATCTTGTTGAGACTTGCAACCTAGAAATGTTACCATAGATAGAAGTGTGACGGATGAGGCGTATATCCCTATACCTTTTCCTGAGAACTTGATAGATCCCTTAGAATGGAACCATGTTTTAGCTACCATAGACACTTGTGCATTGCCAAGGCAAACACAGTTCTGTGATCCAGATGGGTATGACATTATTCCCGTAATAATGCTAAGACCAATCTATGCAGAGGAACCTCAAGAAGCCCCTAGGTATGAAGCAAACAAATCATTATTGCTAGGAGATAGGGTATCTGTAGAGGAAGTATCCCCTACTGCGATAGAGACATCCTCAAAAGATGCAATGATTTGGGTGAATAATGATAATGACAATACTCAAGGATGGCATGTGCCAACATCTCTCTTATATGCACAAGGCTACGGAAAGGAGGAAGCATTTAGAATTCGAATCTAGTTACCTAAAGCAGCTCACAAGCCAAGATCCAATGTTGCCAAGGAACATCCAAGGAATACAAAGCTAAAGAGGAGGTTCATCAAAACCAACAGTTCCACCCCCAACAATCTTGACCACTCAACAACGGTGGATCCCAAAGAAGGTTCTGCAAGCACAAGGCTACTACGAGGGTGCTACTACCTTATGGCTACCAAAAAAGAATGCAGCAAAACATAATTATGTTCCTGAATCTACTCAAGAACAAAAGTAGTCAATACCACCTCACTTACAAAAACCAAATCAATACTGGAAACCACGCCTTACCAAGCCTGAAAGAGTCCAAGTGGAAACACAAGCTGACGCATCAATCGGACATCATCAGAAGGTCTCGAACAAGAAGGGATACTCCAAACTGACATGGGAAGAAAAAGGCAAGTGGGTACCTTTACCCACTTCTATCTTAGAGGCAACACATCAGAAGGAGGACATTGCAACCGAATCAAGTTCAGAGTCTATTCCTCAAGACACAAGCAATGTCAAAGTTTGTCTTACAAAGCCGACAACTTTCAATCAGGCTCCTACACAAGTAGACTCCCTGACTATCAAGGAAAGAGCGTTCTTCCTACAACTCCATCTATTTGGAATGTCGTCGGCATTCTACTCTTTCCCTAATCAAATTCCACCCCCAGTGCAAGCACTTGTACTC
Source organism: Cibotium barometz (assembly GCF_041138505.1). NCBI lineage: Eukaryota > Viridiplantae > Streptophyta > Polypodiopsida > Cyatheales > Cibotiaceae > Cibotium > Cibotium barometz. Next base: position 14,553,513 of record NC_141083.1, read on the forward strand.
TCTTAATAAGAACTAGAAGTTAGGGCACTTTTTCCCATTGGGTTTTTCCCCTCGGCCAAATCCAGTGTTTAGCACCAATGTTTTTTATTTTTTGTCCTTTTAATTTTCTTTCTGTTTAGTTTGTTTTGTCGGAATAAAACAGATACAAGCACCAAACTACATCTTCCGCTTCAGTACCGCAACTGACAGTCATACAATCAAGTGCAAACAATTCTTCAACAACCAGCGCTTTAACAGAAATAGGTGAACTCATGTCAATCTCTAGTGTTTTCTGTATTTTTCTTGTTGCTTGATTGTTTATAAATTTCACTTTACTAAGCATGGAAATATGCATCTCCTTTGGTCTAGAGTAGGGATAGCATTCTAGTGGCTTTAGACTTGATAGTGTAAGTTTGACCGTAATTATTTTTACCTGTTTAGCAATACAAAGTAACTAGTGTTCTGTGCTAAAGGTAGAGTTCTAGACCTAGGACAAAGAGACTAAATTAATCATAGGACTGTCAGTGGATATCTTGCCCTTACTAGGACATTGCTTAGGGACAATCTAATAAACCTTCCATAACAAAAATTTACATGACAAAAATAAAAGAAAAGTGTATATGTTTGTGGCCTATTGCCTTGTTATTCATGGTAGGCGAGGGAGGTCTATGCCTTTCCCAGACCAATGCTTTGTGTAGCAAGGAATAGCCATATCGCAGGTGCACAAACATACTCTTGAAGAAAGCCCTATCCAAAAAGAAAGAAAGAAAAAAAAAAGAGAGAGAGAGAAAAAAAAGAGGACTGAAAGGCACCAAGAGAAATGCTTGTCTAATCCAGGATGGTCGCCATTGTGCTTAAAATATTAAACCTTAATACTAAACAATTTCAAGAGTCTGCCAATACATAATTATGTTAGATTTATTAGTGTTGAACTGACATCTTTGACTTAGCATATGTTAGGTATACTACTTGATAGTCCCTCAATTAACTGTTGTCTCTTGCCTTCTAGGAAAAGAACAATACATTTGGCATAAGACATTCTTTACTTTAGTTAGCTACAGGTAGTAATTATTAAGGCTTGAACAAAGCTATTCAATTTCTACACTGCTTCAATGTTTCCTTCCTCTAGCCAATTGGATGTTTATTACCATGTCTTATTCAGTAAAATTGCTTGTTTCGTTATTGTCTGTCATCAGTACTTTTGCTTTCAAAAAATAAAGAAGAACACACAAACCACCTATCGTTTTGCTTGCAGGTACACACTGGAAATGCTACTCTTTATTGGCATCTACGCGCTCGAGGATGTGCACAAAATAGGAAGGGGGGAATGTTGCGTGACGAGTGGTGATCAATGCAAGGATGCAACACAAAGATGCAAGCATGAAAACAAGAGACTTGACATTCTTATTTAGGGCTCTTGTAAAATGTTCCAAGTTGTAGGTGAGTGTGGGAGTGGGCTTGAGAATAATCCCACATGGAAAGTTTTGGGAGTTTTAGGAGTTTTAGTATAAAAAGTGGCTCATTTGAGAGCTTATGGACACATTGGGCTAAACTTATGCTTGAGCTCTCTTGAGACTAGCTCTCCCTCTTGTTCATAGAGGTGCAAGCTCTTCTCTCTCCCCATCTACACTATTGTATGAGCAATGCTCTTCTAAGTGTATGCAATGAGATGATGTTTTTCGCTCTTCTCATCTCTATTCTCTAGTGTGCATGTTTCTTTGTTGATGCTTGTGCTATTTTGCGCACGTCCTCGAGCGCGTAGATGCCAAGGAAGAGTAGAATCTCCAGTGTGTACCAGCAAGCAAAATGATGGTTTGTGTGTTCTTTTTTTTTCTTTTTTCTTTTTTTGAAAGCAAAAGTACTGACAAACAATAACGAAACAAGTAATTTTACTGAATAAGACATGGCAATAAACGTCCAATTAGCTAGAGGAAGGAAACATTGAAGCAGTGTAGAGATTGAATAGGTTTGTTCAAGCCTTAATAATTACTACCTGCAGCTAACTAAAGTAAAGAATGTTTTATGCCAAATGTATTGTTCTTTTCCTAGAAGGCAAAAGATAATCAAAGGATTATCAAGTAGTATACCTAACCTATGCTAAGTCAAAGATGTCGGTTCAACACTAATAAATCTAACATAATTATGTATTGGCAGACTCTTGATATTGCTTAGTGTTAAGGTTTATTATTTTAAGCACAACGGCGACCATCCTGGATTAGACAAGCATTTCTCTTGGTGCCTTACTGTCCTTTTTTTCTTTCTTTCTTTCTTTCTTTCTTTTTGGACAGGGCTTTCTTCAAGAGTATGTTTGCGCACCCGCGGTATGGCTATTCCTTGCTACACAAGGCATTGGTCTAGGAAAGGTATAGACCTCCCTCGCCTACCATGAATAACAAGGCAATAGGCCACAAACATATATACGTTTCTTTTATTTTTCTCATGCCAATTTTTGTTATGGAAGGTTTATTAGATTGTCCCTAAGCAATGTCCTAGTAAGGGCAAGATATCCACTGACGGTCCTATGATTAATTTAGTCTCTTTGTCCTAGGTCTGGAGCTCTACCTTTAGCACAAAATACTAATTACTTTGTATTGCTAAATGGGTAAAACAATTACGGTCAAACTTACACTATCAAGTCTAAAGCTACTAAAATGCTATCCCTACTCTAGACCAAAGGAGATGCATATTGCCATGCTTAGTAAAGTGAAATTTGTAAACAATCAAGCAACAAGAAAAATACAGAAAACACTAGAGATTGGCATGAGTTCACCTGTTTCTGTTAAAGCGCTGGTTGGTGAAGAATTGTTTGCACTTGATTGTATGACTGTCAATTGCGGTACTGAAGCGGAAGATGTAGTTTGGTGCTTGTATTTTGACAAAACAAACTAAAGAGAAAGAAAATTAAAAAGACAAAAAATAAAAAACATTGGTGCTAAACACCGGATTTGGCTGAGGGGAAAAACCCAGTGGGAAAAAGTGCCTTGGCTTCTAGTTCTTATTAAGAGAGTACAAGTGCTAGTCTTGCACTGGGGGTGGAATTTGATTAGGGAAAGAGTAGAATGCCGGCGACATTCCAAATAGTTGGAGTTGGAGGAAGAACGCTCTTTCCTTGATAGTCAGGGAGTCTACTTGTGTAGGAGCCTGATTGAAAGTTGTCGGCTTTGTAAGACAAACTTTGACATTGCTTGTGTTTTGAGGAATAGACTCTGAACTTGATTCGGTTGCAATATCCTCCTTCTGATGTGTTGCCTCTAAGATAGAAGTGAGTAAAGGTACCCACTTGCCTTTTTCTTTCCATGTCAGTTTTGGAGTATCCCTTCCTGTTTGAGACCTTCTGATGATGTCCGATTGACACGTCGGCTTGTGTTTCCACTTGGACTCTTTCAGGCTTGGTAAGGCGTGGTTTCCAGTATTGATTTGGTTTCTATAAGTGAGGTGGCATTGACTGCTTTTGTTCTTGAGTAGATTCAAGAACATAATTATGTTTTGCTGCAGTAGTCCCTGCATTCTTTTTTGGTAGCCACAAGATAGTAGCACCCTCGTAGTAGCCTTGTGCTTGCAGAACCTTCTTTGGGATCCACCGTTGTTGAGTGGTCTTGTTGGAGGTGGATCTGTTGGTTTTGGCGAACCTCCTCTTTAGCTTTGTATTCCTTGCATGTTCCTTGGGAGCATTGGGTCTTGGCTTGCGAGCTGCTTTAGGTATCCAGATTTGAATTCTAAGTGCTTCCCCCCTTCCTTGGGAGCATTGGGTCTTGGCTTGAGAGCTGCTTTAGGTAACCAGATTTGAATTCTAAGTGCTTCCCCCCTTCCGTAGCCTTGTGCATATAAGAGAGATGTTGGCACATGCCATCCTTGAGTATTGTCATTGTCATTATTCACACAAATCATTGGATCTTTTGATGATGTCTCTATCACAGTAGGGATGGTTTCCACCTTTTGAAAAGATGGGAGTACCGAAGCACTTGATCCTGTAAGGTGAGTAGAATTTACCGACAAGGTGTATTGTCGTGAGTTCTAGTCTATACCGCATCTGCTGTTTCTAATCCATGATCTGCCTAGAACAACATCCACCACTGCTTGGCTCTTGTTAGCAACATAAAAAGCCACGTGCATCGATTGATCCTGAATGGACATATTAATACAGCACTTGCCTAGGGCTGGGGTTTCATCACCAGAGAAACTCTCGAAGTTCAATGATGCATTGGTGATGAGCAATGGTTGGCCTAATGATGTCCACGCTTCATAAGACAAAACATTGCAGTCGGCTCTCGAATCTATAAGTGTAGACGTTGCAAAGATTGCTCTTTGAGTAGGGATCCGTACATCAATATGAAAGGGATCTACAAAGTCTTCATCATCATTCAAGTGGATGGCCATGATAGCTGCCTTTCGGCACTCTCGTGCTCGTGCTACTCTAGCCCTAGCTTCTTCTTTTGCTTGACTTTGTAACAAAGCTTAAGCTTGTTTACGTGTCTGACTAGCATGTATGCATATCAGCATATCATCTGTTAGAGGTTCTTCATAGCACTTCAAGCGGCTTCCATTGATGAAGTTAGTCATTGGCTCTCCATCTAAGGTTTCCAACCTTACTGCACCACTCGCACTAAGCTCGTTGATCACAAATGGACCAAGTCCTTGCATTTTTAGCTTGCGTTTTTGTTTCTTCAATGTGTAAAGCAACACTAGATCACCTCTCCTGAAGCGACCTTTCTTTACATGTGTATCATGCCAACGCTTTTGGCGTCATTTTTCAGCATACATGCCAATGACTGCCAATAGCATGTCTTCATCTAGCCTCTCCAATTCATCGATCCGTGTAGAGAATTCATGACCCATCCACTCAAGTTGTTTTGCAACTCGAAGTGTAGATACAATAAATTCTATCGAAAGGATAGCATCCAATCCATTCTCTTCCTTTCTTGCACTAGAGCTTTATGCTCCACTCTCGTCATGGTGCTTTGTTCAGTCTTGATTGAATGCTCTGAAGCCTTAGATTTTAGCTTCAGTTTCCGTTTCCTCTTCTTCTTTGGGTTGTCACTCTCCTTCTCGTTTTGCTTTTGCACTAATTGAAAGCCGTATCTCCATTTCATCTCGTCTTTGATGCAATCATCAGCTCCCAAGTAGTACAAGTACTCGTTCTTCCCTACAAAGGTTGGAGGTGGAATAAAGTCTTCTTTATTCACATCTTCTCTTTCTTTTTGTTGTCTCTTTTCCTTGACTTTCTGTTTGAGAAACTTCCGGTGACTCTTGCAAAACTTACATTTTGGTTTGTCACTAGGAATACTCAGCAAGACCTCTCTGCCCTTTAACAACAATCTTATCTTCTCTAACTCTGATTCAGGGACTATGGCATCGTCATCAGAATCCTTCCCATCAGAGGATTCTAAGCATCTATCCTCATCTCCTTCATCCGCTGAGCTGTACTCAAGAGGGGATACTTCCTCTACAGATACCATATCTCCTAGCAATAATGATTTGTTTGCTTCATACCTAGGGGCTTCTTGAGGTTCCTCTGCATAGATCGGTCTTAGCATTCTTACAGGAATAATGTCATACCCTTCTGGATCACAGAACTCTGTTTGCCTTGGCAATACACAAGTGTCTATGGTAGCTAAAACATGGTTCCATTCTAAAGGATCTATCAAGTTCTCAGGAAAAGGTATAGGGATATATGCCTCATCCGTCACACTTCTGTCTATGGTAACATTTCCAGGTTGCAAGTCTCGACAAGATGCTCCACAGATCCATAGATCAGCTCTTCCTTTAGACATAGTTGCTCCCGATGCTTCTGAAGAAGCGAAATCAAACTCATCCACAGGAGAGTGCATCACATCTCGATAAGCATGGTTTTTCAGATTCACCCTCGTGGTTACATTCTCATGTCTGAGGTACAAGTAATTGTAACCCTAGTCTTGAATCATTTTGAATTGGTGCATGAATGGCCTTCCTAGGATCAATTCATAATTTGTGTTCTTGCCAAAGTCTACAATAGCAAAAGTATGTCCGTACTCAATGCCACATGACTTGACTATAACGTTCTCAAGCAATCCTATGGGACTCTCTAGATTTCCGTCTGCCAATTGCAAACTCATCCTTGTACTTCTAATTGCAGGTTTTCCCCACATTTCCCATACAGCTTTTGTTGCTATACTCACCCCTGCTCCGCTATCTAGAATAGCTATAGATTCAATCTTGTTGATCTCCACAGGAAGCGTAGTATTTCCTTCATCGTCCTCACAATGCTTGCCAACTTTGTTCACAGGAACCGGAATTGTTTGCTTAAGCATTAGCTCAGAAGCCTTTGTATTCAACAACTCCTTAACTTGGATGTTTTGGTTCCACAATCCTTGCTCAGTTAATTGTGTAGCCACTTCTCTCCCCACAATCTTGGCCTAAGCTTTAAGAACTCTGCGAGTGGAATGGTGCACGTAACTGGTGCCAACATTAAAGCTTGTAAACTCCCTATGTCTCGTTCCTGATGAGGTTGTCGTGTCATTGATGGTACTCGCATGATTTGGCTCTGTGCTTCGTACATTCCTAAATATGAGGGCAATGTCTTGCATGTGAGCTTGTTGCTCCGAGCTGAGACAACAGTCTGAGCATCATCTGGTAGAGATAAAGCATCTAATTCTTGAACCCTTTGATTCGAGAATTCTACTATAGATAACGGTGGTGACTTGTCAGAAGATGCTAGATCCTCCACTTGTTTTTGCACAGCTTCCCACATCTCCCTTGCTACTGCTTCCTCTATTTCAAGAATTTCATCTCTGAAATCCGCGATAGTCAATGGTTTTGACTCGTTTGCATTGGTATGAGGTAAATCATCTCCTTCAGGCATTTCTGGGAAATGTAGAGATACAACTTCACTTCCCTTTTCCATGCTTGGCGTGGCTTCTGGTATCGTCTCTAAGTTAGGCTTCAGAGAAGCAGGTCCTGCTGCGTACATAGGTGGTGGGCCGTCTATTAGAGTCTGAGTATCCCTAAACTGCTTATGGTGGATAGCCAAGTTGATTGTCTCTTTACGAGGGTTGGGATATTCTTGCAGCTTCTTAGGCAGCTCGGTCAGAGCTGTGATCCTACTATTATACACTTGAAGCGCTGCATCTAAAGGCTCGTACACCTTGTCCACAAGGACTGATCCTCCTGAGCTTTCCTCGGACTCGGATGCTTTTCCCTTTTGCTCATTTTGAGTTTTTTCTCCTATTTGTTTTGTTTTCAACATTCCTTCTAGCTCTTTTGGGATAGAGTTTCCTCCATCAGAGCTCTTCTGCTCCTTCGACTTCTTACTCCCCTTGCTGCGTGGTTTACGTCGAGTTGATTTCTTTCTCTCTTTTCCATCTTTGGATAGAACCTTAATCTCAGAGGGTTTCTCAACAACCTCTTTGACATTCTTTTGCACTTGGGCTCTAGTCACTACTCTTAGCGACACTAGTTCGTTCTCCTCCTCAGATGTCGTGGGTGATGGAATCACCTCAGATGTTGTGGGTGATGGAATCACTTCAACATAGTTGAGGGGTGCTTTAGCTTTTTGTGCTGCCGGATCCACAGGCTTCAATAAGCAATCCTTTGGTAGATGGTCAATGCTACACCCTTGGCAAAACCTCTCTATAGGTGGAAACGTAGATGTTGTACCTATGTTAGCTAAGAGGGGTCGTTTCTTGTTTGGACATTCTCTCACCCAATGTGGTCCACCACATTCATAGCATGGTCCTGTTTGTTGCGTGGGGTATAGTCTCTTTGTAGGATATGGTCCTGGATAACGTTGAGTCTTGGTTGGCTGAGATCCTATAAGAATCAAAGAGCTTGGATCTCCATTAAAGTCATGAACTAGGCTTGGTTTGGTTGGGTTCTCAAAGTAGGGTTCAACAAGAGGATGCTCCACTTCGATGTAGTAACCATCTCCATATCTAATTCAGGATTCTCATATTCCACATATCTAAAGGAAGCTGTGCCAGGTGGAGGAGGTTGAGCTCCTAGCACCGGCCGTGCTTGCTCTTGAGTAACTAAGGTTCTCTCATGGTTCACAACTTGCTGTCTAGGTGCAGAGTTGTTTGCTTGTTCCCTTTGTATCCTTGCAATGTGATTGCAGTCCGAAGTCACATGTGTGTAGTTCCATTTACAAAGTTGGCACCACTTCTTTGTTGGTTGATTTCCAACCAATGGTGAGAAGGTTGGGCACTGCTCGGTTTTATGGCTACCTCCACGTCCTCCACAGACGTAAGGACCTGTAGGTACAATATGCATGTATGATGGTTGGGGTCGATAGGAAGGTTTGTAGTATTGCCCCATTTTTTTCAATACTATCTCGGCAATCTGATCTGGATTAACCAATGGCACACTAGAGTCAGAGCCCTTCCCAGAGCTACGTTTATCATCCAGATGACTATCTTGGTTTCCCATGCCAGTCATGTCAAAGTTGTCATCGTAATCCATGGCATCCATGCAACACTCATTGAAGATGACATGCTTCTTTGTGTACAAGTGAGCGTGAAGCGTCTTGTTTCGTAAGCCTTCCAGGAAGATAGAAATTAATCTTCCTTGGCTTGGCTTCTCATCATCAGGGCATCAATTAATGTACTGCTTTAGCCTATTTATAAAATCCCGCGCAGATTCTTGTTGATCTTTTTGCTTAAAAGCGTAAATTTGAGCTACCGCATTGTGCTTAATTTCCATTTTTGAAAACGCAGCTATAAAGCTCTTTTCCAGCCCATCGACGAAAGACTGCTTTGCCTCAGGCTCTATATTCTGAAACCATGATAAAGACTTACTCTCTAGTGTCAAGCCAAATCCTTCGATTTGTGTATGCATATCCGTGACTTGCTTCGCATGTATAGCTTGCTTAAAAGCTGCTATATGGTCATATGGGTCACCGGATCCGTCATACTTCTTGACAAGCTTTTGCAGCACAGATGGTCTCACTTTTCTAGAGTATTCATCATCATGTCTCCTATATGAGTCTCGGCCTCTAAATCTAGACTCTTCAAATGTCAGTTCACTTGGTCTATGGGGTTCTCTTGGAGGTACATATCCACTTGCTCGTGGTCTTTCTTCTCCCCTAGATTCTCTAATAGCCCCGGCTCTCCTCGTAGGATCAATCGTTGGAAAGACTGGTCCTTTAGCAGTTGTTTGCATGGAAGGTGCTGGTCGAGCCATACTTGGGGTTCTAGCCCATGGTGGTGCTAGGGGTTCTCCTCGAAAGGCAGATTCATCTGGACGTGCCGTGTCTAAGGTAGACACCTCAGTGAAAAGGGGCCTTCCTTTCCATGTCATTTCCCTAACCTCTGGCCATTCAAGGGTTCTAAAGTCATTCCCCCATCTATGATGAACAAGCTTAGTGAAACCATCTAGATGCTCTACAGTTATTGTATGAGTGACTGGAAGCTCTAAGCTCGGGTGCTTAGTGGTTGCATAGTAGGTTTCTTCCACATCCCTATACACCTCTTTAATTGGGTCGTCTTGATAGATTTTAACTACTGGAATTTCTTTTACTATGTCCCATGGGTTTTTCTTGGTCTCTTTTTCTTTTCCTGTTTTTCTATCCTCCCAATTCTTGTCAGAAAACAATTCTTCAAGTAAAGAATTGGGCGTACCAGGTCTACGCGATGTTCCCTCTTTTTTCTACCCATGTACATATCGTTTTGGTAGTTTACCCATGGTGTTGGTTCAAATGCAGAATAAATGTCTGCAATTTTAACAACAAACTGACTCATTGGATCTTTGTAGATCTCACCGCCATGCGCGTTTGTATACAAAAAATGGAGTCTCATGTTGTCAATCAACTCCCCATCTGGGATTTCAAATGGATCAGCAGAATCTGCCATACCAATGGGTGTGGATGGTCTATTCATGCCAAATGACTCGTTTATGTCCATTGAAATATCACTCTCGGTTCTTGAGAGGCTCTCTATTTGAGACTCCGAAGATGTCTCGAGAATGCTCTCCAAGTTGCCAACAACCGATTGAGTGCCACTCCCTTGAGTGGTTACCCTAGGTGGTGCACTAGTGTAACGTCCCCCTAGTATTGTTCCCGAGCGTAGGTTCATATACTCTTTTTAGCACGTTGCAGTGTCCAGTTTTGATTTTTTTTTGTTTTGTTTTTCTTAAACAAATATATATATATATATATATATATATATATATATATATATATGTGTGTGTATATATATTTTTTATAAACCCTACCTAACCACTAAATGCAACTAACATGAATACCTTTAAAAAAACGTTTTTTACTAATTACACAAAAATATGAATTACGCTTAAAAATACTAATTATGTAAATTACACTAATTATGCAAAAAATTACAAAATTTTAAAAAAAATGCAGAATATGCAAAAAATATGGACTCAAAATAAAACACATAATTTACAGATTTTTTTTTCTCTTCTTTTCTTCTTTTTAAAAAAAAATTATTTTTATTGTTTTATTGTTTTCTCTTTTTTTTTCTTTTTTTAAAAAAATGCAAAGAACATGAAAATTAACAAAAAAAATAAAGAATAAAAATTAAAAAATTAAAAAAAATACTAACCTTTTCAGCCTTATCCTCGCCGAATTCTTCTCATTCGCCTTTGCTGACCTTATCCTCACCGCCTTAGCTTCAGCCCACAGTCTCCTTTGCCAACTGGTTCCTTCACTACAGCCAGTTGGCTCCTCCGCCTTCTTTTGCTCTCTGGTGCGTTCAGCGGCCTGCCGCCCTTGGCTTCATCTTCTTCGGCCAGTCACTCCTCAGCTGTCTGCAGGCTTCTGGCTCTGTCTTCAGCCTTCGTCTTCTTTCTCTGCCGGCCTTCTCACCTCCTCGCAGTCAGTCTACCACAGGCGAGGACACAGGCCATTCGCCGTCTCAACCTTCTGTCTCTTTCTTGCCTTCTTGCTGCCGTCACCTTTGCACCGTGCTCTCGCCGCCTTCGCAACCGCTGGCCAGTCAGCAACGCATGGGCCTATGTCACCTCCTTCGCGTGCATACCAGTAAAAAACATGCCCTTCACCTTCTTCTCGCCTCCCTTGAGCACCTCGCAACTAGCGTTATGTTGGTGTCCCTCTGCTTGTAGGCTCCGTTGGCAGAAGGCGCAGTGTATGTTGGCCTGCACTGCTATCTTTTCTCCAAACCTCTCTTATGCTACAGCTCCTATCCCATCGCCTTGATGACTGTGCCACCCGCTGCCCCAGTATCTATTGCAACTTCTCCGCCTTCTCAACCTCTCCACCTTTGTCTCCTCATCCCTCTTCGTCAGCAACCCGCCCTCGCCCTCAGTCCATAGTCTTGATAGGGCCACCTGGGTCTCCAGATCCAAACCGCAGGTTTCCAAGAGCTAAGAGGGTAGCGCTCGCATGAGCTCGTAGTCCCTGTTGTATTTTTTGATGTTGGCGAATCATAGAGCAAGGCCCCCCGGCGCACTCGTGCCGACGTCCTTCTCCGCAGGGCCTCATGGAGTACAACAAGGACCTAGCCTTCGACTCACCTTCGCCTCTATTTCGGCTACCTCACCCCGCCGGCCACGGCCCTTCACAGCTGAGAGCCTATGGAGCTTGCATAAGCTATGGAAGAGCTTAGCAACGCACCCAATAGCAGTGCTCCATGAGAGCTACAACCCGTCCCAATGCATGGTTTCTTTGTGTGTTTTTAAAAAAATATATATATATAAAAATAAAAAATAAAATTTGCGACCTTATTCGGCCCCTCCTTTGTCTTTGTAATCTACCTTTTTTTTCTTCTAATCACTAGCTCCGAGATTCCACACTCGTGCTAACCCTAAACCTAAAAACAAACAGAAATAGTGGTAGTAATGCAAGCTTCTCAACCAGTTTTGAGTCTTCTCCTCGGCAGCAGCGACGCCAATGGAGAGACGGAAGACTCTCTCACTTGTAGTATGAGTAGTATGATCCGTGTGTAGCTCAATCAAATGGGATTTGCAAGCTTATCCACGAATGGAGAAAATGCTATGAACACCACTACCTTGACATAGACTTTACACACACAAACTCAATCTTGCCATAACTCATTCACTCATCATCCCACTCATTCATGCATCCAATACAAGAAGAAAGCTAAGCTAATGCATACACAAGCTCAAAGCATCCTTCATTCTCAAAGCACTTACTTCCCTAGCGTGCACATAAACCTTGAAGCTTAATGGAACTTGAAATAAACATGCATTCTCAATCACTACTCAAGCATTGTCTTGCCCATGGGGATAAGCTCCAAGCTATGGAGAAGCTTAAGCTTGAATCCACTACCACACAAAGCCTAATAGAGAATCCACAAGCATCAACAAAGAAACATGCACACTAGATGATAGAGATGAGAAGAGAGAAAAACATCATCTCATTGCATTGAAATAGAAGAGCATTGCTCATACAATAGTGTGGATGGGGAGAGAGAAGAGCTTGCACCTCTATGAACAAGAGGGAGAGCTAGTCTCAAGAGAGCTCAAACATGAGTGTAGCCCAATGTGTCCATAAGCTCTCAAATGAGCCACTTTTTATACTAAAACTCCTAAAACTCCCAAAACTTCCCATGTGGGATTATTCTCAAGCCCATTCCCACACTCACCTACAACTTGGAACTTTTTACAAGAGCCCTAAATAAGAATGTCAGAGCCCTAAATAAGGATGTCAAGTCTCTTGTTTTCCTGCTTGCATCTTTGTGTTGCATCCTTGCATTGATCACCACTCGTCACGCAACACTTGGCGGGGCAATTCCATCATATGGTAGCCAAAATTGAACAATGTGAAGAAAACCTCACCATCGACTTCAACCCCAACAACTTCACCTAAAGTTCAACAAGAATGGAGGCCCAAGCAACAATAATCAAATCACTCAACCACTCTTGTGCATTCAGCACCACCAGCACAAGAGCTTGTCTGTTCAAGCAAACAATCAACAGTCTTCCCTATTGCCTTGACAAATTTTCAAGAACAAATGCAAGAATTAAATGGAGACTTAGGAGCACATCAAGAATAAAATAACAATGCTCTTGTCACATCTCTGGAAGTGAGAAATGAGCGCACAAGAAGCTGTTGCTTGCAAATCATGACCTAGATGACCCATTAAAAAAAAAAAACTAGGGGTCAAAACCTGCAACTTTATCGAATTAGGCCATCTCACGAAATAACCCCTCACGGCTAAAAATCCTACAATCTCACGAGTTTAGGTTTCTTAAGAAATACAATCTCACAGCTTAAGAACAAGCACTAGTTTTACGATTTAAGCCTCATCATGGATTAAGCCATATCTCGCAATAGCCACTATATAATTGTTTAGCTTATTGCTTACTATTCTTTTGGCTCAATTAATGTAGCAGCTACTCCATGTGATTATGTATCCGTACTCATGCACTCGAGAACATTTGCACCAAAGCCTCACCATCAACAACTTCTAGGTACATCCCTGGATGGGGGGGGGCATGAAGGATGAAAGACTGGTCACCCATCGCCTGGAATTTTCTTTCAAATTAAAAAGCTCTCCAAACGACACCACCATCTTCACAAGTCAATGATCTTCAATCCTTAGTGTGAAGATATATATATTAGCCTCATGCAAGTTGACGTAATTCTTTTAATCCTCACCAACAAGTGCTACTTCAACACAAAGCAATTCAATAAGAGTCTATATGACTCAATTCTTTTACTTCATGTAAATCTGATTCATTAGAACACTTAAATATGCATAAAAACATAAAAAGAACATGGATAGAAGAAGACAGGATCAAGTCCTACTCAACAACATTTGACAAGAATCCTGCCACAAAGGGACATCATCACAAGCCAATTACTTCAAATGATGAATGTCGCTCTTCAATGAATCAAATGAGGAACTGAGAATCACCATCTCGTTGTTCTAATGATTAAGTCTACGTTTCTCTGGATCCTTCTCTGTCTTCTCTCCCATTTTTAACATCTCTTAGTGTCCCACTAACAAAAATCACATGTAACCTTGTCGATGATTGCCAAAAACAAATTGAGCCAAAAAAAGGTAGGGGGGATGGGGGACTCACACAAATGTAAAAATGCAATCATTCACAAAAACCCCCCATCTCGTTAGGAGTTCCCAATACACCACTAACCTCTTCATTCATTAACTAGCTTTTCTTCTTACTTCGAGAGGAACAAAGACCAATGAATGTCACTCAAATATCAACGCCATCGACAAATCTTGTTCATTCTCCCCACATAAATATCTTCAAGCAATCACGCCGCGGACGTGATCGCCATTAGGAAGGGGGGGATGTTAATCCAATTCTAGGATTAATAAGAGCTATCGCCATTATCTTACATCAAGGAGTCACGGTAGATACACCAAAGGGTCATACATTCAATGTTGAAATTTGAGCAAAATGATGAGCTATGGTGGATCATACACTAGAATCAACATGATTAACAAAGTGATTAAGAAATGATTAAGACGTAATTAGTGAATAATTAGCAGATAGATTAATGTAGGCATGGATACTCAAAAACCAGCAAATTCTCATTAGGGCTATGCCTCAATTTATAGTGTTTACATCAAGCATCAAATCCCATTGATTTCTCCATGATTCACTCCCAGAATATCTCCACCTCTTGCCTGATTCTCTCCACCTCTTCTCTTTTCCCTGAATATCTCCCAGAATATCTCCACACTCCTAAATTCCCTCATGCTACCCATTATTCTCTCCCAGTAGATTCTCCTAACCTTTTCACAGGTTCTTTCACAATTACATCTCCTCTTTTACAGCCTCTATCCAAGAGCTTGTTCCCACACACACCCTATTCACTTGTATATTTCAACACCTCCCCTCAAGTGAATAATCCTAGTACACCTAGACCCTATACCAAGTTTGCCTCCCCTTACTTGGTAGTCCGCGACCAGTGTCTACTCCTCCCCTCAAGTTATCTCAGCACAACTGGACCCTGTATCAAGTTTCTCTCTTACTTGACAGTCCGCGACCAGTGCCTCAAGTCCCTAAACTCCATAGTCCTTGACACTCTCTCTCTCTATGTGTCCAAGGCTACTATAAGTGCCCGCAACCTTGACTAAAGTGCTCACACATACATCTACCACATGGCCTACATCATCGGTGGCTCAGAGGTGGTTTTACTTTATTGGGGCAGGTTACATTGGGTTGTGGGGTCTCTCTCTCTCTCTCTCTCTCAGAGATTTTCACATGGCTCCTCACTCTTTGGAGCCTCACATCTTCTCTTGTCTTCAGTCTTCTTGTCGTGGCAGCATCTCTCCACGTGTCCGTCTCTTCTTTCAGTCTTGGGACAGCTTCTCTTCTTGTGGCAGCTTCTCTTCTCGTGTCCATGTCTTCCTTCAGGTCTTCTTCTCGGTGTGGATCCTCTTCTTGGGAAGAGATATTCTTCTTCTTTCATGGCTGGGGCCATGAGCTCGTCCGTCAGGTCATTTTGCTCCATGTGAGCAACATGTTTCAATGTTTTGCTGACAGTTCCTTTGGGCTTTTTATGTTTATTTTGTATCATTATGCAATGCAAACCCAAATTTATGTGGGAGGTCTTACCTCTTGCCTTAATCTGGACAAGAGCAGTGTCTGTTCCCATTTTTACACTGATAAACTGTGCCCAATACATAATGCGTATAGCATTCATTCTCATGCACATTCCAAATGCAACTCTGGCTGTGAATAATCTTGTATTTGAGTGAGATTTACAGGCATTAACCAAGGGTTAAATGCAAAATGATGATTTTCACAATTTTTATCAGCACAATTTTCCAGAAATTACACTAAATTAAGGGTAACCAATTTGTACGGGATGGTTGGAGTATCAAACCAACTCCGATTTGAAATCTAAAGTTATAGGGATCTGTATCAGATACCTAATGGTTAATTTGAACCCTCAATTGCACCAAAGTACAGTGATTAGCACTGATTAATCACTGATTAGCAAATTAATGCTCTGGTTTGTGTGCAGAAAACAGAGTATGCGGGGAGCTCAGATCTGGTGCCTTCCACTTCAAATGAGCTCAAATGCTTTCAAAGGCATCAATAGCAATGAGTCTAGTAGAGGATTAAGCCAAGAAACACAAGATTTGACCAAATAATGAAAGCTTAATCTCTGTTTTACCAAAGTCACCTGCAGATTTGATGAAGAGCTTTGATCTCTCTGTAGACTTGATGAAATTGATTTCTGTCTTCACCAGCTTGTAGAGCATGCTTGACTACCCTTTGTGCTAAGAGGAATTAGCTCAATTTGATTTGATGAGCTCAAGATCTGCAAATTAATCAGAAAATTCAGCGCTGGAAAAAACGCCGATTTCTCCTAAACGCCTTCGCGTTTTGCTGCGCCGCTTGATGAGCTTGTAGCTAGGGCTAATGACTAGCTTGTGTTAGAAGGGCATAGCCTAATGTTGACTGTGCATGGAGAATGGAGTCCTCCACTGACTGGGGGTGAAGGGGAAATGAAAAAACTCACTAAAAATTGATTATTTTGCTAATTTTCTACTAATCCTAATTAATTCACTAATGGGCTCATAAATCTGGTTGATTCTAGGCATGGCTCTGATACCATGTTGAAATTTGAGCAAAATGATGAGCTATGGTGGATCATACACTAGAATCAACATGATTAACAAAGTGATTAAGAAATGATTAAGACGTAATTAGTGAATAATTAGCAGATAGATTAATGTAGGCATGGATACTCAAAAACCAGCAAATTCTCATTAGGGCTATGCCTCAATTTATAGTGTTTACATCAAGCATAAAATCCCATTGATTTCTCCATGATTCACTCCCAGAATATCTCCACCTCTTGCCTGATTCTCTCCACCTCTTCTCTTTTCCCTGAATATCTCCCAGAATATCTCCACACTCCTAAATTCCCTCATGCTACCCATTATTCTCTCCCAGTAGATTCTCCTAACCTTTTCACAGGTTCTTTCACAATTACATCTCCTCTTTTACAGCCTCTATCCAAGAGCTTGTTCCCACACACACCCTATTCACTTGTATATTTCAACATTCAAGATATGAAGCAATAGTGTCCAAAGCTATAACTTGGACAGGCACTCGTAATGGTGTGATGGAGTATTTATGGCGATTCTCGCTTCAAGAGCATGTGGTAGTAAGTTAGGATGAAGTCGTAAAAAGTGATGTACTTCATGGTGGATATATTATAAGAGTAGTCATTGTAATAGCATTAGGCCTCTTATGAGCCTAAAGTTCCCGGTCGGCCATATTTTAAGTGAGTGTGGACACTTATGGCCATGTATATAAGTGAATTTCTCTCATAATACAAGATACTCTCCCATTGTGCAATTGCAACGCAACAATGTGACAACACTTGCGACATGGTGGAATTGCTTCTCAAGGAGTTGTAGATCTTGGAGACCTCAATGGTTACAAGCTCGGCCATCGGAAATATCCTCACGACAGTTGTGGTTCACCAGGTAATCTCTTTTTGGATGTGTTTCAAGGAGGGTTAGGGTGAGCCATAACATATGCATAAGACATTTACATTATTAAGCTTAGGCATAAGCCATATGCATTACACCTTATGCATTATGTTCTCATGCATAAGGCTTAATGTAAAAGCCTTATGCATTATGTTCTTATGCATAAGGCTTAATGTAAAAGCCTTATGCATTAAGCTTAATGCATGTGGTTTATGCATAAAGGTTTAAGATTTATGCATAAGCCATTTACATTAAGCATACACATGTATGCTCTATGTGAGTGTATAGAGCATGCATATACACATGATCTATGCATGTGTATACATAGAGCATGCATAGAGAATGCACATGCTCTATGTGAGCAATGTATGCATATGTTTATTCATAGAGAATGCACATGCTCTATGTGAGCAATGTATGCATATGTTTATTCATAGAGCATGCATCATGATCACATAGAGCATGCGCAGAGCATACACGTGCATATACTTGTATGCTTTATGCATGCTTTGTGTGAGCGTATATGCATAGAGCATGAGTCACTCGGGCTTATCTATGCCTTCTATGTAGCTATTCTACAGTCACCCATTTCCATGTGTCCCACTGTTTTTCCTTTCCCACTCACTTCCACTTTGTGTACCCATCACTCTTTCACTTTTCCTAGTTCTCTTCCTTCCACTACAACATGTTGGGAGCACAACAATGTTTTCTAAGCAGCGTTTCAGTAGTGTTTTTTTTTCGGGATGTTACGGATTACATTCCACTACTCCACAGTGAAATTTCGCTGCTCAGCAGTAAATATTTGCTACTCAGAACCACTTATAATAATGAAATTTCATTGCTCCATACCATTTATAGCAACAAAAGTAGCAACAAAATTTTGGTACTATACTGTAATTTTGCTATTGTATAGCAGCAAAATTACGCTGCTATTTTCGCTGCATAAAATTTCAGAGAGTTATTGGATACTGAATTTAAAAAATACATATTACATACACACAAAAAATTATGTACAGTTTTAAAAAAACATTCATTAAAACCCTTGGAGCAATGTTTCGAGAAAAAAAAAGATAGTTGAAAACTTTTGAGAAGCGAAACAATGTCAAGATCATGAATCTATCCATCTTGTAATAAATCCATGTGTGTTGCTTCATCAATGTCTATATCTAATGAAAGCTCAATGATAAGATCGGGTTCCATATCAATATCAATATACTATCATGATCCAATGAAGCATTGTCACACGATTGATAGGTGACTCATCATCTTCTTCGGATTGATGTTCCTCATGCTCCTGATCGGTCCCCTCCAAAATGTTTTCTTCATCATCTTCTTCCAATGAGCCCATTTGAGGTAGTACTTGTACCTCATCGCGAGAGATTCGGCATCCACATCTTGATCTTGAAAGATATGTTTTGAATGAGGGAAAACTTATATAACATAGCACCACTTTGGATCAATTAGATCGACATGAAACACAACCTAATATCACAAAGCAAAGGGGTTAAACTTTTACCACAACATCAAGATTTAATTTTGGATTGGTTGGGTTACTAACCTGTTGACAATGTTGAGGTAGTACAAAGGTATCTTTCTCAATCATTCTTAAACTTGGTGGAATCAATTTGAAAGAACCCATTTGGATGTTTCTTCATGGTTGCTTGAGCACCTCTATGTATCACCTTGAACCATTTGACATCAAAGATGAATAGACTAAATGCTCTAAATCCAACCTAAAGAAAATCTTGAATAGCTCCACAATACTCAAGATTGTCCTCTATGACATTGGTATCATATCTACTAGCTTGACTTTCTTGCTCAAAAGTTGCCAGCACAACACAATCAAATGTGTTTCTTTTAGAATCCACACGCTGCGTGCAAAAGTGCCTTTCCTCTGACCATATTGCATTATATATTTTATACTAATATTAAAAAAAATCATGACATTTAGTATAGTGCATTAAAAAAGGTATATACAACATGAGATAAAGATGAAGAATGTACTTACTTGAGGATCACATCCTCGTGTATACTTACTTAAGGATCACATCCTCATGCATACTCATGCTCTTCTGTCCATTTTGCGATGCCATTGATATTGCCATACACGAAGACATTCTATATTGATCACATTTGGTAGAGGTTCCAAGCTAGGTGGGAATGGCAAGCATCTATTTGCTCTTCTCAAAGCTTTTCTCTCATTCTTTCATCTATTGATTGCATCCTTACATCTCCAAATCCACTTCTCCATGATGGGACTATTTAGAATGTAGAATGTATTCGCCACATGATATCTCACCACTTGTGATGAGAGGCAGAGATTGGTTTGAGGTAGAAGCACTCCCAATCCACCACCAAATGGGATGTCTAGACACTCAATCTTCTTTCAACTTCCATATTGGTGTGACATGAAGATCAATCATCTCTTAGATCCCATACATATCTTCAAGAATGTGGCAACAAATATTTGGGACCATTTAATTGGTAAAAGAGATACAAAGGGTGCAAGGGATGAATTACAAAACATTGGACGCCTTCAAAGTGCATGGCCAATTGAAAGTGAGAGTGGCAACATAGTCCTACCAAAGGCACCATGGGTATTAAACAAGAAGGATCACAATAAGGTGAAAAGTGTGATTACCTCTTTTTGCACACCATCGGGAGTAATGCATTCATTGAGGGTGTCTTCACAAAGACCAAAAAGAAAGGAGAGGAACAATTATATGGCCTCAAGACACATGATAAGCACAAGATATTACAGGTATATAAATATTCGCTTATTCATTTTCTCTTTGTGGTACATAATTTGTAGGCTCATATACTAACTTCCATTTTTTTCTATGCATAGTTTATTCTTTTAATTAATATAGCTGGATGTGAAGACAAGAAGGTGGGAGAGGCTTTTTACAAAATGGGAAGCTTGGTGAAGTATGAATCTTCTCTTCAATTGTGTCACTAAGTTATATTGCTTATTTGGCATTGTCATGTGCTCACAAGTTATGTATTGGTAAATAGTACACATAATTGCTATGTATGTAGGTACATATCCTTAAAGTAGATAGATCCTACATCCATTGAGATGGCTCGTCTCAATGCTATTGAGGCTGTCAGTATGTGTGATTGAGGATAATTTTCCTAGAACAATTCTCACTAGCTAATTGCATCTTGTGGTGCATTTGGTTGATGAAGTGGCATTGTGTGGTGTTGTTCATGTTTAATGGATGTTTTTCCTTTTAAAAGGTTCATGAAAACCTTAAAGTACTTTGTGAGACAAAGAACAAAGCCAAAAGAAATCATGGCAGAGAGATGGTTGATTCAAGAGTCTCTTGTGTATATCTCAAAACATCTATCTCGCATAGATCCTTCCATGCCACAATTATGGAGGAATGAGAGGAGGATGACTGACTAATCACTAATGTGCCTCAGCATGGAAAAGGAAGGCAACAAAGACTAGATGAAACATTAACATATGTGGGATGTGAAGGAGGGAGAAAATGATGATGTTTGTCATACACCACCTTCTTAAGTGTAGAGTGTCTTTCCAAAACAAGTGATGGTCTACAAATCGGACATGCATGATGTCCAGAGATTCGCAAAGCTATTTTAAAATTGTTTGATGCATTTCCCACCAACCATTTGATGCAACCAATGTAATCAACAGATCTCATTGTTCCCATATTAGCAATAACGGGGCTAAATGTTTCATCATAATCCAAACCTTGTGTCTATACATATCCCTTTTTATGCCTTTCTATTGATCCATCCAACTTACATTTCACTTTATACACCCATTTGCAACCAATGAACACCATATTAGAGAATTTGAAAAAATCCCAATTCCCATTTTGCAAAATTGTAAAAAGGGGACCATGGTGACTCTTTTTAAGCTTTTGTCAAAACCCTCTCATGTGACATATCATTGAAAAGAGCTTAAAGAGTAGGTTCTAAATCCACATTCTCCAACAACTTTAAAGTTTGTATGCTTAAGACACACCAAAAAGTAGATTGAACATAAAATTTCCAAAGTCTTGGGAATTTTCCAAATTCTCCAATATGGTCTTAATGACATTATTTCCACTTGGTGATGCAGCCAAATCCCATGTATCATTGTGTACCAAGAAGGCATCCACTTCTTTGTCCATTATGTTCTCACATACATGCTTTGCAATAGCTTCTACAAAACATGATGGTTCCACATGCTTCACCATTGATTGTCATGTATGCATAATGCATTTCATACTCATCATATGTCAATATCTCCATTGGATACCTTATCCTTTGTGACCTCAAAACCTATGGATCACTTTGTACACCATGTACTCTAGCATGTGGAGGAACATATCTCTTTTGCCTCTTACACCTAGAGTACGTAAGGCTAGGATGCCAAGTTCTTCATCTAGACTTTTCGTGCTAGATGACTCATAACTTGTTATGTCAATTCCTTCATCCTTTTTTTGGGCTTTTTCAACAACACTTCCACTTGTTCTCACACTACCATGTCTTAACCTTCCCCCCTGACCATGGACTTCTATTATCACTTCCACTAGATTTTTCACCATGCTTAGACAATGAAGTAGAACTCTCTTTTGGCAAGTTCATAGAAATATCTGCATCTATGTCATCAACCATAATAGTCTCTTTGTTTTTGTACCAACTTGCCAAATCATCAAACACCACATCTCTAGAAATGAGTATATGTTTAGTTTTCAAATTATTGTAACATTTGTAAGCCTTTCTATCTTGTGCATAACCAATGAATATGCACTTCTCAACCTTTGGGTCCAACTTCCTTCTCTTCTCATCTGGTATATGTACATAAGAAATACATCCAAAATCTTGAGATGCCCAATGTACGCCCTTAAACATGTCATCTTCATCTCATGAGTACTCTCGTGTATGGCAGCTATAGGTGTCTTATTCATGATGTACACCACTCTAGTACATGATTCTACCCTTTGTATGTAAGGTGCCATCTAATACCATGGTCTCTCATGTATTCATCAAATGCATGTAAGATGTACTCACCACAACCATCTATCGTTAAACATTTAATCCAATGACCATATTTATTTTCCACAAGTGCTTTGAATTCTTTGAGCTTGCCCAATGCTTCACTCTTCTCTTTTTCAAAAAAAAATCCATGTCATTTTACTAAAATCATCAATAAATGTGATGTAATACCTGTTCCCATTTATTGATTGGGTTTGAGTGGGATCCCAAATGTCACTATGCACAACCTCAAGTGGTTTTTTACTCATTTGACCACCCCTCGAGAATGGCAACCTTTCTTGTTTCCCAAATTGACATGCATCACAAAAGTGTCAACTCCCATCATATTTGAATTTTGGTAGACACCAATGTTGTCCTTTGTTTGCATAGATTTCAGATTTTGTATGTTTACATGATCAATCCTTTTATGCCAAAATATCAATGTCTGGCACTATACCACGATTATGAGAGAAAACGTGGCTGACTTCAATTCTGGAATGCTTGTTTCCCAAAATGACATGCATCACAAACATGTGAACTCCCATCATATTTGAATTTTGGTAGACACCAATGTTGTCCTTTGTTTGCATAGATTTCAGATTTTGTATGTTTACATGATCAATCCTTTTATGCCAAAATATTAATGTCTGGCACTATACCACGACTATGAGAAAACGTGGCTGACACTACAAGGGATTGGGCTCATACCCGCGCTCTTAGCCGCTAAAAATGACTTGTGAAAAAAAGTAGCGGGCCCATGTATCAGCGCGTGTATAATCGCGGCCAGAGACATGCGTGTAAAAACGCGTGTACAATACCTCTCAGATGCGCGTATACACGGGTGTGTAGCCGCGTTTTTTTTTGCAGACGCGTTAATACACGCCAGTATACACGCTTCTTATTCTATTAGACGCGGTTATACACGGGTGTATAGCCGCATCCTGTTCAGTCCCAATGTCCCAGACGCGTTTTTACTTGCGTCTATACACGCGTTTCTTTTATTTAGATGCGCTTATACACGCGTTATTGCCAGTTTATACGCGTTTATACACGCGTAATTTCCAGTGTATCCGCGCAGATACACGCAATTTTTAGCAGTTTTGACGCGTTTATACACGCGAACAGAGAGCAAAAAAAAAAATCCAGAGAGTGCTATTTGGTGCCTGAATACTGTTCCAGCATTCCAGCACCCAATAGCACTCTCTGGTTTAGGGTTTTTGGTGCATTAGACCATCCCCATTAGACCATCCACGAAGAACATATGCACGAGGGAGATTAAGACAAGAACGACATGAATGCATACATTGTCATTACACGATTCAAGACAGCCATGAATGTAATACTATCGATCAATCAATTCAATATTACTATCAAAATTTCATACATGTATACAAGGGAGTCCATATCTCGAAGTAGCCCATGGCTTGAGTTTACAAAAAAATATATACAATCACATCCTAAATATGGAATGTGATACTACAAATCTGAGTACTACTCAGACCCAGATGATGACTCGGTGCTCCCCTCATGCTCAGATGAGCTCGCATCGGTCAGAATGTCCGAGGAGTAGTGCTCACGTCTACCCTCTGCAGCGGCGGCCGGTGGATCATCAGCAGCTTGTGCCTGTTCAAGTAATATATAGTATATAAGTATATATATATATATATATATGCAATTCAATAAACCAAAACCATTCGTTACGAATTTTCAAGTACCTGTCGACCGTATGGTCTCATGGCCAACTCAAACTGCGCGTCCGTAATACGTCCCTCGGCTCTGAAGATGGCCCACGTGTCACGTCTGCTATGCCGGCGAGCATACGCAGTATCGTGGGTTGTGGGCTTCCTCCCCGTAACCCGTCGCTGTATCATAATCAACACAATTTGTAAGATTAAAACAATTCATAGAATCAATGAATTAAGTAAACATTCAAATAAAGTGACAGGATACTTACGAACTCTGCCTCCCATGACTCGACGCCGCCAGATCCGAAATGCGAAGATCCAACGGTCTCCATCTGGATCCGTCGTGCCTCCACATGCTGCCTGCTCTTCACGCCACCCTCTGCTCGTTTCTTTGCCTCCTTCCACTCGCGTTTGTGCGCAGTGGCAGGTTTCTCGGCAGGATAGCCACCCGCAGCTACATTTAGCCGGTCATCGTACGCGAGTTTTTTAAGGTGAGATCTTTTATTACTTAAGATCTCCCTTATTCGCGTCCTTCCCCATACATCCGAGAATGTAGCATGTGGGGGATTGGGGTACCGACTGTGTACAGCCTCTATCACCTCCCCAACTAATCGGCTATTTTGATCTTTAAATTTAATAAAACAATTTCTATATGAGTTTGATACTACCCCACGCATGTACTCCATTACCTCCCTCCCCCTCGCATCCATCACTATCCCGCCCCTATCCGTCACATCATAGCAAACCACTCTCTCCATCTCTCTCATCTCCTCCTCTTCCGAACTGTCTCCTCTAACTCTTCTCCCTCTATCTCCTCTCTCATCCCGTGCCCTACTACCTCCCCCACCTCCCCCACCTCCCCCACCAAAGCACCCGCCGCATCCTCCACTCCCACTCTTCCTACTGCTGCGGGTGGAGTCACGACTGGGGGATTGTCTACGTGACGGTGGCTGTGAGCCCTGACGTGACGGTGGCTCTGAAGGAGCACGTGATGGTGGCTGTGAGGGTGTACGTGAGTGTGTCTGGGACGAGGTATGTCTCCTCGGTGGACGTGGAAGAGGAGAAGCTGCATGCCGTCTCGTCGGACTCGGAGGAATAGACGGCACTGGAGTGCCCTGGATACTCGCGGTAGGGGTATAGACACCAGGCAGGGAAGGAGGGGGATGAGCATACATATACTCTGTAAGCTCAACCGGACCAGGTTGGCGTCCAAAGTGATTCATCATCTCCATCAACCAATTGCTATACGCAAATGGATCGGATGAAGAACCTGGAATATCCATAAAGAACCTGCATCAAACATCATCATGTACATCATTGACTCACACATTGTCATTACACAAGTCAAATGCCTGCAAACCATGAAATCTGAAACGCCGCAGTTTTTTGTCTGCAGAAATGCGTGTATACACCCGTTAAAAAACGCGTGTATATACCCGGCACAAAACGCGTGTATATGCGCGTGGAAAAACTCTGCAGACAGGTTACACGCGCTCCTACACGCGTTCGTACACGCGACCTGCGAAAAAAATTTCTCGAAAAGACCGACCCCCGACAAAAAACAGAATGTCCTTATAAAAGGACCAGCCATTGTCGCCCCTGTCAGGATGTAGCAACCCAATCGTGTGCAAAAAGACAAACCCAAAGAGCAAAGAGCAAAGTAAACAAATCTGACAAAAGAGACAAGGCACAGGACAAAGTGACTCACCTCTGAAAAAGTGAGTCCTCTCTGCTCCTTCTCTGCTCCCTCCTTCTCCCGTGTGTGTGCTCCTTTCTCTGCTCCCTCCTTGCTGTTGGAAGAGGCGAAAATAGGCGAAAACGCATGCACTGTTGATTTCTAAGTTCAAAATCTATATTTGGGGAAGGCGGGCTATTTTTAGTTTAAATATGCCGCCGCGTTTATGGGTGCGTTTATGTTCGCGTTTATCAACGCAGGTATTTTCGCGTGTACAGGATTTCAGCTGCGTTTATGCACGCGTTTTGCAGGAGGTAGCCGCGTGAATACACGCGTTTTTTAGGAAGTAGCCGCGTTTATACACGCAAGTTTTAGGAGATAGCCGCGTGAATACACGCGTTTTTGTGCTTTCATTAAAAATATATAATGAGTTTGTGTTTTCTGGTTTGTACACAGGATGTCATCAACCTCTTCAAGCAGTTCTGGGGAAGATGAGACACTGCGTCATCGTAATCGCGATGTGTGGTTGGGACAACGGATCAAATGTATGTGTAATCGATGTCAAGGATGCATTGTACGAGCACGTCGAATTACCTTGAATCACATCTCCATGTATGGAGAATGGAATCAAACAGGTTTAGAGGTGAGTAGATGTAAATTGATGGTATTCAAATGACTCATGGTATCCAAATTAAATTAATAGAGTTGTAACATATAATTTGATAAATTGAAGCAGGATGCAGTACCACACCCTAACATGGTACCCTACGCGCGACGAGAGCACGTAAAGCGTCGACGAGATGATGCTGGAGCTTCGGGATCTAATGTCAGAGATGAGTGGGAAAGGGACGACAATAGCCCTGCACCCCACGAAGTTGTGGAAGAGGAGGTGCTTGATGATATGGTGCGGAATCTTTTTAAGGATGATCCCAAAGGTATGGACGACGATGATATGGAACAAGAGCATCTTTATAAAGCTTCATCGACACCGGTGTTTGACGGGTGCACATTCTCAGTTTTACGTGCTTCCCTTGAACTACTTAATATACAAACAGTTTATGGATGGAGCAATGCAAGTCTTGACGCATTGTTGAAGTAAGCATTCTAACTTATAAATTTGAATTAGTGGTTTAAGGTTTAGGATTTAAGACTAATTATAATTGATGATATTGGATGCAGGCTATTGTCAAACATGCTTCCAAAGGAAAATAGACTGCCCACCTCAAGAGACATAGCGAGGCGCTATGTGACATCTCTTGGAGGACTGGATTATGATAAAATACATGCATGCGTCAATGATTGCATTCTCTTTCGTGGGACGCATAAGGAGGCTCTGACATGTCCCACTTGTGGTGAAGCAAGGTACAGAACAGATATGAAGAGTTTTGATGTACCTCGTAAAGTCTTGCGACACTTTCCTATAATTCCTCGCATCAAACACATGTTCAAGTGCAAATCCATAGCAGAGCTCATGTCATGGCATTCCTCACATCGATCGGATGATGGCATGTGGAGAATTCCCGCAGACACTCCTGCTTGGAAGCATATTGAAGATGAGTGGCCCAGCTTTAAAACAGAGCCCAGAAACTTGAGACTTGGCCTGGGTATGGATGGAGTGAATCCATTTGGTTTCAAAAGCACCGCGTACAGCGTGTGGCCAGTTGTGCTGGTGAATTATAACCTTCCACCATCAATGGCGATCAAGAAGGGACATCTTATGTTATCCCTTCTAATTCCAGGGAAACATAAAGTCAAGCATATGGATGTTTATCTTGAACCACTGATTGATGAGTTGGAGGAACTATGGAGAGGTGTTGCGGTGGTGGACATTAGTAGGCCTCCCTCCTCTCGACACTTCGACTTAAAAGCAGTGTTGATGTGGACAATGCATGACTTTCCAGGATACAGCGATTGTTCTGGTAAGAATTCTAATTACCTCCCTACTCTATTACTATTGGCTATATATATTAATTAGACGGTTTGACTTTATTATTCTAACTTTTATTTATATTTTAACAGGTTTGAAAACATCGGGTAAACATGCATGTCCTGTTTGTGGCCCTTCGTTAGTACATGAGTATGCTGATGGTTTGTGTAAGACTATATTCGATAATCATCATCGATTTCTCCCCTCAGATCATCCTAAATATGTTGCTAGTAAGAGTAACATTCCTCCACAAACACTTCGTGCAAAAGATTGGAAGCGTATTTGGGAGTCTACAACTATTCTTCCTCCAGATGGCATGAACAGGTATAGTGATGTTTTTTCAATCTTGTTTTGTGTAGTCTCTAATTGGATTAAAGGTCACATAGAGCAATCCCTTGTGCAGGTACTCCATTTTTCACTTGTATCCTTAATAGTGATGTGATGATCTCAATTTCACTTGTATCCTTAATAGTGATGTGATGAGCAGATGGGTTACAAGATATGAGGATGCAAAGACAAAAAGGCAAGCAGAAAGAGCTCTCTTTCGGAGGCAACATGGCTCTCGGAAGGCGTACCCTAAGCATCTAGCAACACTTCCGAATGATATCCATGTTGATTGGTTGCATGAGGAAATGGAGAGAGCAGAGAGTGACGAGGGGCTGCATATCACGGCAGAAGAATGGGAGTATGCACGAGGATGCATGTCAAAGGTACATAGAACTAATGTTTTGCATTAGTTGTAAGTGATTTTCTTTTAATATTTATTCACATTGCTTACACAAATATTGCTTCTATTTTGGTCCAGTGCACTATGTTCAATGCTATATGGTGTGAAGGCAAGCATTTTCGAACACAAAGAATTGATGAAAAGAGAAATACACAAGATTGCGGTGTCATTAGTAGCTTTGAGGGAGCTAATGGAAAAATGGATGATTATTGTGGCATAATCCAAGACATATTTAGGCTTGACTTTCGTCGCTTCTTTGTGTATGTTTTGGATGTCAAATGGCAAATGAACGTGGTGGAAAAAGGGCCTGATGCAACGATAAAACGCCATGCAAGTGGATATGTAACTATTGACTCTACAAAGTTCTGGCAAACAAAGAAAGATAGGCTCGTATTGCCACAACAATGTGAGCAGGTATGCATTTTTTT
This sequence comes from Cibotium barometz, assembly GCF_041138505.1. Lineage (NCBI taxonomy): Eukaryota > Viridiplantae > Streptophyta > Polypodiopsida > Cyatheales > Cibotiaceae > Cibotium > Cibotium barometz. The sequence goes on from NC_141083.1 coordinate 14,582,316, forward strand.
ACTAATGTGTTTCATGTACATATATATCTAAGCTCGCGTACCCCTTGACTTTTGATATGCTAATTAATTACTGTACTGTGGGTATTTGAGTAGGTTATCTATCTACCAATGGTGCATGACATCAAATGGTGGTACGTCATCCCTATTGCACCACGTTCCAAAGTGATGTATAATACATTCACTGATATGGAGCATATGGAGGATGTAACAAGCCGCAATGAAGATGACGTCGAACATGCCATTGAAGATGTTGTGATCGATGATCAAGAAATAAGAGATGATCGTGATAATGAGGATGAGCATGCCATTTCTCATGATCATGAGAATGACCCTACCATTGAGGATGATGGTGATGATGATGAGGATGATCAGGACATCGATACCATTATCAATGGAGTACAGAATATCGATAGTGGAATAAATTTAATCGTAGCCTTACCAATTGATCAAATGGATATTGATGTTGATCGTTTGACAAGGATGGATCTTATTGAAGATGAGATCGAACCCTAACCAATCCGTCACTGTATGTTCTAAATTGATGACATTTCTATCATCTCATATGCATGATTTATTTTTGAATATATTTCATTGTTGTAAATGCATGTAGTGGGATTGTGTAATGATGTATACTGTAATGTACTATGAGATGGTTTAAGGAAAATAGTTTTTAATTTTGTTAAGGAATTCAGTTTTTTTTCAGTTTTTCTCTGCCATGCGTGTATTAATCCGTGTACAGTGGCGTGTATTTTTCCGTGTATGATAGCGAGTATTACCCCGTGAATATTATCATGTATTTTTCCGTGTATAATAGCGAGTATTACCCCGTGAATATTATCGTGTATTTATGCGTGTATTACTGCGTGTATATAAACGCGTTTATACACGCGTTGATAAATGCAAATATACATGCGAAGTTAAATGCTAAAATACACGCGCCCGATTTTATTCAAATACAAGCGCGACCATACACGCGTTCGTAATTTATCGCGTGTATGAAACGCGTGTATGGCAGCATTGTCTTGTAGTGTGACTTCAATTCTGGAATGCTTGCATCTATCTTGAACAATCTCCCCTCTTTTTGACCTTTGGCAATAAATTTGTAGCTATGCTCAAAGTCCTCAGCAGAGCAAGACATCCATGCTCATTAAATCTCAGTTTGTAATCCTTGTTCCACCATTTGTCCAATAGATGACAAACTCTTTATATTAGATTGCACATAAAACATATCAAACATAGTCTTCACTCTTCCATCATGCATCCTATGCTGCGCATCATCACCTGTAACAACATAACCTTGATTTTATGTAGGCATCATGTTATCGAACCACTCTCCGGAATGTCATGTGGTTTGATGCACCTGAATCCATATACCATGTTTCATCACTCTCTATATGAGACGTCGTAGTAACCATCACATGATTCGTGAAAAAACAAACGATCTATATGTCCTTCATTGCCAGATGATGCATAATTTCCATGTTGCACTCTACCACAATGAACATCATTTTATTTTTTGTAGCAATCTCTAGCTGTATGTCCAAGTTTACCATAGTAATGACACTCAATGCCAGCGGCATATTCTACTATTACGGCTGCTAATGACCTCTATCACAAGATCCAGATCTCCTTCTAGCATGAGCGTAAAAAACTCTACTACCACGTGCACCAAATGATGGCTGTGAATCCTATTGTTGTTGTTGTTGTTGTTGCCGAATGTGCAGTAGCCAATCCGAACTTTTGAACAATATCTTGGATAAACTTTGTTTGACAAAGAAGCAAAATACCATTGTGACGATACCTTTGAACTTGAATACCAAGGCATGAATGGATGTCGCCAAGATCCACCATATCAAAGGCTGAGGATAAGACCTTTTTTACTTGTTGCATGAAAGATAGATTATGACACAAGTATAGTGTCATCAACATAAAGGGCCAATATCACAAAATGGTTATCCACATTGCGCTTGATATAAAGATTTGGATTAGAGAAGCAAGAAACAAACCCCTGAGATGTGAGAAATTGATCAATCTTGATGTACCATGATCGCTCCTGAAGCTTGTTTTAGTCCATACAAAGCACGGTGGAGTTGGCATACAAGATGTTCCTTTTCAGGAATTGTAAATCCTTCGGGTTGCTCCATATATATTTCCTCCTTTAAGTCTCCATTAAGAAAAGTAATCTTAACATCCATTTGATGTATTTCCAAATCAAACTGAGTTGCAAAAGCTAGTAGTACATGCTTGTACTACGAACTACGAGTGAAAAAGTGTCATGATAGTCAATCCCTGCAATTTGTGAGTATCCCTCTGCAGCTAAATGAGCTTTGAATTTATCAAAAGGATCCATTTGCCTTTTTTTTAGTCTTGTAAACCCACTTACATTTGATAGGAGTATGATTAGAAGGTAGATTGGTAAGAACCCATGTACCTTTCGAGATCAAAGGCTCATATTCAGCTTCCATGGCTTCCTTCCATTCTTCCTTTTGTGGAGAGGACATAGCATCTGCATAAGTTGAAGGATCTTCACAAACAACCAATACGTGATTAAAGGTTTCAAGATCATCATCATATACATGATTTGCACCATGCTCAAGTTTAATAAGAAGATCAACATAGATATCAAGATCTGTATAGCAGTCTCCTTTGAAACCGTAGGATGAACATCAATAGACTTGTCTCCACAAAAGAGTGTTGTCATCATGCAAATCATTGTCCAAAAGTAGAAAAGGAAAAGAAGTGAGTAATGTTCATCATCTATGGACCACGAACCTCCCATCAATTGCTCATTGAATATAGCATCTCGACTAACAATTGCTCATTGATTATAGCATCTCGACTAACAATTGCCTTTTGAGAACTTGGATCGTAAAACTTGTAACCCTTTGAGTTGTCAGAATAACCAATAAAAATAACCTTCAAACCTAAAGGTTCTAGCTTGTGCGTGTCTCTTTTGGGACATGAATATAAGCAATACACTCAAAGACTTTGAAATGTGCAATAGAAGGAGTTTGGCTGTCCAAGCTATGATTGGAATCTTACCAGAAGGTGCAGTAGTTGGAAGATGATTTTGAACAAAAACGGTTGTCAATATTGCTTTTGCCCAAAAAGAGCGAGATAATCTAGAATGAATAAGCATGCATCTGATTGCATTCAAAGTTATACGATTCTTTTGCTCTGCAACTCCATTCTGTTGGGGAGAATATGGAATGGTATACTCATGGTGGATGCCGTGGTTGATGCAATGATCATGAAATAAGTTGGACATATATTCACCACCTTTATTACTTCGAAGAATTTGGACTCTTCGACCAGTGTGATTCTCCACAAATATTTGGTACCTCTTAAATGTGTCCAATGCTTCTGATTTATGTCGTAGCAAAAAGACATTTGTATACCATGAATAGTCATCAATAAAAGTAATGAAGTAACGGTATTAAGACTTGGATGGAGGAAAGGGTCCACAAATATCAATATGAATGAGATCCAAAAGATTATTTGAATGAATATTTGTAGACATTGGAATGATGAATATCAAGAAGCTTTGAGAAATTTGAGTGAGCAAACCGATGATGCCATAGCTTACAATCCAGATCTCCCAGAGCTGTAAACAACATTTGCAACATCCTCATTCAATGAAAGTTCAAAGAGATTACCATGTCGAGGAGCAACCGCAATAGTGGTGCCATCCTTTTCGATGCGACACTTTGTATTATCAAATCCAACAATTAGGCTAAGATCCACAAGCCACACAACAGAAAGTAAGTTTCTTTGTAAATCAAAAATATATAAAACTCCTCGCAGTATTTTGGTTGAGGAAGAAGCTCCCAAATACAAGTCGCCAATACCCATTAATTGGCAAGTTGTATTATTAGCAAGATAAACCACTTTCTTGATAGGAATTGGATGATAATTGTGTAGTAACCATTGCAATTGATATGTCATGTTCCCACAGTAGCACCAGAATCAACAATAAAGAGAGAACCATCACGAACATGTAGTACCTTTTCTAGAGAGACATTATAATGAACCAAATTAGCCTCTTGATGAACATTGTCTTCATCATGAGGATTTTGTTGAGTAGCATAAGCTTGATTTCACACTTCATCATAACACCTATTGAAGCATCGACTGGATGAATGCCTTGTGCTCTCAAAATATTCACAGGTTGCAGAAGAGGAAGAACCCCTTGATAAATGAGGTTGCTTATTTGTAATACCACGTTCTTCATCGTACTCTCGTGCCCAACATTCAGATACCAAGTGACCAGTTTTGTCACAATAAGAACAACACTTTTGAGGAAATCTCAAACAAGAAGAATTATCTCCTCTTTGGAAGCCACGAGATGTAAATTGGGAGGAGGAAGAAGGGCGTTGCTGAAATGGATGTCTCCGGACAGCAAAGGCTGTCTCTGATTCTGTGTACATTTGGGCAATCATGACCATTTCATGAGTTACCAACGTCTGAAGATCATGACGTTGAGAATATTCAATCAAAGAAATACATGTATGCTCAAAGTCAATTCCATCCTTGTTAGATAATATAGTGACAATATTATCATACAAAGGATCCTTCACCATATCAAGAAGGTGTGTAACCAATTGAGTTTGAGGAATAGGATCCCCAGCAGAAAGTTGATTCATAATACCTTTGAATGATTCAATGTGACTAGACATGGATGTACCTGCCTTGAATTGAAGCTTGCCCAGAAGATTACGGAGATACAAAATCTCTGTAACCGTTTTCTTCTCAAACCTAGTGATAAGATAGTCCCATATAGCATATGATGTGGATAACGGATAAACATCTAGCATGAGTGAATCGTTAAGGATAGAAAGTATATACCGACAAGCAGCCTTATCACGAGACGAATCCAGTGTGCATGATCAATTTTCCACTGTTCAAAAATAGGACCTTCAGTAATAATAACATCATTCTAAAGTGGATCAATAGGTTGAGGAGGGCATGCAAGAATACTAAGAATAATATCTGCCAATTCGTCTCCTTCCAAAATTAATAGCATCTTGTATTTCAGGGTTGGAAGTTGGTTCCAAGGCATCGTTGAGAGAAAAATTTTGTTGTGTTTGTGATTGATACAAGGGCCAGTATATACAACAACGTCATATAAATCCGGTCTAGTGGTAGTCATGTATATCAACCATGTATATCAAACTACCAACAACCATCTTTATATACATTATCACATCCTCAATCTATAAAAGATTCCATAATGTGTTGTATCTTTCACATATCTCAAGATTCTTCTCACTGTATCCAAATGTGGTTTCCTTGGTATTTGCATGAACTGACTCATAAGCCCAACATGCATAGCATAAATACAATCTAGTGATATCAAACTACCAACCATCTTTCTATACATTGTCACATCCTCAATCTCTTCACCACAATGAGCCCTTAGCTTCACATTTTGTTCCAATGTTGTGCTCATTGGCTTACAACTTATCATGCCATACTTTGGTAGTATATTCAATGCATATTGCCTTTGAACCAACCAAATACATTTTCTTATTTCCACCATTTCAATGCTAACAAAGTATCTCAATTCTCCTAAGTCTTTCATGTAAAATTCACCACATAATGAAGCTTTCACATCAGTAATATCCTTGCTTGAATCACCTCTCACAACAATCAAGTCATCTACATAGATGACAATAACCACAATACCATGTGATGTTCTTTGCATATAGTGATGAATATGATGTTCCCACATGAACCTGATGCTTATGAGATACCTTCTTATCTTGTCTGTCCAAGCACATGGTTCTTGCTTCAACCCATACAAAGCCTTCTTAAACTTACATATATATGTGGGATATTTAGGATGCACAGAGCCTTCTACCTGCTCCAAAAACACCTCTTCTTGTAATTCACCATTTAGAAATGCAATCTTTACAACCATTTGATGCACTTCCCAGCCATTTGTTGATGCAACCAATGCAATCACAAATCTCATTGTTCCCATATTAGCAACAACAACAGGGCTAAATGTTTCATCATAATCCAAACCATGTGTCTATGCATATACCTTTTTATGCCTTTCTATTGATCCATCCAACTCACATTTCACTTTATACACGCATTTGCAACCAATGAACACCATACTAGAGAATTTGGAAAAATCCCAATTCCCATTTTGCAAGATTGTAAAAAGGGGATCATGGTGACTCTTTTTAAGCTTTTGTCAAAACCCTCTCATGTGACATATCATTGGAAAGAGCTTAAAGAGTCGGTTCTAAATTCACATTCTTCGACAACTTTAAAGTTTGTATGCTTAAGACACACTAAAAAGTAGATTGAATAGAAAATTTCCAAAGTCTTGGGATTTTTCCAAATTCTCCAATATGGTCTTCATAATGACATTCTTTCCAGTTGGTGATGAAACCAAATCCCATGTATCATTGTGTACCAAGGCATCCATTTCTTCGTCCATTATGTTTTCCCATACATGCTTTGCAATAGCTTCTACAAAACATGATGGTTCCACATGCTTCACCATTGATGTCATGTATGAATAATGCATTTCATACTCATCATATGTCAATATCTCCATTGGATACCTTTTTTTGTGACCTTAAAACATATTCTCTAGCATCATGTGGAGGAACATATCTCTTTTGCCTCTTACATATGGAGTACGTAAGGCTGGGATGCCAAGTTCTTCATCTAGACTTTTCGAGCTAGATGACTCATAACCTATTATGTCAAATCCTTCATTCTTCTTTTTGGCTTTGTCAATAACACTTCCACTTGTTCTCACACTACCATGTCTTAACCTTCCTGACCATGGACTTATATTATCAATTCGAGTAGAGTTTTCACTAGTCCTAGACAATCTTTGGCAAGTTCATAAACATCTCCATCTATGTCATCAACCATAATAGTCTCTTTGTTTTTTGTCCCAACTTGCCAAATCATCAAACACCACATCTCTAGAAATGAGTACGTGTTTAGTTTTCAGATTGTAACATTTATACACCTTTCTATTTTTTGCATAACCAATGAATATGCACTTCTCAACCTTTGGGTCCAACTTCCTTCTCTTCTCATCTAGCACATGTACATAAGAAATACATCCAAAAACCTTGAGATGCCCAATGTACGGCCTAAAACATGTCATCCTTATCTCATGAGTCCTCTCATGTATGGCAGCGATAGGTGTCTTATGCAAGATGTACACCACTGTAGTACATGCTTCTACTCAATAATACAAATGCACTGAACGACCGTCGGCTAAATCAAAAACGTTGAAGGAAAAACATTACCGTGGAAACCCTCTTTGTCGTTTCAGACGGCAACCTTGAGTTTCTGTCGGAGGAAACTCCAGCTGAAGCTGCTGCTCACTGTCTGTGCAGCCTATTCTGATCTTACAAGAAATGCAAATTAGAAAGAAGCTTGAGTTAGCCCTTTCGGTTTCGGTTTTCTTCTTCTTCTCACAAGCCCGCATGGCTTATAAAGCGGAAACAATGCGGCTCTCTCTCTCTCTCTCTCTCTCTAACCCCCTCTTTGAATATATTGCCTTCTATAATATTGTTTAGACTATTTAGATGATTAGAGACAATGCATGTTTTATTTCTATATTATTCTACTAATTGGGCTTAATTATGGTCTTAAGTTGGCATTTAAGATTCTCATGCTCATCAATGACTATAATGACGCTCCGACATGGCCTCAAATATTCTCCTACACAACAACACAAAGCAACTATAGACGCGCTTGATAGATGCACAAAATAGCGGGCGAGTCTATAGGCGTTGCCTAAATAGAAAAATTGCGGGCGCGTCTACAGTCGCGTGTATTTGTGCGTCTACACTGAGAATCTAACATTGCATCTAACAGCGCGTCTATTTACGCGCATATTAGGGCGTCTATTAACGTGTGTATTATGGCGTCTATTAGGGCATCTACACTGAGAATTAGACGCGTATTTAGACGCAAAACAGAGAGTACAAAAAGTGAGATTTTGGTGTAGGCTGGTAAATGTACATCACTGCTTTCCAAAAATTGCCCATGATTACCAAAGCACATAATTTTAACAAAAACATCAATGCTTTTTTGCAAACCCACATATACAAAAAATAAGTGAGGTGAGGAGAATGAGACAATATGTAAAATAGTTTAGCCAATATCAATGATGGGCTACGGTTCAATCTCATCCTCAATGAGATCAACCCTTGCCAAACTATCTACTTCAAAATCCAAACAAGTGTTTAGATCTACAAATACATTCAACCCACTACTACTTGTGCTACTCATGTGCTCATCGAAATCAGCATCACTAATGGTAGGCTCGTCCTCATGGGTAATGGCCTCAATATCTGTATCTTTACTTTGCCAAAACTTTGTGGAGTCAATAGTTACAAAGCCACTTGCATGGCGTTTGATTGTTGCATTAGGGCCTCTTTCCACCACGGCCCTAAACCACTTTACATCCAAAACATACACAAAGAATGTCGAAAGTCAAGCTTAATAATATCTTGGATTATGCCACAATAATCATCCATGGCTCCATTGGCTCCCTCAAAGCTAGCAATGACGCCGCAATCTTGTGTGTTTCTCTTATCATCAATCCGTTGTGTTCGAAAATGTTTGCCCTGACACCATATAGCATTGAACATAGTGCACTACACCAAGGCAAAATCAATTAAATAAGCAATCTAAATTATTGAAAGCTCCTAACTTATGCATAACATTCTATATACTGACCTTGCTCATGCATCCCCTAGCATACTCCCATTCTTCCATTGTGATATGCATCCCCTCGTCCTCGCCCTCGTCTTTCTCTGCTTTCTCCATTTCGTCAAGTAGCCAATCCACATGAATATCCTTTGGAAGTGCTCTTAGATACTGAGGGTATGGCACACGAGATCCATGGTGTGTACGAAAGAGGGCCCTTTCTTCTTGTCTTCTTGCCTTCGCATCCTTGTATCTTGTCACCCATCTTTTCATCACATCACTATTAAGCACGCAATAGAGGTTAATATTATTAAGCAACTCCGTGTCTATTACTTTGTTGCGTCCTTTCCCTTGAGGCACAATAGAGGTCATCCTTAGGTCTTCATCATCTCTCCATAGTCGTGGGAGAGAGCTATCCACATCAACAAGAAACTCTTTATTAGGAGGCACAAAGGATCCAAATGGAGCGATATGGAAGCGTGCATTTTGGAGCAGGGGGTGTTGAATCATGAGAGGCCCAGTTTGTAAGTATCCATCTCAAATTATATTGTTTATGTAGTTTATTAGGAGGTTGTTTCTTTGTACTAACCCCTCCGCAAATTGTGTCATCTTGCAGCTTGATATCGTGGGCAGGTACCCTACTCCTGTGGAGACAGCCTACCACCGCCACCATCGCAGAGGAGATACATGGAGGCACTTCTATAATGATGGGTTGATTACTGAGGAGCAGTATATCCGGGCTACTGGAGAGTCCCCCGAGGTATTTGAAAGTAATTAAATAATGTCAATATTATAAATAAAGATTTGATTTTTCATACATTGATATATGTTATCTCATATTTACAGGACCCTGCACAAGAAGATGAGGAAGAAGACGAGGACGAAGGAGGCGGAGACGGGAGCACAGAAGGGAGCGAGGAGTAGTGCTAGCTACTCTTTTTTATACTTAGCCACTGGCTTGGCTTCGTGCCTCTTGTATATACACTAGGGATTTCACTGACGTAAACGAGAACATGTGAACATGTTAATAACATATGTTAATAACACAAAAAATCTTGTGATCACATGTTATATTCACAAAGCTTTCACAAGGGCCTAAAAAAATTATCTTTGTCGGGCATAAAAAATCTTCTTAGATGGCCACTGACCTGCTATTATGTGAAGATGGTAACATGAGAACATGTGAATAGCTTATTCCCATGTGTAGCCAAGCTTTTAAGGTGTTCCCAAATGGTAAGTGACCTGTTATTTTGTGAACGGTAACATGAGAACATGTGAATAACTTGTTCACATGTGTTATTATCACAAAAAATCTTATCATCACGTGAATATTAAATCCCTCATATACACTCCTCTTATTTTTGGTACTTGAAGCCACAGGACGTGGCTTAGCTTCGTGCTATATGTACATGAAAGCACGTTTTGAGCTATCAATTAATGCCTTGTAACTAAACGTTTTGGAGTTGTAATGTTTTATTTGGAATTGTAATTAATGTCGGCTACCTATAGACGTGCTTGCAAGAGTGCTAATTAAAATATGATTAGCTATAAGAATTGAATTACACAATGTGGAAATGGGATTCTTATAACTACATAGCATACACAATATACACATCATTCTGTTAAAGCACACAAAATTTAAAAAATATTCTGTAGCGCGTTTATAAACACGTCTATATACGCGTTTGTCTGTTCAAGATGCGTCTATAAACGCGTCTACTTTGCGTCTGGTTTGCGTCTATACACGCGTCTATATCTGCGTTTGTCTGTTCAAGATGCATCTATTTGAGCGTCTATAAACGCGGCTACTCTGCGTCTGGTTTGCGTGTATAAATGCGTCTATACATGCGCCTGTATGTTTTTTAAATTCTCCCCGACCGTCTATTTGCGCGTCTAAATGAGCGTCTATATGCGCCTATACAAGCACGTCTAAAAGCGCGTCTGTCTGTTTTTTAAATTTCTCCCCGATCGTCTATTTGTGCGTCTATATGCGCGTCCATATGCACATATATAAGCGCATATAAAGGCACGTCTGTTTGCTACCTTTTAAATGCGCCTTTAGATGCGGGTCTGGAGATGCGCTAATAGACGTGGAAATAGACGCGCCCGTAAGTTTTTTTTTAGTTGAGTAAACGTGTTTGTGTGTGCGTCTGTATTTGTTGTGCTAACATCACATGTTGTTGCACTTACCATACATGTACATGCGCAAAAGCACTAGTGATCCCACTATGGAAGAAAGACACTGAAGGTAAACCGATGCTACCACTGGGGAATCCACCTCTATTGCCAATGGGAGCGTATGTAAGGGGCATGAAGCTATGATATTAGGAATAAAATTTTACATAAAATTTTGGTAGAATCTTAGAAATGGTTCATGTGTGTCAAGATATTATAGGCATCTGATAGATTATTGGAATAATATAATCCAAGAGCTTGAGAAACCAATAGCATCAGAGGCTAGATTGTACATAATGTTTTGGCCAAAATCTTTCTAATAACTAGATGATGTGGACACTCAAATGGATACTTAAAGATTCTTAGGTTACGAAGCGCACAATGATCATTAGTGTGGGCTTCAACGGAAAAAACCAAGGGATAACCCAATGCATAATGTTAAGCAAGGGGACTTTATATTGTTGCACCCAAATAATAGAGACATATATCCCATTTGGCTTGCTATGGCTGAATCAGAGATTGATATGGATAGGACGTCACAAGACTACAAGAAGTCTTTGGTACAATATTGGGGACTTTGTGCAAGGAAGAATGGTATGATAGATGCAGAGGCCTACACTGATTGTTGGAAGGGGTTTTGGATGGAGAACAAGGTAGATCCACGAGTATGGGAAACGAATGATGCAATTGTTTGGTAATGGAGACCCAAAATACCAGGGCCATATACAAGAATCAAGATACCAGTTAGGGAAGCCAAAAAAGCATAAGAAGGCTTGTGCCTCACTACCATGCACTAACCAAATGGTGGGGATGAACTTGATGGTTCTCCCATTGAGCAGTAGTAGAATCTTGACTCAATTTTGTGGTGCTACAGTTATGCTTTTTGTATCTTTCTCTGCACTTAATACAAACGAGCTTTTGTGCCTATGATGTTCTTTTGTCCTGACAGTGTTGATATTTGTAAGTTTTACTTTTTCTCAATGTTGAATCTAATTGATACAAGCCTATGTAAGAGAAAAATACTTTTTTGTTATGGTTTTTCTCAACACCACCTTACTACATGATATCAATCACCTTGTAAATATGGATCTCTATACCTATATATGCTTTCCTACATTAAGTGGGATATTCCCAAATTATATAAAACCTCAACTTCAAAATTCTCAAAATATGAGATTTTTTTCATATTATCTAATATGGTGTTGTCTCTTTCATTTTGTGCTTTGATCTCCAAAAGCATAAGCTTTATACTGAGAAGGTAAGGATTTATTCTCTCTAGTATTCTCTCACGTTTCTTTTTCTCTTAATCTTTTATGCAAGCTCTATGTATACTTCTTTCCTCTCTCGTTTTCTTGTTTTTGATGCTTGCTTATTCGGTTTTGTTTGCAACAAGAAGGTATACCCTCTTTTTCTCTTAATCTTTTATGCAAGCTCTATGTATACTTCTTTCCTCTCCCTTTTTCTTAGTGTTAAATGATTTCTTTTTCTCTCTAATATGCCTATGTGTGCTCTATGCATATATGCATATTAAAATGTACATAGAGTATGCATAGATCTAATTTGCATGCATAGAGGCTCTATGTATGCAAACTAGAGCATTCATCATGGCAAAGAAGAAACTTACAAATCGTGTGAGCCAAGCTGCATTTCCTCCAAAGCCATACTTTGCCACACCGTACCTGTACAGAGCAGCTCACTTGCATGTGCTGCCTTTTGCTGAGAGTATTGAGTACCCTCCCCAAATTCATTCTTTGGCTTCTTCCTCTCCTTACTTGTGCAATTGGAGGGAAATTGTGAACCATCTTTCGCACACCTCCTTGTGTGAGACCTCCTATTATTGAGTATCTTTATTATGTATTTCCTTGCCCAGTTTTTTTTAAAAATGTGTGTCATGCGGTGGTTTTGGGAATTGCTCATGCTCATGCACTGCACCACATACATGAAATCTCTATCCTTCTACTCTCCTCCTCGTTTGAAGGCATCTTTATAGGTTTGGTTGACTAATTGACGGAAGGTATAATAAACCCTTCATCCTGTCTCATCCTTAAAAGGCCCGCCCTCCTTATCAAGGGTATAGTAAATCGTGCCATTTGTGGGCACGTTGTTTGTCACCATTGGTGAACGTGACTTCTCACCTCCCCCAAAGCATCCGTTGCAACTATCCCCCCGCTATTATATTGCCAATATCTCTCAGAAGCCCTCATGCTATCATCACCTAAGTGGCATCATGAGGATGCCACATGTTGGGTGAAAAGAGAATAGAGGATTACATAGGAGACACGCCTAAACCATAGTTGCTCTCATTTCATTAACACAAAAGCTCCATAACTTTCCTTCATTGCACTCCACAAAACACAACACATTTTCATAATGATAAGTTCACACGAAAATAACTTAAAGCTAATGTCCACACACTTGGCCAACTGGACGCGGCCATTATCGTCCACACACACACTGCTAGACTAGCGTCCATACACTACCGCTATCCACTAGATATCGATGAGCTTGCATTCTCAACACTCTCCTTCAAGCTCACCACATCCATGTCATGTACTCCAAGCCCGTCTCTGAAGTACTCAAACTTCTCTTTACCAAATGGTTTGGTAAAGATATGTGCAATCTACTCTTCACTCTTCACATATGTCAACTCTATCTATCCATCTGACACTTTCTCCTTGATGAAGTGATAGTGACACTATATGTTTTTGGTCCTTGTATAATAAATTGCTTGCCAACTGTATGTTGCTCATGTTGTCACAATGTATGATAACTTTTCCATCACATTGCTATCCCAAGTAGAGTTTTCAGCCATACTGTTAAAACCCTAAGAACTCTCTAGATAATCAATATGCATAAACATGCATAAATCAGGCATAAACTCTACCACCCAACCACCCTTGAGCCTAAGGGTTGCATGAAAAGATGCAGGGGGGAAGAGAGCTTGAGCTCTTGTCAGCACACACACACTCACAAAACCCTAATAGAGAACACACAAGGTGAGAGACTGAAAATCTTCTTCTACTTCACTCAACACTCAACACACCATATACAAGATAAGAGTACACACAATATGAAGGTACTCAACCAAATACATACAGGGTTCTCTATAGTGTGAACCCAACTAAATGAGCTGGCGCTATAACTATGCGAGTCTCTAGAATGGCTGTCACACAGCTTGTCATCCCAATGGCTGCATATCACCCAAGATCTCACCAACCATGCCAGTGGTGTAAGTGTGGGGCCTATCCCCCAAGCGGGTCATCAGTGTCCACCGCCTCACTAGACGAGCTCGATATCTCAACACTCCCCCTCGAGCTCAACTCCATCTCATGTACACCAAGTAAAGCTCTGAATCTGCGGAGCTTCTCTGTATCCAATGCTTTGGTGAAGATGTCAGCTACCTGATCCTGTGTGCTGACATAAACAAGGTCAAGGTCTCTTGCCAAGACCTTCTCTCTGACAAAATGGTAGTGGACCTCTATATGCTTCGTGCGAGCATGAAAAACTGGGTTCTTGGCCAATTGTATACTGCTAATGTTGTTACAAAAAATGAAAACTTGTCTATCCACTAATAGACCCAAATCTGCAAGTAGCTTTCTCAACCAAGCTACCTCACATGCTGCCATAGCAGCTCCTTTGTACTCGGCCTCTGTACTCGATAGAGCAACCGTAGGCTGCTTCTTGCTGCTCCAAGTCACAGCAGCAGCACTCCCCAAAGAAAACATGAAGCCACTAGTAGATCTTCTATCTAAGATACTACCAACCCAATCAGCATTTGTGTACCCATGTACACATATCTGTGTCCCAGTCTCATAAAATAGTCCACAATGCAAAGTAGACCTCACATACCTGAGTATGCGTCTCAATGCATCCAAATGCGGTTTCGGTGGAACCTGCATAAACTGACTCACCAACCCAACATCATAGCTCAAATCTAGTCTGGTGATCATCATGTAGATCAAGCTTCCTACTATGCACCTATAAATAGTAGGATACTCCAAGATCTCTCCTGAATCTGCACTCAACTTGCCATTCTGATCCAATGGCACGGAAATAGGCTTATAGCCTGTCATACAATACTTGGACAACATGTCCAAGCCATACTGTCTCTGCAGTAATCCAATACCATGTGGTGACCTAATCACCTCAATGCCCAAGAAATATCTGAGCTCCCCCAGATCCTTCATCTCGAACTTCTGTCTAAGCAAGATCTTTACATCAAAGATCTCTCCATCATGGTCCCCTGTAATGATCAAGTCAAATACATAGATGACAACAAGCACAACCCCTCTATCACACCGTCTCACATACAGTGAGAAATCTGCATTGGCTACATGAAAGCCAATAGTGACAAGATATTCAAAAATCTTGTCAGACCATGCTCTTGGTGCTTGTTTTAAGCCATGCAAGGCTTTCTTCAACCTTTGCAAACATGCTCGGGGTGACTCACATCCTCATAACCGTGGCTGCAACATATACACCTCTTCTTGCAATGGTCCCCAAGCTAGACGAGGCCGAGAGCTCACAAGCCTAATGTGGGTTAGCCTCCTAGTATATGCACATATAATGTGCACATAACATACTTCCCCTTTGTCAAAACATTGCACTCTTGCAATGAAAAGAAGGAAATCTGCGCTGAACATTCTCAACCGACTCCCAAGTCGAATCCTCTATTTCCCTATCTTTCCACAAAAGTTCAACCTCAGGGATTAGTCGACTAACAAAGTTTCCTTTCCCTAAATTAAAGTACCTTTTTAGGTTCATGTGGAACATAAGATAAATCTTCGACCTCAATGAGTTCTTGAGGAGTAACTGTGTTATCCTCACCTTCAAGCTTCTCTTTCAATCTATTGACATGAAAGACTGGATGAACTCTAACATATGGAGGCAGTTTTAGTTCATACGCAACCGTGCCAATTCCACGTATAACTCAAAATGGACCACAATATCTAGGAGATAATTTTGAGTACTTTCGTGTTGATAAAGTCTCAGAGTCTTTAGGAACTTTTAAATAAACCAACACTCCTAGTTCAAAAGACCGAGATGAGAGTCCTCTATCAGCATAAAACCATGCTCTATCCTGAGCACTCCTAATAGAATTCTGAGGTTCGATCATCATTTCCTGCATATCACACAAGAAATCCCTCGATGCATCAAGCCCAATATCCTTAAGACCGACATCAATAGGTGCCCTGGGTTGATACCCATACATAAGCATGAACGGACTAAAACCTGTAGCCGTATGTTTAGAACTGTTATAGGTAAATTCCATCAATGGAAGATTCTTTTTCCAATTTGATGGTTTTCCAGAGACATATGCATGAAGCATATCCTGTACAACGTGATTCACCCGCTCTATTTGCCCATCAGACTGTGGATGATCAGAGGAACTTATACTTAAAGTTGTTTCCAATTTCTTGAAAACTTCCTGCCAAAAATTAGCCGTGAACTTAGAGTCCCAATCGCTCACTATATCAGAAGGTAGACCATATAGTCTAAACAGTTGCTCGACAAATTGGTACACCAATTCCAAAGCTTTAACTATTGTTTTTGTGGGTAAAAAACTAGCCATCTTTGTCAATCTATCCATGACTACCCAAATGGCATCGTAACCCCTGCTGGTATGTGGAAGTCCTGTAATGAAATCCATGGAAATACTTTCCCACTTTCTGGACGAAATATCCCCAAAGGATGTAATAACCCAACAGATTTAAGGCGTTCAACCTTGTTTATCTGACATTGATGACATCGGACCACATAACTCTGAATAAAATCTTTCATTTTTGGCCAATAAAATATCCTTCTAACTAGGGCCAAGGTACGTTGTACGATGGTGCATCATGATGGCACTCAAATAGGATCCTTAACTTAATTTCTAGCATATCCGGCACACAAGCATATCTGGCACGCAAACCTTATCATTTCGGAATAAAAGACCATTTGGAAGAAAAAATTGGTTGGCTTTTCCTTTCACCAGGTTTTGATCTACTTCAGAGTTGGACCCTGATTTTGCCAAATTTTAATATTTTCCAAAGAAAATATATGTGCTGCATTTTTCCCTAAGTGAATCATACAAGTTAGAAGTAATCTCAGTGAAGCAAAGTTCATTAACTTCACCAATTCAACTCTGCATCAGCAATGTGATTTAAGCTACCCTTTCTGTATTTAATCATAAAATCAAAATCCTGCATCAAATCAGTACATCTAGCTTTTCTACCTTTTAAGTCCAGTTGATCATAAATATATTATAAATATTGATGATATGTCAAGACCATAAATTGAGACCCGTAAAGATATTGTCTCCGTGCCTTTAAAGCATAAATGAATGAATACAACTCTTTCTCCTGAACTGGGTACCTAGTTTGTGCATCATTGATTTTCTTACTCTCGAAGGCCATAGACTTCCCATCGTGGAATAAAGCTGCGCCTACCGCAAAATCACTAGCATCAGTCTCAACAATGTAAGGTCTGCTAGGATCTGGCAAAGCTAACACAAGAGCATCTCGAAGTTTATTTTTCAAAATTTCGAAAGCCTCCTATAGCTTATCAGTCCAACCAATTGGAGAATTGGACTTTTTATTTTTACCTTTAAGAAGATTGGTAAAAGGTACAGTCAACTTCGAATAATCCTTAACAGATTTTTGAAGAAATACCACAAAACCTAAGAAAGATCTTTGACCGTATGCAAAACTGGCCATGTCAAAACCTTTTGGATCTGATCCAAATCTATACTTAAGCCATCCCGAGAGATCTTATGACCTAAATATAACAATTCCTTTTTAAAGAAATCACACTTAGATAATTTACAATACAGTTTTTTCTTCCTGAGCCTTCCTAGAACCTCTTTAAGATGACTCTCATGCTCATCCAAAGTTTTATTTTATATTAAAATATCATCTAAGAAAACCACCACACATTTTCCTAACAGATCTCGAAATATATCATTTATCATCTGTTGGAAAGTTGCTAGTGCATTAGTGAGACCAAGGGTAACATTAAAAATTCATAATGGCCATATCTTGTCCTAAAAGCAGTTTTAGGAACATCTTCCTTTGCTATACGGATTTGATGATAACCAGTTTGCAACCAGTTTGCAAGTGAAGCTTTGTAAAATACTTAGCTCTATGCAACCTATCAATAAGATTATCTAATCTAAGTAATGGGTATGTATTTTTAATTGTAACCTTGTTAAGATGTTTATAATCAATACACATCCTCCAGGTACCTTGATCCTTTTTCTTAACCGGGAGAACTGGTGCACCCCAAGGAGACTTACCTGGTTTACTTTGACCCATCCTCAAATATTCAGCTAGTTGTTTGGCTACCTCATCCTCCTCAAATTGGCTAAGCCGATACAGAGGAATACTAACAGGTTCTGCCTCTCGTACTAGCTCTATTGTATGGTTCACCTCTCGTTTAGGAGGTAATCCATGAGTCAATTCATCAGGAAATGCATCCTGAAATTTGCTTTTAATGGAACTTAACACTTTACTTTTCCAAACATCTAAAGAAATAGTGTTTGCATCAAAATGAATACACGAAGACATTGGATCCATAACCAACTGGAAAAGCTCATAGTTAAAAATATCATTCCATTAATTCTAGCTCATTTGATAAAAGTTTCCTTGGGTACAACAACGTTTCCTTTAAGAGTTACAAGGCTTCCATTATGATGGAAAGACATCAAATGTTTGACGACCCAATCAATAGAAAAATTCTTATTTTTGTTATGAAACCATTCCATTCCCAAAATTATATCCACATGACCCAAGCTCATGACATGAAAATCAAGCCTATCTGAGTACAAATGGATGTCTAATGGTTTAAGATGCGAAACATTAACTTCAGAGAATTCACCTTGAAGTTCTATAATGTGTACAAATTTCCTTGGAATAAACTTTTTTGGGTTTGTGTGCCCTTTCTCTTTGCACTTAAAGCATGTGAGTTTTTCCTTACAAACTTTGGTTTTTTGCTGGCATTGTCACCATTTTTTGGTTTTGGTGTGAAAATCAATTTCCTTTTTTTTCCACTGTTTAAATAAGTGAACGTGGGTTTCTTTTCATTTGACGCTGATTTTGATGAATTGGCGCTAACCATTGTCTTATGAAAAACCTGAGCAGCCTGAATAGCATCCTCAGCCATTTTAACGTTGCACTTCTTCACCTTGTATTGATAATCACGAGATAAACCATTGATGAAAATACCACACAAAGTATGATCATTAGCCTTGGCTTTAGCAGCCAACTGTCTAAACTTTTGCACATAGTTATCAAAAGACTGATTAGCCATGCTATTTTTTACCAACTTGGCAATAACTTCAAATTCATCCTCTGGTTGGAAAAATTCTTTCTTGAATGCAACTTCAAATCCTAGCCAAGTAGTGGGAATAGAATCTTCTTTTAGATCCTTCCACCAAGTCAAAGCTTTCCCCTTTAATAAACCTTGTGCCATTTACAGTTTCTGCACATCAGTGAAAGGGTGAAAAGCAAAGTGTGTATTCCACTTGTTAAGCCAGGCATCCACACAATCTTGTGTCTTCTCCTTCTTCTCTCTGCCATACACCTTACCACCAAGAGGTATAACTCCAATACAACAACACTCAGCTCTATAGTGAAATGGCAAGAATGTAAATACAATTCTCTACACAAGAGAACATCCCTTGAGTGTGCCCCATGCCCCTATTATATAGAAGGGACCTCAAGTGACTCTTAACTCTCCATTTCGCATGTGTAACCCTTGGATGCCTGACCCTAACCTTAACCCTTAAGGTTAGTCCTAACCCATGCTCCACTAGAGCTTGTTCCCATGCCGTGGGTTAGCCTCCTAGTATATGCACATATAATGTGCACATAACACATACCACCTCACATGCAGCCATAGCTACTTCTCTATACTCTACCTCTATGCTAGATAAAGTAACTATGGGTTGGTTTTTCTACTCTAACTTACCACTGCACTTCCCAATGTGAAAGCATAGCCACTAGTAGATTGTTTTGTAATAAGAACTACCTGCCCAATTTATGTATGTATATCCATAGCTTTGTCATACTCATAAAAGAGTCCATAATGTGCTGTAGCTTCACATATCTCAAGATTCTTCTCACTCTATCTAAATGTGATTTCCTTGGGATTTGCATAAAGTGACTCACAAGCCCAATTGCATAGCATAAATCCGGTCTAGTGAGATAGTCATGTATATCAAAATACCAACCATCTTTCTATACATTGTCACATCCTCAATATATAAAAGAGTCCATAATGTGCTTTATCTTTCACATATCTCAAGATTCTTCTCACTGTATCCAAATGTGGTTTCCTTGGTATTTGCATAAACTGACTCACAAGCCCAACATGCATAGCATAAATCCACTCTAGTGATAGTCATGTATATCAAACTACCAACCATCTTTCTATACATTGTCACATCCTCATCAATATCTTCACCACAATGAGCCCTTAGCTTCACATTTTGTTCCAATGTTGTGCTCATTGGCTTACAACTTGTCATGCCATACTTTGCTAGTATATTCAATGCATATTGCCTTTGAACCAACCAGATACATTTCCTTATTTTCACCATTTCAATGCTGAGAAAGGATATCAATTCTCCTCAGTCTTTCATGTAAAATTCCCCACATGATGAAGCTTTCGAATCAGTAATACCTTTGCTTGAATCACCTCTCACCACAATCAAGTCATCTACATAGATGACAATAACCACAATACCATATGTGCTGTCTTCTTTGCATATAGTGATGAATTTGATGTTCCCACATGAAACCCGATGCTTATGAGATACTGCGGCTTATCTTGTCTGTCTAAGCACATGGTATTTGCTTCAACCCAGGCTGGAATTCACCAAGACAATAGGCTAAGTAGACCATGATGTGAACTTGAAGCCAAATGGGTTAACACCAACCATATCCAAGCCAAATGGGTTAGCACTAACCATACCGAAGCCAAGACGTAAGTGAGACAAGGCACATCTTTAAACTATGGCCATTGATACTCCATATGTTGCCATGCCGGTGAATCAACTACGATCCTCATGATGCCTTTAGTTGAGCACGATGAGTAGCATGCCATGTCATTAGTTCTACAATCCCCTTATATTTAAACATATGTTGGATGCGAGGAATGACAGGGAAGTTTTTCAAAACCTTTAGAGGAACTTTATCTCCTTGCAAATTATCTCTATAGTAGCGGCTCTCCCCACATTGCAGACATTGTGTTGCATCTTCTAAATAGCATATAATCCTTGGGACATGCGTGTATTTTTGTGTAATCCATAGCTAGCATAGAGAACATTTTACGACACCCATCTCGTGTGTTCAATAATAGATTTTGAGGGGGAGAAGAATCTTCTTGAAAAGACTATAACAAAACATAAGAAATCATATGTCAAAATATTAGCAAGGAGAGTATATAGAACATGAAATATTTTCTATTTGAGAGAATAGAATGAGGAAGTCTTACTAAAGAAGACTTGTGACACTTGCATCACTCCATCCATAAGTTGTTTGAAAGTTCAATAGGTCCAAGTTTGCTCGCTAGTGTTCAGTACGAACATCCCTCATACAAAGGGGTGCTTGCCTCTCTATGCAAGGTTTCCTTCTCTTGTGACATTAGAGCTTGCTCACTATCATCTATGACCTCCCGTCCAAAGAAGTCATTCACTGTGTCATCCATGATGAGATTCTCTTCCTTCTCATGTGGAAATGGTTGAGGCACCTTATTCATTGGTTGGGAAAGATGAGTCTTAGCCATTCTTTCCATATGATGCCTTGCCACCTTCTGCACTCTACCCGATGTCACCGAATGGTGTGGCATGTTACCTAGCACGCTCCTATGGTTCTGCTCCATGCCATCATCCACACTTGGTTATGTCATTGCCTCATGAAGACCATATGTCCGAACATGCTCAATTTTTATATGACGTTGTTGTATATACTAGCCCTTGCATCAATCACACACACAACAAAGTTGTTCTCTCAACCATGCCTTGGAACCAGCTTCTGACCCTTGATAATCACTGTCAGACATCTTTTAACTTATCCAAAACTGTAAACAAAAAATTACCCAGGGTTTCACTGCTACACAGGAAACACAACATTTTTTCGCTACTGCCAAGCAGCAAAAAAGCACCTAGGTGCTTCTCAACAACAAGCGACGGCGAGTGCTTCATGACTACGGAAGTGAGGGGCTTCACACTTCGGCTCCGACGGAAGATCCTCCTTTATTGCTCTTTTTGTAAGTAATCATTTCTTCTCCTCTTTCATTTTACTTTGTACTATATTGTTTTCTTTCAATAATTATATATTTTTATATTTTTTGTTATGGGTAGTACAGAGCCCCCCATCCGCAATTGTGGTGTGGATGCATACGCGAGGTGTACGCTTGGATGAGTCCATTTTGGGGACTCAAGCAGATGAGGTAAGTGAGCCTAAATCATTCTCTTTTCTTGATTGTATTTTAATGGCCTTGAGCTTGATGGCATGTATGTAGAATGAAGGGGAAGATGAAGAGAAGGATCATGTTTATGAGCATGAAGCAAGTAAAGAGGATGAGGAAGACGATGATGATGATCACTCGGAATCCGATGAGGATTCTAGTTAGATACCTCTTCATTGTAAATATTTTATGTATATATGGCCGAAGGCTCAATATTTTGTAAAATATAATAATTTTTTGGCTCAATTACATGAGTCTCCACAATCTATGTGTTTATTATGTTTGTGTTTGTGTCATAAAACTGAAAATGTGACTCTATTTTAATATTAAAAAAAGCGTTAAGGTAGACTCGGGAGTCCTGTGCAGATTCCTCAGTCTATCCTAACTCTTTTTTTTGGCTATTATGCAAAGCTTTCACTACTACTGAGCAGTGAAATATCGCTACTAAAGTAGCGTAATTTCACGGCGCGAGAGCGAAATATCGGTGCTCAGCATTAATAATTTGTTTCTATTTTCCTTGCTGAGCCGCAAACCCATTGCAGGTGAAAATAATAGTGTTTCTAGCAAGCAAAATAGCCCGACATCTACCTACCCTTCTAGTTATAAAAACACTGCTATTTTTGTTGCTACACTCTCATTTTGTTGTTGTGTTCCTCCTAGTGCGCAGTGCACTCCTGTCCCCTGCACACATTAGATCCCACTCACATCTGCCATGGTACCATCTCCCCAGTGTTGAGAATAAAAGTCCACCGGGATTTGTTGGATATATCGAGTGAGTGGACACTAGTCTGGCAGTGTGTGTGTGTGTGTGGAACAATATATAGCTGGCCAAATGTCTAGAACAATATATAGCTGGCCAAATGTGTGGACATTAGTTTTAGGTTATTTTAGTGTGAACTTATCATTAGGAAAATGTGTTGTGTTTTGTGAAGTGCAATGAAGGAAATCTATGGAGCTTCTCTAGCTTGTGTTGTTGATGAAATGAGAACACGTAAGATTTAGCTGGTGTGTCTCCTATGTTCCCCTCTACTCTCTTTTCATGGTATCAAAGCCTAGGTAGCTCTCATTAGGGTTTCTTGAGTGAGTAAGAAAGAGGAAAGATTTTGGTTTTGGAGTTTTCCATTGAAGTTGTAAAACAAAGAGAAGCTATGGAGCACACCACCAAATCAATAGATCTGTTAGCTTGGCCTATCAGCGCGGGTAAGAATAGTTAAACACCCTTGAGCATATTGTAGGTGATTTGATAAAGTTTAAGCAAAGAGTGGGCTACGCAAAGCAAGTGAAAATTATTTTTCTGTAAGCTCTCCATGGAAGCTATGAAGAGGCTTATGTGAATGTATGGCATTGTGGAGCCTTTATGGGATCAATGTATTTGATGTATGTTCCATTGGACAAGAGTAGAACTGCATTAGCAAGCTATTGAGATAGTTTTTGAGCAAGTGATTTGAGCAAGTGGGAAAGATTTGAAGGCAACATTGTGGCTATGGAAGCTCATACCATATGGAACTTGCAAATGTTGATTCTATGCATCCTTGTGATGAGGAGGTTATTAGAGTGTAGCTAAGGCATATATATCACACCCTAACCATTACTTAAGGCCAACCAATCATCATTGGAGGAATAATATCATTTGGTGGCAAGCTAAAATTCAACATATAAATCCATAGGGAGGTAGAAAATCATAAAAGAGCTCAAATGGATGCATATAATGATCAAAAGCCTTAGCCAATTTGACGCCCAAGCATGTATACACTTTTGGATGAAACCCATAAGCACTTATTTGGTTGTGTTGATGAAAAACAAGCTAGATTAAGTAAGATTAACAAGGTTGTTAATTGTAGTTAGTGAAACATAGCCATTTAATTTCACATTAATCACTAATTTAGTCAAAATTAGTGCAATTGAGCCTATACATGGCTAGAGAATCTTGATATAAAGCTAATGAATGCCTAAGCCTCAGGTTGGATGTGATTTGACTGTTTACAGGTTTCAACCAAAACAGAGAGCTATTTTTTGGATAGTATTTGACTGTTTATAGGATTCAACCAAAATAGAGAGCTATTTTTTGGATAGTATTTGACACTTGTTGACCTTGGATGATGTTTATATGTGACATGGAGCATGTATGGATGTAAAGGTACATGGTATACACTAGATTATGTCATTTTTGGTGATTTAGTACATTAAAGAGCGCAGTATTGTGCGGCATTGCAAGCTATATTGGATTGTTTATACCGAAAGTGGATGTATGTGAACAAATGGATGTAAAGAATTAAGATGTGTTTCTTAGAATTTGTGAGCAACACCAATTAATTTTAAGCTTATGCAAAAAATGGTTTTGAGTATTGGATTCTGTAACCATAAAAATTCTGGAATGTGTGGACAATATTGGTGATCAAGCACATGTATGTATGAGTGTTTAAGTTGATTGTTTTCAATACTCAATGAATAATGTGCTTAGCAAGATGAGTAATGGTCCAAACAAGATTGTTGGGGAAAATCATGATAGAAACAACCTTCGGATTTGGAAGCCCCGTATGACAAACATTGTGAAAGGAGAAGGAATTTGGAACTTGGTGATAGGTGAGGAGATGGAGCCAAGGGTTTCACCAATGAATGTAACACCCACCCAACTTATAGCACATAGGAATTGGATAGAGAGAAAATTTAAAGTGTTGCATTATTTCTCAATTTGTGTGACAAATGGAATGCTATGCCATATTCTAGACACAAATAAATCCAAGGATGCATGGGATAAGTTGTATGATATAAATCCTCAACCAAAGAAGATGCAATCAAAGCAAAAGATACATAGTGTGACTCGAAATAACAAGAGCATCAATGACTATGTGTAGGAGATTAAAGGATTTGCAGATGCACTTACATCTATGGTACCCCCATGGAAGATAATGATTTGGTTTCCATTACATTGAATGGTATGGGAAAAGATAACAAGGAATTTGAAACCTCTATCAGGGTTAGAGGTGGAGACTGGGCAAGATTTGGATGAGTTGGAGGAGATGAAACTTGGTTTAGGTACTTCATCTAGTACCAGTGGGCATGTAAGGAAGGTATTCTACACTCATATAGGTTCTAGATACATGGGGAGATCTAGTTTGAGAGGATGTATAGGTGGACGTTGTTGTGGTGGCATAATAGGCCACCACAACAACAACATGATTCATAGCCATCATTTGGTGCACGTGGTAGTAGAGTTTTTTACCCTCATGCTAGAGGGAGATCTGGATCTTGTGATAGTAGAATATGCCGCTGGCC
This sequence comes from Cibotium barometz, assembly GCF_041138505.1. NCBI lineage: Eukaryota > Viridiplantae > Streptophyta > Polypodiopsida > Cyatheales > Cibotiaceae > Cibotium > Cibotium barometz. Next base: position 14,607,912 of record NC_141083.1, read on the forward strand.
ATTGAGTGTCATTACTATGGTAAACTTGGACATATGGCTAGAGATTGCTACAAAAAACAAAATGATGTTCATGGTGGTAGAGTGCAACATGGAAATTATGCATCATCTAGCAATGAAGGACATGTAGATCATTTGTTTTTTCATGAATCATGTGATGGGGTACTATGAGGTCTCATAAAGAGAGTGATGAAACATGGTATATGGATTTAGGTGCATCAAACCACATGACATGCCATGGTATATGGATTCAGGTGCATCAAACCACATGACATTCCATGCAGAGTGGTTTGATAACTTGATGCCTTTACTAAATCAAGGTTATGCTGCTATAGGTGATGATACACAGCATAGGATGCATGATGGAAGAGTGAAGACTATGTTTGATATGTTTTATGTGCAATCTAATATAAAGAGTTTGTCATCTATATTATTAGACAAATGGTGGAACAAGGATTACAACTAAGATTTAATGAGCATGGATGCCTTGTTGAGGACTTAGAGCATGGCTACAAATTTATTTCCAAAGCTCAAAAAGAGGGGAGATCGTTCAAGCTAGATGCAAACATTCCAAAAAAATTGAAGTCAGCCACGTTTTCTCATAGTCGTGGTATAGTGCCAGACATTGATATTTTGGTATAAAAGGATTGATCATGTAAACATACAAAATCTGAAATCTATGCAAATGAAGGACATCATTGGTGTCTACCAAGATTCAAATATGATGGGAGTACACACGTTTGTGATGCATGTCAATTTGGAAAAAAGTAAGGTTGCCATTTTTGAGGGATAGTCAACAGGTATTACATCACATTTATTGATGATTTTAGTAGAATGACATGGATTTTTTTTGAAAAAGAGAAGAGTGCAAGCTCAAAGAATTCAAAGCGCTTGTGGAAACAAATATGGTCATCGGATTAAATGTTTATGGGGACAGATGGTGGTGGTGAGTACATCTTACATGCATTTGATAAATACATGAGAGACCATGGTATTAGATGGCACCTTACATACAGATATACTCCTGATCAAAATGGAGTTTTTGTGAGAAAGAATCAAGTGATAGGTGAAGTGGCAAGAGCATTGTAATTACTGCTGCAGAAAGGAGAATAAGGAGAGATGATCAGAGAGGCGCCGTTGCAAAAGGGTGGAGCACAGAGCTCCGAAAGGAAGACAACCCATATGCAGAAAGACGAAGATCTCCGAAGGGAAGACGAACCAAATGCAGGAATCTGAAAGGCCTGATGTGCTTGCAGTCCTAGTCGCCATGGATAGATAGCCTCTTGACGGAGGAAGAAACTTCAGCTCGCACCATGTCTACTATGCCAAACCAAAATCCTTTGGAGCTGCTATGCCGCTATGGCGGGGATGTACACCTAGCTAACAGGCTCTCACGCAATGCAATTAAGCTCCTGCCGTGATCATCTCCTTGAAGGCGTAGAACTGTCGATGATACTGGCGTGATCTAGTTAGAGGCTTTACCTGAAGGTGGGCTTTTTTTTTCAAATCTTTATCTCTCCACCTCTATCCAGAAACGCAGACTCACGCAGCTCGCATACTATTTTTTTACGCCTTAGTTTTTATATTTTTTGTCGAATTTTTTAGCATAAAAATGAAAACTTTAACATAATTTAGAGACTATTAATACACATGCAGGGTTGAAAACAAGGTTTTGGGAAAAGACTGGTTCGCTTTCGCTTCATCGTATAGGTTGCTAAGCTTGCTTTATCGTCAGCTTTTGAAAAATTCTTCTCCTCTTCAAGAAAAATATCTGCTACAATTTTCAAATAATAGTAGTATTTGGATAAAATTATCAAAAAAAATCAAATAATAGTAGTATTTGGATAAAAATTTTCAAATAATAGTAGTATTTGGATAAAATTATTTAAAAAAAATCAAATCTATCTTTTTTTATCCAGTGCTTTAAAAAAACATATATTTTAACCAATCAAAATAAAAACAATCCAGTTGGGTTAGTCAATTTAAAGCTTGGAAGCAATAGGATGATGGATCTTCTTTGATATTTGATGTCACTTTATTAAAAGCTTGAAAAAGCAAGAACTAGCATTAGGTCACTTTAATCTATGTAAGCTGGGTGGTGGAAAAAGCTTCATTAGCGCGAAAACAACACGCTAGCAAGGTTCTCATCAGGAGTCGGTAAGCAATTCAAATTTCTGAGAATTCCTTCTAAATTGCGATCAACTTAGCACGTATTAAGGTTGCCTGAATTGCAATGATCTAATCGCAACGTGCTTGCGAAGGAGGCCATGCACAGAAGAAACGATGATAAGATCAACAGGTCTCAGAGTTCATTTAAGAATTGATCGCCATTAATTCGCACAGATTCTAGAGCAATAATATGAACAAAACAAGAAACCTGCATATATAATGAGATAACGAGAGGATCACCAAAGAGGCAGCTATTTTCAAAAAAGGAGAAGAAAGAAGCGGAGATATGATACAATATCATCAAAGGGGGGTAATGACTGATGATGATTGTCCATAGCAATCCGAAGATTTTGATGATTTTTATCGATAATCTAGCCATACAATTAAATTGAAGTGGGCGACACAGAGGCCGTTACTATCATCATCGTTATTTTTTGTTATTTCTGTTGCGTTGCGGCTAGCTCAACCTGTGATCAGAGAAAAACAATACAAATATAATATTAAGATCACGAACTGTTAATTATTTTTATGATGATAATCCATATGGTTTAACGTAATTAGTAGCTGCACACACTATTATCTCTCTCTCTCTGTCTCTGTCTCTCTCTCCCCATCCCCATCTCCATATATAGCAAGCAAGCTTACCCTAACTAGTAGCTGCAGAACTATTATCTCTCTCTGTCTCTGTCTCTCTCCCTCTCCCCATCTCCATCTCCATATATAGCAGGCAAGCTTACCCTAAGTGTAACGATGTCACAGAGTTGCCTGAATCTCGTAAATTTGGTTGTATTGGCTGCACCCTAAAAGGTGCCATCGCCAGCGTCCTTGCCACACGTGCGTTATCATCCTCGCCATTTGCAGTCCCCTCATTAGCTTGACCAGCCCCTAGAGTCCTTTGTAACTCATTAATCTGCTTAAATTCAAGGCATCATTCAGAGAAAGAACGTGCTAAACGGCATATAATTGAAGCCCATGCACAAACACCCATTACATTTACACGCTTCTCTTACTGATCCCCATGCAATCGATTCAAAACCAGAGGGCAAGGGAGTAGTCCAAAAGTAAAGAAAGCTGGGAGAGCAAAAAATCATCAATCCCCCCCCCCCCCCCCCAAAACAAAAAATCATCAAAACCTTACTTTTTCCTTGAGATTCTTGTTCTCCACTTGCAAATAATTTTCCTGCATCATTATTAATATCCCATTAACAATCTCTCTTTTTTTCCCCCACAAAGTGCAAGATTTTGAACGTAGTTGTCAGCATTTAAATACCAGTGTAGTCTGAGCTCAGAGTTGCCTACCTTCCGATTCAGCTCTTGAATTTGCTCCATCAATAATTGATCCTACACATGAGCAAATTATCCAATCAAAACAAATGAGCCACAACAATCAGCACAAACACCATGCATGTGCATTCAAGTGTGCCAAAAACCTCGGTTCGTTCTTACAACACACATCTCTTGTCTCACATCCCTGAGTACAACAAGAGGAAACCACCCTTCCAAATATCCAATACAACAAATGAACAAGAAACACCATGCATGTGTGCCAAAAACCTCGGTTTTAGGGGTTCGTTTTTACAACGCACATCTCTTTGGAGATGTAGGCAAGCACCAATTTTAGTCTCGCATCCTTGAGTACCACAAGAGGGAACCACCCTTCCAAATATTTTGCCAGTTTTTCATGCCATGTCGGGACTCCAAGAGAGCCACCCGGTCAGTTGGAGAGAACATTTGGGTTAGAAGAGGGAACCACCCTTCCAAATATTTGCCAATTTTTCTTGCCATGTCAAATATTTGCCGATGGCAAAGTTTGTCAGACAACCATCCGATGGAGACCATGTCTTGGAAGATGCATAAGTCTTGAAAGTGACAAAGCCTAATGAGAAGCCATGTTTGCACACATTGGTTGCCAATCAATTTTTCATAGACAGGGTGACCCTGAGTCTCTATGAGGTTTAAATATCTTATCTCTAGAGCTAAACAATGTGATTAGAAATATGCCTTCTTTTAGATAACCCTTTAAAAATGGATACATCCTCATTGAAGGAGTCATCTCCCCCTTTACCTCTAACCTTGTCTCCCAATGTTTCTCTACTATGGCTCTATTGGTATCACAATAACGACTCAATCTGCACATAAACATGCACATGTGATGTCAAATGATTGACATAATTAGTGAAATTGATATTCCTTTATAAAGATGTCATTGATAACCTTGCTTAGTAATAATTACCACCTCTATGCTACAAATCAAGATTGGCCTTGAAATTTGGTTGCATCAAGACCATCTGTAACAAGTACTCTCAAAAACATTTCTTTGTGGAAGGTGATAATGGCAATAAAACTTGCAAACCATTACTTAGGACTCACGAGAGAACCAATATTTTTGTTTTTGTGGAAGACAATCACACTTACACACCCAATTACCATGAAGGGGTAATGTTTGCACATAAAAGCAGCATAAAGGTCACAATTGAATCACTACTAAGCTCACTAGATTAACCACGACCCTCCATATCTTTTAGAAGAATCATGCATGGAATAGGAGGCAAACAAATCTCAATAGTGTTTAATCCCAGGCCAATGAAGCTCGAGGCGCCAATGTAAAAGCATGATGAAGGTGGAGAAATGTAACTTTTAGTTTAAGCTCTCCAATGATCCAAAGTCAATGTGATGCTAATTGGGCACCAAATTTCACATTAGTGTTACCCACGATAAAGGTGGAGCCAATCCACGAGTATGCAGTCTAATGTTGCATGAGTGTGGTAACCACCATGTTCACGTGTATGGCATACATACTTCATTACTTTAGAAATGGTAAAGCCAAATTGTTTCAAAAGCCCTTAGGATCATGCATGTGCCAACACCACGTCAAAAACATTTATATCTGATTTGAGTACATAATAGGTAAAATAACTGTTACACTTTTTGAATTCCCCTAAGTGCAAGCACACAATAGGTAAAATATCACTTGTATTTTTTGGATTCCCCTAAGTAATAGTGAGTCTAAAGAACTATGCTTGAGATGCTAAAATCCAAAAGGGTTTTTTAACCTAGAAAAGCATTAGCCACATGGCAACCAAGGTAAAGAAAGATTTAATCAAGAATATAATAGAAGAATCTCCATAAAATATTACCAAAAAGAAAACTGGAGAGACTATTGATTCCTCTACCTTCTAGTTAAGGATGGGAAAGCTATCTATGTAATCACTCGATGAATCACTTTCCATCCAATTAACATATCCCGCAAATTTATGCTCGAATTAAGGTTTAATTGGATGCCTACAAGCAATTACACTAAAAACTCAAGGTTTAATTCTATGTTTGAATTAAGGTTTAAAAGGATTTCTTGCCCACAAACAATTGAGCTAAGAACTTAGACAATCTGTATGACTAGAACCCAATGTGAATCAACTACACTTTGGGGTTTCACCCAGAAATAAGATAGATGCAAGTTCAATACTAGGAGTTTTGATGATCATTATGGACTTGCTTTAAAAAATCATAAGGGACTTTCTAACATTAGTCTTGTTAAAAATACCATTTAAATTTGCATTTCCCTTTTAAGTTTCAATAAACCCTTCTAAGGATACTCTCAACAATAACAATTGTCAAAAAAAATTACGATACATAGTTTTTAAGAGTTGTCATAAAGACACATATTCTTTAAAAAACTATTTATACCTTGTTTCTTTGAAAATATGTATTAAATTTTAAGCATGTACTTAAGTCATTGGTAGGTACCTTCCATCAACTCAAAATATGTGCTTTTACATACTTCTTCTCAAGAGTAAGACTATTACAACAATTTCATGTGATTTTTATTTTTTTTGCAAACAAAAAACTTTGTAAATACATAATCAAAAGTAAGACTATCATATAAATTTCATGCTATTTTTTATACTTTTAATAATAGAAAATTTCTAGGCATATGACTCTTTGAACACTTTATTGCATTATTTCTTTTTTTAGTACTTTTAAAATATTTAAATTTTCTAGGTACATGATTCATTAGGAGATTTGGAAGGTCTCAAAAGAGCCCTCTAAGAAATGTCATGTCATCTTTGCTTCAAAATCTAGTCGACTACTTGACCTTGAGCATAGCAGCTGTAATTTTTTCAAAGATAATGGATTTGGAATCAACTCTTCAAGAGCTTTTCAATGACATCCCACATGAGAGGGTTTTGATGTAAGATACGGGAGATATAATTTTCTCTCAAAAACAAAATTCAAAATTTGATGGTATGTCTATAACTATAGCATGTCTCTCTCATTAGTCCACGCCGTATTTTCCATTTTCCTTAGGAGGCCGTTTTGAGACCCCAAATTCTCCCTAATGCTTTTACCATGTATAGATACATGACAATAAAGCACCTTAAAGTAGTTTCACAGAATTTGGAAATCATTAAAATTGGCCACCATTTTTCTTATTAAATCCTCTTTTATGGATCAATTACAAGACCAATCTTCAATAAAAAAGTGAAACTCTATAAATTTGGCCTATAAGAGATAGTTTTAATACTTCCCAATTCACAAGATGATAGTATTTTAATTTGTTTCTAGGATGAGAGAATTCTGATTGATGAACATTGTAGATAAGGGATTTTTAAAATACCCCTTGAATCATGTGTAGCTATACAGGGTTTTCATGTGGTCCCCCTCTCCCACCCTCCCAAGCCCTACAATACCCCCCCTCCCTCCCGGTGTCGCGGAGCCCTTTGGTACCCATTATGCAACCTTCTAAATTTACAGCAATTCACATAGTGAATACAATAATTCACAAGTCATTATATAAAGAGATTCCTTATTTTGTCTCCAATTCTTGACTGAGAAAGCATACAATTCACTCTTTTCAATTCCTCATTGAGAGCCTTTGAATATAAACACGACACAATTCTCGCTTTTTAAGTAGCCACCTCATTCCTAAGACTGAAATTCCATTAGATTTCTCCTATTAACACCCTAATCAATAGAATCCTCTTCACATTGACCACCTTACTCACTAGCCTGACTCTCACACTCCTCGTTCATCAAGGAAATACCATAAATACATGTGATATATATACACTTTTCTTTCTTCCCCTTCAAAAACAAATTGACCTTAGAAACAACTTCAATGCAACACCTCATTAGTCTCTATCTTTTAGTTTTAAATTGGTCGACCCCTTTTTCAAAATACTTTAATATCAAGAAGCCTAAATATTCTTTTTAAATAAAATGCACATGTTGGCATGTTGGCCGTCGATGTAGCTTCACCTTTATTTCGGATAATTTTAATCTCACACTTTTTGGTATATAGGCTTCACCCAATGAAAAGCTTTTTTGTAACCTTATTTCATTAAGTTTATCTAAGTCTTTGAATGGGTAGTCTCGAGTTTAAATTACCACAAGTACCCATTGGTACTATTGTCCTTAGTTGTAACACCTTTGGAAGCAAAGACTAAGAGACATCTATAGCAATGATATATGATGTAGGCTTATAATGAACAAGGACACTTTTTCTCTCCGGAGGTTTTTTCCCCAAGTGTGTATACACACTCTTATGATTGTGTAAGTGACCTTATCATGTCACTTCACTTGTACTTCACTCATTCTCTTCAATCTACTTCTTTGAGTGTTGTGTGCTTTCCTTTATCTCTACTGACTTTCTCATCTTTGTGTGTGTTGCTACCTTTGTCTCTACTATAACAATTGGTATCCAAGCAAGTGAACTCTTAGGTCACACCTCTCTCGTTTTATTTCGTCATCACCTCCTCGAGCTACTCTTTTGATTGTATTAGATTGACCTATCCTCTTAGGTAAAGAAGGTATACCTATAGTGTGCTTTTAATGAAGTTAACAAAGCTTTTGTGACTTTGGGCTATTTTGTGGCCCATTCGCACACTAAAGACATCCCGAGAAGTTTTTGCAAACATCCCGAGAGTGAGTGTCTATAGACATCCCGAGAGAAAGTGTCTGTAGACATCCCGAGAGGGAGTGTCAATTCAAATTATTTCTATTTGATTTTGGGTTTTTTGCAATGTAACATCATAAATTAGGTCTGCAAACATTGTGTGCATATGCTGTAAGTGTTACAGAGTAGTCATCACCACTTCTCAGTCATCATTGACATCACATCAACAGCTTCATCAACATCCTCATCATTATCATCGACTTTTGTATCCTTGCCAATAACATTTCTACACAATATACTCTACCATTTTTCATTAACTTTGCAAGTCTCTTCGTCATCATTGATCTGCTTCCATCCCTCTTCAATTGTATTTAGTGGGCATTGACCGTACTTGCAAGTTGTTAGGATATTCGTATTGTATATTCATTTTTTGCATACTAAAAATATGGTATGTAGTGATATATTTGGAATAATTTTTGCTAAGGATATTATGTGTCATGTATTGGTTTGCCAAAGGGCTTTAGAATGTGACCCTATATGATGCGTCATGTATTAATTATTTGCATACTAAAATGGCAAGAAGTGATGTATTTGGAATGACTTCTGCTAAGCATAAACTTGATGGGACACCAACTACCCGTTGTGGTCCTATATGAAGTGTCAAGTATTAGTTTCCAGAGGTCTTTAGAATGTTGTTATTGGCCTTGAGGCACACCTTGTCTTGCTAGCACATGATAGTGCATGTACTTCGGATGGTGATACAAGTATAGATGTAATTGTGGCATCCGCCTCCGCACACCTCACAGTGAAACAAGCGACCTGTGGGATGGTAGGGATGCATAGGTGGCACTTTCCATGAAAAGGAGCATTATTACTCATATTTTCTCATGTAAAACGGTAAAGCAAGCTTAGGATGTGCTTTGCTACACTTTACGAAGAGTCCAAGCATATCAATGAGGGAGACTCAATGGATGAGTTTCTCACAAGGATTAAAGATCTCAAAGAGAGAAGCTTACATTTATTGATGAGACCTATCCAACAATTCATTTGTGTCTACTCTTCTCACATGGTTTTTGGATTCATACTAGGGTTTTGCATCCACACTTCGATTATGATGAAGGGAAAACCAGTGCCCTAATGTTTGATGAGTTGATTACACTTCTCTTGCAAGAAAAGCAATCACAACAAAACCAAACTAGTGTGTGTGTGGGAGATCAAGCATTCACTACCAATCAAAAAGGTAAAGACAAAGCCTTCTCTCAGGGTGGCTACAAGACAAAGGTAAAATTGACCAAGTCTTCTAGTGGCAAGGATGCCAAGAAGGGGGATGAAAAGACTAAGAAGAAAAGAAAATGCTTCTATTATCAAAATCCATGCCATTATATTAAAGAAAAACGCTAGAGAAGGAGAAAGTCTAGCATGGTTATGAATGCATCATCACACCAATGCTGAAAGTGAACTATACATAGGATGATTGGGCATTCATTTTGCACGGCAGTTATGAACCTTATGTTCATGATGTATGCATAGGATGATTGGGCATTCATTGTGCACTGCAGTCATGAACCTTATGTTCATGATGATGATATGTCAATGACATAACATCATGCCTAGTATTTTGATAGTAGTGCTAATAAGCACAAATCACTTCTCAACGAGGTTTCTTTTCCTCCCTCGAGTCTACTCCTGAAGGAGGCACAATCACATGTGCAAACAACTCCTCATATCCAATGAAAGGAGTTGATAAGGTTGTGATTACTATTGCAAATGGTGGCACAATCACTCTCTCAGAAGTCTTGTTTATGCTAGGCATTAAAAAGAACTTGTTTTGCTAGTATTTACCAGTGCTAGGTAATCCACGCTAGTGGTTAGATTTGCTAAGTCGATCAGGCACACATATCATGATTGGAGTGATGGACAATCATTGCGGTATATCCACAGTAATCTAAGCCATGGGATTCATACATTGTGGTATATCCACAGTAATCTAAGCCATGGGATTCATACATTGGACATGTATGGAATATTTACAGATAATGATTATTCATTTTACTACCACACGTGCTATGAGTAACTCCAAGCTATGGCATTCCCACTTTGGTCACTTAAATTGTTTTTCCTTTTTTTTTTTGAACTGGACTTAGGCCCAAGATCCTCCCGTAGTTACTGATTTTTCACTGCCCATAGACACTTAATTATCCACCTTTAGGTGATGCCACCGAGGAAGCACCAAGGGGGGTTTTGAACCTAGTATCCCTTGGTCCTAGGCAAACACCTTCAACACTTCAGCTATCACCTCATTGGCTGGTCACTTAAATTTTGTCAATTCTTGCCTCTTAAAAGGCAAGAGTTGGTATTATAGTTTCCATAACTCGAGGCCCCTATCAAACATGTATGTGAGGGATGCATTTTGGGCAAGATGGAAGGGGCATCATTCCAAAAAGACGGATTGTCTGATTCATATTGATGTATGTGCTCTTATAAGGACACCTTTAATTGAGGGATATCTCTACTTTGTGTATACTCATAGAACAATGCTCACATGACATCGTTGGAACACTCCTACAGTTGTACAATGTTGGGGACAAATATGTGTGGAGAAAATGAGTGTGCTGCAAACCAACCCATACCAAGTGAAAATTGGCTCAAATTTCAGCCCACAAATCAGCCTATCAATGAGATAATTGTAGATGATGCACTCGATGCTCAGAGATGGGCTGAGTTGATGCAGGATTTCAATTTTATGATTAAAGACAGAAAAGGTAGCTTAAATCGCATTGCTGATGCATTGAGTCGAACTGGTGAAGTTAATGAACTTTGCTTCACTGAGATTACTTCTTACTTGTACGATTCACTCAGGGAAAAATGTAGCACAGATATTTTCTTTGGAAAATATTGAAATTTAGCTAAATCAGGGTCCAACTTTGAAGTAGATCAAAACCTGGTGGAAGAAAAAGCCAACCAATTCTTTCTTCGAAATGGTCTTTTATTCCGAAATGATAAGGTTTGCATGCCGGATATGCTGGAAATTAAGTTAAGGATCCTATTTGAGTGCCATGACGCACCATCGACAGGACATCCTGGCATACAGCGTACCTTGGCTTTAGTTAGAAGGACATTTTATTTCAAACTAAGTTTGTTTTGCTACACCAAGAGACAATTGCTAGGCTCAGTCTCAAGGATGCAGGTGAACCATTTGATGCATCACTTTATCAACGAGTTGTTGGGTGCCTCGTATATCTATGCAATACAAGGCCAGACATTTAGTTTAGGGTCTCCCAGTTGAGCAAGTTTATGCACAATCCCAGAAGTAAGCATTGGCAAGTTTTCATGCAAGTTTTTCAATACTTAACAGGGCACTCAATCCCTTGGGCTATTCTAATTTAAGGGGAATGATATTCAGCTGCATGCTTTTAGTGACTTCGATTGGACTAGATATTATGAAGCGCAAGTGTCCACTAGTAGCTTTCGCTTTCATCTTAGTGATTCATGTATATCATAGCTCAGCAAAGCAATTGATGGTGACCACTTCGAGCTGTGAAGCTGAGTACAAGATAGCTTTTATAATGACTATGGAGTATGTATAGCTCAGATGCTTTTTGGAAGATCTTGATGTTGGACAGTAGTCCCTCACACCTCCATCTTCACTAACAGCCATAGCCCATTGGTTGCCATTGCAAAAAACCCATTGTTTCATGCTTGCACAAAGCACATCGAGGTGCATTATCATTATGTCAGAGAGAGGCTTATTACATGAGAGATTGGCCTACTTATGTCTCTACACACGATAATGTGGCAAATTTTTGTTCACCATGTCTCTCACGAGAGAAGTTACAAAGCTTTCGCCTTATTTCTATTCGGGGATTAATAAATCACATGATCTTGATACATGTTCACATCATCACCATAGGGGCGGATTTGTAGTCTTTTATATGGTAGTGATGTGTGGATGTAGCCTAACAATGGGCTGAGGCACTTTTCCCCTCCTTAGGAGGTTTTCTCTCGCGAGCGTGTGTACACACTCTTAAGAGTGAGTGTGTAAGTGACCTTATCATGTCACTTACACACTTTATTTATGAGTGTGTAAGTGACCTTACCATGTCTTTTTAACACTTTTATTATTGAGTAGGTGTGTAAGTGACCTTATCATGTCACTTTACTTGTACTTCCCTCATTCTCATCATATTATAATTCTCTATATCTCTACTTACTTGTGCTACATCTATGTATGTGTTGCTAATCCACTTCAAAAATAGCTATTTATATGGTAGTGATATGTGGACATAGGCTAATAATGGGCCGAGGTACGTTTTCCCTCCTTAGGAGGTTACACATGTACACACTCTTATGAGTGAGTACAGTGTACACGTGTGACCTTATCATGTTACTTCACTCATTCTCATCAATCTACTTTGTGTGGTATGCTTCTTTGTATCTCTGCTTACTTACTACATCTGTGGGTGTTTTTACCTCTGTCTTCACTCCAACATAAGCCGCCTCCATGCACAGGTATCAAAATTTGGACTACAAAAGAATATACTATTGAGAAAAAATAAGACCATTATACAATAGGATAATCATGTAAACAATTAATGATTATCGAAGAAATGCATGAAAATGTGCTTTGGCAACTTCACGGCATCAACACTATTCTCTCCCTTGGCGTATCAAATAGAGAGAAGATACAAGTAATCGTAGAACTTGTACCTACCAAATGAACTATAAATAAGAAAATTCAAAAACCATTGTCTAACAAGGCAAAAAGAGCATCAAATTAAAAAGGTGTCTTTAGCATTGGACCAAGAAGTAGTTTGCACAATATGATCTTTTTATTACGTTTCTTTCTTTACATAGTGGCTTTTGCAAGGGAGAGACATGTGCTTTTTGTCTTCATTAGTGAGAAAAACTCACAAAGAAGTACATAGGGATAAAGGCTACAAATTCAAAAAACTAAGAAGAGGAGCTTAGAAGAAAAAGAGGTTGAAAAAAAAATGAAAAAAAAACTCATCCAAAAAACTTTTCCTTCTTTTGATCTTCTACTAGCTAAGAAGGAGCAATATTAGTTCTTTTCACTAGTCATATGCCTAAATGCTCCAATATCGATAATCCAAAATACATCTTGCTGAAGTACTTTTCCACAAGTGTTTTCTATGGTGAGGCCAATCACTTCAATAGAATGACGGCATAGCCAAACAAGGGAGCCGTGGAATAGTGAGAGAAAGTAGTGAGAGAGTAGTGCACAAAGTGATAGTGGCATAGCTGTTTCTACGGCTATACACAAGCTATTAGCACAGTTGTTGCCCTACAAATAGCCATGCAAATAGCCGCATTAATTGGGAAAATTTTGGATTCTCTTACCCATACCCAGACTGACACATTGCAGTACCTCTCATTGAATGACCTGCTTGTAGGTACAAGCCATGGAAGATCCCTTCAACTTTGCAACAAACTCTTGTCAGTGGTAGCTCCAGTTGATCTTTGTTTCTTCTTTCTTTCTTCTTCCTACAAGGCACTGATAGTTCCTTCCAAGGATGGATCATAAAATACTATCAAGGTTGTGACCAAATTGTCATATTCTTTAGCCATGCTTTTGAGAAGAACTACAACGGCACACTGGCGACTGAACTTCATCTAGTTGAGTCTCAAGACTCCTCATCTAGTTGAGTCTTAAGAAAGTAATATTCAAACAAAGCTTAGAGTTTCTAGAACTAGCTCCAAACAATAAATCAAGTTTGGCCAATGCTTCAGAAGGTGATTCAAGATCAGAAATGTTTGAAGGTAATCATCACCAAGACCAAGAGCAATGATGCCGTAAGACTTTTCTTCTCTCGCACTATCTCTAGCACACTCTTGAGGTGACTTCCCCTTAGTAGATTCTCCTTCATTGGATGCACTGGAAGAAGTACCTTCATTGGTTTTAACCAATCCCCACAAGTTCTCTCTCATCAAGTGAAACTTGATTTTCATTTGCCAAGTGTGAAAACCTTGGCTATTGAACTTGTCTATAAGCATATGAGAGCTCATGGCTATGAGAAAGGGTCCTACCTCTTTGACTCAAAGGGCAATGTCTATCTTCCTTACAAGATGACTAGGAGTGGAAATGCAAGAAAATGCACAAATATTTTGAAAAGCCGTAGAATTTTGTTGAACTATACAGACTTTAATTAAATGATTTTACCATTTTGTTCTAAAAACCTTAAATTTGCTGATGATAAGGATGTGAGCCTGCCCTTGTAAAAGTCATGGTGTGAAGAAATAATTGAAGATTGAACCTTCAGCAACTCAGCGCACCGCTTTTGTACAGGTTTGAGGACTTTGGTGATGGCAAGTAGATGGTGGTAGAACGGCACACTCAGGAGCTAGAATGGCACACTGAGAAGCTTATTGTATGAGGGGTTTGGAGAGCAGAACTTCCATCATAGGATGAAGTAGACCTTGACAGACTTGAGGTCTAAGAGCGACGTAAATGGAGATCCAATCACTAAAGAGTCAACCCAAAGGGTGGCTCAAAGTGAGGTTTAGAAGGACGATTCATGTGGTGATGGCCACAGTGGCGGTGGGCCTTGAGAGATGGATGTTAGTAGCAGGTGCCGGCAAGGTGGCGTTGTAAGATGTGGACAGAGTTCAGAGAGCCAAGCTCTGATACTAAATGTGATTTTTGATCAACATACCAACTATGGAGTGTGGAAGATGTCCATATCTATGGAAGAGAGAGAGACATATATACATGTAACAAAGCTCAAAGGAGAGAGATAGTGAGATTGCGCAACACAATGATCATAGATTTGATTGATTTATGAATCCTTCACCACGTTCATTGCTTTTGTAGGCATAAAGACTTATCTTTGACCCATTCACACATAATAGGGTAGTGACACATGTATGGCCTATGATATCACTGTTTACTACATACACACATAATATAGACTAGCCTTTAGAGGTTGATCACACACAAAACACATACATAAGCGCAAGACCTTGATCCCAATAATAAAGATAGCTCTTTTATGCATGGGCTATGCAAAAAAGAGAGCTCATAACTTATGATCTCTCGTATATGCATAAAGAGAAAGAGAACTTTGTGTGTGCATAACACGAAAAAATGTTGCTACACTGTAAAAAAGTAAAACGTTGCTCAATTGCATAGCCTAGAGAATTTAATCCCACTTGTTTTACCATCGCACCAATTTTATTATTTGAATGTCCTAACCTTGATACCTTGGGTTTTTTTGCAGGTTCATATCTAATCTATCTCTTCTACCTCTCCTACCCTATCCTTTTCAAGCTCAAGCAAGATATGTCTTCTCTTTTCCTTCATCTCCTATGCAAACAAGCTTTCCATGAAAGCTTTCTTGTAAATATTTCCCTTCTCTTTCCTCTCTTTTAAGTTCTTCTTTTTCTCTTCTCATTAAAGCTTGACTGTAACCCTAGCTATAACATAGAAAACTTATTGAATCTTTCTTTTTTCCCTTCTCATTATAGATTAATCCTAACCCTGGCTTCTACATAGAAACCCTAATAGAGAGATTTGATGATGAAGAGCTCTCCATCAAATCTGTCTATTAGGGTTTCTATGTAGAAGCTAGGGTTAGGATTAAGCTATAATGAGAAGAAAAAAAGAAAGATTCAACAAGTTTCCTATGTTATGCAAAACCTTTCATTAAAATTTCTATTAAGATTAGGGTTTTGTATATACTTTCTACTGCAAGATCAGGGTACCCAGTTTTGTCGAGTTTATGTTGGACTAGGACAATGCTTGAAGAGAAAATTTGGGAGGCAAGGTACTTTAAATGAGATCAAACAACTAATAGAAAATACACATAAACTATAATTAACCCAATATAACTTAAATTATTACAAATTAGTGTAATTAATTAAACTTAATAAAAAATATGATGAAATGATAAAAAATGACCTTTCCAGTGATCCAATTTTTTTTCATAGATGCACTAGTAGAAGTACACTAGTCCCTATAGGTTTTAGATGATTTACATCAAAAATGTAATTTTACTAAGATTACTAATATTTACAAACTTTCTAATAGCCTAGAAGAATTTTGAAAAAGAGATAATTCAAAATTCAACAATTGGATTTGCAATTTTGACTAATCACCACATTCTACTAATGTTTCACTATCTACCACTACAAGATTAAGCATTTTAAGTGGTAGTTGTTGTGGATGCAAGAAGTGGCATACATTATAACACTTTAAAGTCCTTGAAATATTTTTTAAAAATAGACAAATAGCTTAAAAGTTTTTTAAAAATTCAAGTTATTCTCTATATTATGTGAAGATCTAAGGTCCAAAGTGGGAATCTCATATGAGTTTATAAATAAAAGATATTAACATTTTATGGAATCAATCCAAATTTGGGACATGGTGTGTACATTGACTTTGTACCTAAGTAAATGAGGACTTTCAACTATCTAGTACTTAATAAGATTATGCAACTATATTCCCAACTTTGCATGTGATGTTCCAACAAAAGAACTTGAAAGGAAATTCCTTTGTTAGCTAGGAGACATTGGCCACTAAAGGTAAACAAATGCCTATTTTTTTACTATTTACAAGATGCCTGAGTGGACAAAATTGGGCAACCTACTCCTAGGGTTAAGATTAGGGTTACTAATACTTTTTTTCTTTATTTAGTTTGATTTTGTAGGTTATCCACACATATAAGCCTCATAAGGTAAGAGATCTCTCCCTATTATGTTTCCTCTCTTATGCTTTTACATGTTATAGCATTTGTAAGTTTTAGGATTTGTTATTTTTTCTCCCCTATATGGACTCCTCTCAAGAGGTGGCCATATGCCTTAGCCTCATGTATGAGGCTGGTGCATAAAGCTTATCCACTAGCCATATGCATAAGCCTCATACATAAGGGTAGTGCAAAAACCACATGCATGAGGCTGCGAATTCAAAAAACTAAGAGGAACTTAGAAGAAAAAGAGGTTGCAAAATAATGGAAAAAAAAACTCATCCAAAAAACTTTTCCTACTTTTGATCTTCCACTAGCTAAGAAGGAGCAATACTAGTTCTTTTTACTAGTCAAATGCCTAAATGCTCCAATATCGATTATCCACAATACATCTTGCCTTGTTGACTGAAGTACTCTTCCACAAGTGTTTTTTATGGTGAGGTTAATCACTTTAAGAGAATGACGGCATAGCCAAACAAAGGAGCCGCGGAATAGTGAGAGAAAGTAGTGAGAGTAGTGCACAAAGTGATAGCGGCATAGTTGTTTGTATGGCTATACACAAGCTATTAGCACGGTTGTTGCCCTACAAATAGCCATGCAAATATCCGCATTGATTGGGAAAATTTTGGATTCTCTCACCCATGCCTACACTGACACATTGCAATACCTCCATTGAATGACCTACTTGTAGGTAGAAGCCATGGAAGATCCCTTCAATTTTACAACAAACTCTTATTCAGTGGTAGCTCCAGTTAATCTTTGTTTCTTCTTTTTTCTTCTTCCTACAAGGCACTGATAATTCCTTCTAGGGCCGGGTCATAAAATATTCTCAAGGTTGTGACCCAATTGTCATATTCTTTAGGCATGCTTTTGAGAAGCACTACCACGGCACACTGGCGACTAAACTTCATCTCGTTGAGTCATAAGACTCCTCATCTTGTTGACATGATCAGCAAGAGATTCACCTGTTCTCAATTGCATCGCAAAGAAAGTAATATTCAAAGAAAGCTTAGAGTTTTTAGAACTAGCTCCAAACAATAAATCAAGTTTAGCCTATGCTTCAGAAGGTGATTCAAGATCAGAAATGTGATGAAGGTAATCATCACCAAGACAACGAGCAATGATGCCGTAAGACTTTTCTTCTCTAGCACTATCTTGAGGTGACTTCTCCTTAGTAGATTCTCCTTCATTGGATGCACTGGAAGAAGTACCTTCATTGGTTTTAACCAATCTCCACAAGTTCTCTCTCATCAAGTGAAACTTGATATTCATTTGCCAAGTGTGAAAACCTTGGCTATTGAACTTGTCTATAAGCATATGAGAGCTCATGGCTATGAGAAAGGGTCTTACCTCTTTGACTCAAAGGGCAATGTCTATCTTCCTTACAAGATTGGACTCTAACATTCGGTTCACAGTTCGTAACTTTGAACCAAGTACATATGACCGGGCTCTGACTCTCGCTCAAAATGAAGAAATGAAGATGAACGGAGGCAAGCCCAAGCAGTCATCTCAGTCCAGTACCAAACCCCAACAGGGGAAGGGTAATTCGTCGTCTAAAGACACTACGACAGACAACAGTCCTAGCTCTAGTTCAGGGGGAAGGAATCCAAGACTAAGAAGACCCCTGAGGAAAAGACTCAAGCAGGCATCACTGGAGGCAGATCCAATCACCGAAGAGTCAACCCAAAGGGTGGCTCAAAGCGAGGTTTAGCAGGTGGGCCTTGAAAGATGGATGTTAGTAGCAGGTGCCGGTAAGGTGGCGTTGTAAGACATGGATGGAGTTCAAAGAGCCTTGCTCTGATACTTAATGTGATTTTTGATCAACATACCAACTATGGAGTGTGGAAGATGTCCATATCTATGGAAGAGAGAGAGACATATAAAGATGTAACAAAGCTCAACGGAGAGAGATAGTGAGATTGCGCAACGCACAATGATCATAGATTTGATTGATTTGTGAATCCTTCACCACATACATTGCTTTTGTAGGAATAAAGACTTATTTTTATCCCATTCACACATATAGCTCTTTTATACATGAGCTACGCATAAAAGAGATCTCGATCTCTTAGAAGATCTCTTATGCTTAATGAGAGCTATGCATGAGCTCTCATGATATATGCATAAAGAGAGCTTTGTTTTGCATAATGAGAGCTTATGCATAGAGATCTTATACATGGGAGTCCTTTTTTTCAACATGCATGAGAGAGATCATTTGTAAAATCTCTATACATTTGCGTAAGGGGGAAGTACCAGCATAGTATATGGGCAATCACTTGGGCAAGAGAGATTGCATAGGGGTTACTCATGAAAGGATTTCACCTATATGCATAAGGTGAGACCTTATGCAAATGCATAGAGCTCCATGTATTTGCATGAGAGTTCTCTGTATTTGCATGAGGGCTCTACCTTATGCATGGAGCTCAAAGAAAAGAGCTCTATGCATAAGCATATGCATAGAGCTCTCTACATTTGTATAAGGTCTTCACTTGAAGAGTATACAAAGAACATTCTCTTGTTATGTTCTCTTATCTTCTTGTAGGTCATCACTCTACTTTGGTTTGACTTTCACTTACCATATTTCCATTCTCTTCTCTTTGCAATTGCATAAGGGCTCTTACCGTATGCATAAAGCTCTCTTTGAGCTCTATTCATAAGGTAGAGTCCTTATGCAAATGCGTTGAGTTCTATGCATACATCGGGCTCTTCATGAGCTCTATGCATGCATAGAGTAATCTCTATGGATTCATAAGGTAGAGCCCTTATGCAAATGCATTGAACTCTATTGAGTTTCCTAGAGCTCTCTTTGAGGTCTCTGCATAAGTTAGAGCATAAGGTAGGACATGCATAGAGATATCTTTGAGCTTTATGCATAGATAAGGTAGAGCATAGACCTTATGTAAATGCAGAAAGTATAGCCCTTATGCAGTGAACATACACCTTATGCAAATGCATAAGGTAGAGCACAAGGTAGAGCCCTTATGCAAATGCATCTCTTTGAGCTCTATGCATAAGGTAGGACATGCGTAGAGATATCTTTAAGCTTTATGCATCGATAAGGTAGAGCATAGACCATATGCAAATGCATAAGGTATAGCCCTTATGCATTGAGCATAGAGCTTATACAAATGCATAAGGGGTCAAATGCATAAGGTAGAGCACAAGATAGATCCCTTATGCAAATACATAAGGTAGAGCACAAGGTAGATCCCTCAATGCAAATGCATTGAGCTTTATGCATGTATAGGGATCCATGCATCCATGCATAGAGATTTCTATAGAGTGTTCCCAATGCAAATGCATAAGGTAGAGCACAAGGTAGAGTCAATCTAAATGCATTGAGCTCTATGCATGTATAGGGATCCATGCATCCATGCATAGAGATTTCTATAAAGTTCTCCCATGCATACATAGGGCTCTCTATGCATGCTGTCCATGAGCATGCATTGAGCATTGAGCTCATGCTCTCCATGGGCTCAACGTATGCATATAGCTCTATATGCAAATGCATAAGGTAGAGCACATATGCAAATGCATTGAGCTCTGTGCATGCATAGGGATCCATGCATAAAAGTCTCTATAGGGATCCATGCATAAAAGTCTCTATAGAGTGCTCTTATGAATACATAGGGCTCTCTATGTATACTCTCCTCAATGCACACATATACAGAGCATTCATATAGTCATATCGAGCCCTTAGCCTATGCATGATAGAGTGCTTCAATGCATGCACTCATGCACTATAAGCATGCATAGAGGGCTATCCAAATATCTCCTCTCAAGAGGTGGCCATATGCCTTAGTCTCATGTATGAGGCTAGTACATAAAGCTTATCCGTTAGCCATATGCATAAGCCTCATACATAAGGGTAGTGCATAAACCTCATGCATGAGACTTATACATTACCAAATGTATAAACCTCATGCATGAGGCTTATACATAAGGTTTATGCATGATACTTGTACATAAAGCCTCATGCATAAGCCTCATGTATAAAGCTTATGCATTAGTGATAAGCCGCTATGTATAGCCTTATACATAAGCTTATGCATGAGGCTGATGCATTAGCCGTATGCATAAGCATCATGCATAAAGCCATATGCACAAGCCATGCATAAAGCCATATGCACAAGCCTTATGTATAAAGCTTATGCATATGGCTAATACATAAGCCGGGTACATAAGGTTTATGCATAAGCCTCATGTATACGGCTTATGTATACAGCCTCATGTATGCGGCTCACGTATAAGCCTCATGCATAAGCCGCATACATGAGGCTTATATATAAGCTCATGCATAGACCTCATGCATAACCCGCATACATGAGGCTTATATATAAGCTCATGCATAGACCTCATGCATAACCCACATACATGAGGCTTATGTATTAGGCTTATCCATATGGCTAATACATAAGCCTCATGTATGTGGTGGCTTATGCATAAGGTTTATGCATGAGGCTTGTGCATAGATTTATGCAGGCTAGGAATGCATAGCCTCGTACAAGCTATGAATGTATAGTATGCATAAGCCTTATGCCGGCTTATGCATTAAGCGAGTGCTACGTATAAGGCATGCAGATAGCTACCCAAATGCATCGAAAGCTCCCATTACATACTGGGTGCTACCTAAGCATGCCGGTACCTACTACCGACATGCCTAGATAGCTACCAACCGGGTGCTACCTAAGTATGCCGGTATACCGACATGCACCGAGAGTACCCAATACATACCGGGTGCTACCTAGGCATACCGGTAGCTTCTAGTGCATGCCGATAACTACCGACATGCATCAAGAGCTACCGGCATACACTAAGAGCACCTAATGCATACTGGGTGCTACCTAAGGATGCCGATAGCTTCTAATGCATACTGGTAACCACCGACATGCACCGGGAGAACCCAATGCATGCCGGGTATTACCTAGGTAGCTTCCAATGCATGCCAGCAACTACCGACATTCATCTGGAGCACCCAATGCACGCTAGGTGCTACCTAGGCATGCCGGGTGCTTCTAATGCATGCCGATAACTACGGACATGCAACGGAAGCACGTAATATATACCGGGTGCTACATAAGCATGCGGGTAGCTTCCAAGGTATTCCCATAACTACCGACATGCCTAGGTAGCTACTCAATGCATGCTAGGTACTACCTAAGTACGCCGGTATGCCAGCATACACTAGGAGCACCCAGTACATACCGGCTGCTACCTAGGCATACTGGTAGCTTTTAATGCATGTCGATAACTACCAACATTCACCGACAGCTACCGCCATACACCGGGAGGAGTACCCAATGCCAGGTACTACCTAGGCATGCCGGTAGCTTCTAATGCATGATAGTAACTACTGACATGCACCGGGAGCACCCAATGCATGCCGGGTGCTACCTAGGCATGCCGGTAGTTTCTAATGCATGCTGATTACTGCCGACATGCATGGAGAGTGCCCAATGCATGTCGGGTGTTACCTAGACATGCCGGTAGCTACCGACATGCACTGAGAGCACGCAATGCATGCCAGGTGATACCTAGGCATGCCGGTAGCTACCGACATGCACTGGAAGCACGCAATGCATGCCAGGTGAAACCTAGGCATGCCGGTAGCTTCAAATGTATGCCGGTACCTACCGTCATGCACTGGGAGTATCCAATGTATGTCGAGTGCTACCTAGTCATGCCGGGTGCTTCTAATGCATGCTCGCAACTACCGACATACACCGAGAGCTCCCAATTCATACCGAGTGTTACCTAAGTATGCCGGTAGCTATCGACGTACACCGGCAAGCTCCCAATGCATGGCAACTGCTATCTAGGCATGAGCTCCCAATGCACGTCGGGTGCTACCTAAGTATGCCCGTAGCTACCAGCATGCACCAGAAGCTACCCGCATGCCGGTAACTACCTAGACATGCGGATAACTATCGGCATGCACCGAAAGCTATCGGCATGCACCAGGAGCACCCAATGCATGTCGGATGCTACCTATGAATGCTGGTAGCTTCTAATACATGTCGGTAACTACCAACATGCATCGAGAGCACCCATTGTTTGCCGAGTGCTACATAGGCATGCCGATAATAACGACCGACATGCACCACGACCACCCAATGCATGCCGGGTGCTACCTAGGCATGCTGGTAGCTTCCAATGCATGCCGATAACTAGTGACATGCCTCGGGAGATACCGACATGCACCTAGAGCATCCAATGTATGCTCGGGTGCTACCTAGGCATGCCGATACCTTCTAATGCATGCCAGTAAAAACTGTCGACATGCACCGGGAGCTTCCAATGCATGATGAGTGCTACCTAAGTATGCTGGTATCTACTCATGTGAACAAAATGAAGTCTCTAATAAACCAGCTTACAGGACTTAAAAGAAAATGTGGAAGAAGATGTGGCCCTAGTAGTATTGAAAAAATTAATGTTTGAAGATCAATATGGGAACCTCATCACCGCACTAAAGAACATGCCTAATCTTCCCTTGGAAGGGTTCATAGCCTCCTTCAAGGAAGAAGAAAGAAAGCTCAAAAATAGAGAAGCATGGGGGGGGACAACTCCTTATTCACAAAAGGAGCTTCAAAATTATAAAAAATTTCCTTTGGTAGGAGAAATCATGCTGAGAAGAACTTCTACTCAAAGAACCCATGCTGACATTATGGGAAAAACAACCACAATGAAAAGAATTGCTTTCACAAAAAATCAAATGTAAATACTATCATTAAGGAGAAAGAGTTTATCAAAGCTTCCCACAGAGGAAGCAAAATATTGTTACATGATGATTGGGCTTTTCAAAGTCCAAGATATGTGTTGTTTTCTGTTGAGTTGTGAGATGTTTTCTATTGTGTGTGTGTGACTTGATCCTTGTTTGTCCTTACCCATGGGATCTCATAATTGGCCTGTGAAACTAGAGCCATGTGATTTATCCTTAACCAAGAAAACTAGCATGAGAAACCATGAGCTTAGATTTATCCTTGACACAGTATGAGGTAGTCCCTTCAAGGAGAGTTTTTGGGGAATCAAGGTCTTGCTTGTGTTGAACCCACTCTTACCAGTGAGGCAGTGTGTTTATGTGTGAACCATCTCTTAGAGAGGTATCAATAATATCTAGATATTTGTGTGATATGACATGAGCAGTGATGTCAAGAGGAGAAGCTTTGTAACCTGTAAAGGTACTTGTACTTCATTGAATCAATCAAGAAATTTTTCACATCATTCAGTCGTGTATCCCTCTCTCTCTAAGATCTTTGTTCTCTCTATCCTTTTGCAAACACACACTCAAGTGACATGAAGATCTTCCACCAAACATAACAGCAACCATAAGTGTAGCTCTACCATGAACGTCAACACTATGCATGCATAGGCCTCATAGAGAGCCCTATGCATAGGCGTGTTCTTATGCCTATGCATGAGCTCTATGCATACATAGAGCTCATAGAGCGCCCTATGCATAGGCTAAAGCTTATGCCTATGCATAGGGATCTCTATGAGCTCTATACATATGGCTCTCTATGAGCTCAATGCATGCATAGGGCACTTTATGAGCCCTACGTATGCATAGAGAGCTCTACACATGGATAGAGAGCTCTTGATGCATGCATTGAGCTCATAGAGAGAGGTAGCTACGCATAGGCTAGCACTTATTCCTATGCATATGCCTTAATTTATGCATCTTTACATACGGGCTTTCATAGAGGCCTCAATGCCTACTCTATGTAGGCTTATAAAGAGCCCTATGCATACATTGAGCTCATAAAGACCCTATGCATAGAGAGATCTATCCATGGATAGAGCTCTCTATGCATGCATAGAGCTCATAGAGAGAGGTAGGTACACATAGGTAGCGCTTATGCCTATGCCTATGCCTTAATTTATTAATTTATGCATCTTTACATAAGGGATCTCAAAGAGGGGGGCTATGCCTATGCATTGCCTGAATGCCCATGTCTTACTCTACTCATATGTCTTTATATTATGCCTTCTACCAAATGCCAAGGGGTAAAGCAGGTGGCCCCTATCATAGCCATTGCTCAAACAAGGACTGAAGAATTGCAAAGAAGCAGTTTACAAAGAATCCACAACACCATGCACAACAAAAGGTAACAGCTCAACGCAAATCGGTTGCCATGGACCCCTCACACTATGGTTCGGGTGGGAAAGCCATCTTTCATGTAAAATGTGTAAGTATTTTTACATTTTTTAATTCATATATTCATCTTATACATAGAATCGCTTAAGGTGATTAATTTGTTTTTCTAGAAAGAACAATCTAATCGCTCATGAACAAAAGAAAAATATGATTATTGTCAAAGACATAATGAGAAAGAAACATGGCACTGGCTTCTTGAAAGGGGATAATAGTCTTTGATATGTACATTTATCTACTTTCATTTTCTATGCAATATTCTAAATTTCTAATGTTTTAGGTAAGTTGTAAATTCTCTAAGTTTTCCATCTATGTGTATGTGTGAATAACAATATAATAATATATATTTATATTTTTAAGTATTTTTTAAATGGACCATACCTCCACCATATTTTTATTTCCAAAATTTAGCGGAGCGTTCTGGACCGTATTTGAACGTACCGCACGAAATCAAACTTTCGTACTTGAAAACTATGACTCAATGTACCAATAATCAAAATATCTTATGACAAAGGATAGATCAACTTTGAGGAAGGTAAACATTTGTTAGGGGAAAGAAGTGTTACATCACCTATATTTACAAGATTCTCCTATGGCAGATAAGTCAATATGCAGTGTGGAGAGATAGGTGAATGGTGGTCATTTTGTGAAGAGGATTATACTAATTAATATGCTAATAGTAATAATTCACAAGGAGATTTAGAGTTAGAAAGGCATTGACCACACAAGGCAACCCTTGGGTAGGGGGGATTTATTTAAGCAAGCGATACAAGCCCCTTAATGGAGAATTATCAAAAGGTAAAATGAAAAGAATGAATTATATGCTTGCTAGGTGAATGATGGGAGGTGAATTTAAAAGTTTATACCTCTACTTGTAAACTCATATGTCTTCACTCAAAGAAGCTAGCAAACTTTATGCATAAATTAGGGTTGACTAGAAGTTATAGTCATCATGAATACACCACATTGGATTATAAAACAATGCTATAGTCTTCAGAGCCAAAGAAAATATTTAAAGAGGTAAGAGAATCATCACAATGCAAAATAAGAGTTGGATTCAAACTTTTGATGGGATATAAGATCTTATCAAGTGCACTAGAATACACAAGCCAGTTTTAAAACTTTTTTGCAATGCTTTACGAAGCCTTGACATAAGTGTGAATATCAACAATGAAGATTACATTAATTTTATAATAGTTCTAGGAAAATAATTTGCATACAATAGTTTCCCCTACCTTTGTTTTTATGAAACAAGTGACACAATTTACAAATTGTACTGCACTACAGTCCAATTTTCACTCCCTTTGCACCCAATCCCTTCTCCTTTCACATCCATACCCAATTCTCTTAGTTCTCTTGTGGATATTCAAGCAAAGACCCAAGTTTCTTCTTCTTCTTCTTCTTTTAAAGGTGAATGATTCTCACATTTTCTTTTTAATTTTAATATATTATAAAAGCTAGATTGTTTTCTATTCCAAACCTTCAATGCTATCACTATTAGATATCACAAGCCTAGGAACGCCAAGGTAGTGAAATTTTTAGTATTTTTTTATTAGTGTTGCTAAGCAACACTACCAGCAACATAATCTTAGGTAAAGCTACTAAAAGTATCGCTATTTAACACATGCATAGTGAAGCATCGCTAATGACACATATAGCGATACTTGCAACCTTGATTCAAACTTGCTATTACCAATTCAAACCTATAACTACTCCTACCCCACCTCAACTTATTCATTCTAAGGTTCAAATGTGCAACCTAATCTCCTCTAAAGCCTCCTACAAATATGAGGTACAAGTGATTCCTTTTACTTTTTTAAATTAGTAGCTTTTGTTATTATGTCTTTTTATTATAACCTTTATTTTTCCATTTTTATATTTTCTTACTATCTTGATATTTCTTTAATGCTTGGTTTTGTTTTTTGTGTTTTGATACATACTTATAGATCTCCTCAGACTAAGTCTGCTAGCACTACATGATTCCTCTTTTAAAAAACTTCAATGATAGATTTAACTTTCTTAGAATTCTTTGGTACTTGGGTGTTGCATGTGTAAATCTTTTGCATGAAGGCCTATTCTTTTCTTAATTTTTTTCACTAGAAGTATTATTTAAGTCCACTAACCTTACATGTTTCATTATTGTTTTTTTTTTGGGTGAAAGATAAAGAGTATTTACAATAAGCAATTTTTGTTTTCTTTTAGTGCACATGAGGGAAATGTGGTGGTCTTTTTCCGAGCATCATCCAAAGCTCCTCTATTTTTCTATTGCATTTTTTCACTTAACATTGTTCTTTTGGATGTTGCGCTCAAAGGAGGAGGCTAAGAAAAAGATATGTCTTATTCTCTCTTCTTCTTCTTCTCTTCACATGCACATTGAGTGGAAGAAGAACAAGGAGGTGAAGGCTTATCTTTTCCCTTTACTTCTTCGTCTTCTTAATTTTGTTTTTTGTCTATTATTCCTCTTTGTTTTCGTTACTTTGACGGCCTAGACACTTCAAGATCCACCTCACAATCCACACATCACTTTTCTGCAATGACCCACTCACTGCTCCTACACCTGCTCTCGCATGTGACTTTGAAGCAGTAAAGGAAGGTGTGCCAAGAGAAGCCATTTGTAAAAACCAACTATGGCGATGGCATGGACCTTTCATCCTCATCCACACCCCCCTTCATGCGCAATGAAGCTTGTGCACGGAAGCATGAGGCTAGCCTCTCAAGAGCCTCATTGTTTGCCTCCCACTCCGTCCTCCCTTGTCCTTGTAAAAATATTATAGACGTGCTTCAAAACATGCACAGAGAATTGGAGATTACACGAGAATATGAATATATTATTGATTGTGTTATTGATCGTTACATAGAAGCCTACAGGCACTCGGAGGGTTGAATCTCTTGTAAAAGAAAGGGATATTACATTTTTGATGTTGTTCATTAATAGTTTAGTTTTTTTTTTAATTCAAAATTTTATGTGAGTTTTGTATTTCATTTATTTATTGAGATCTTCATGCTTGGATCCTTCCTCTTGTGTGTCTTTCCTTGATCCTTTGTGTGAACACCACCTTTTATCAAGATTTCACACACCTCTCGAGGTTCAAAGTTCCATGATTCACTGTTGCTTTTCGTCATGAAGCTTTTTTCTAGCACTCAAAAGCATTATGATCCATCTTTTCATAATAGGAGCATTGGATGTCTCTCCACCACTGTAGTGGTGTTGTCAACATTGTGAGGAAACACTTCTAAACCGAGGTTCTCACTTTACTTCTTTCTTCAAATTTTGAGGTGATATTCTTGGTGATCTTGAAAATCCACCATACATAGCCATTGGATTAACTGCAACCTCCTAGGTTGCATTATTAGAACAATGCAAAACCCGAGAACCAAAACCTTTAGGTGAGTATAATCGGGTTGTCTCTGAAACCAGAGATGATATGGTGTTGTTTTTATATGGATATTAAAAGTGCGGTTCTGGAGGTAGCAAGCACAGTAGAGGCCGCTTCTTCCCAAAATTGTGGAGTTAGTCCCCAACAACAATTAACATTGCACGAGCACAATTCATGAGTGTCCTGTTTTTACGTTCGGCGACACCGTTTTGTTGTGGTGTATGTGCTACTGTTAAACGATGTCAAATCCCATGCGCTATGTAGTAATCTTTGAAGGCTCCCGAAATGTATTCACCACCATTATCTATTGGTATGGATTTAAGTTTGATGGTGAGTTGGTTTTCTATCAAGGAATGATAGGCTTTGAAATGCGATAATACCTGATCTTTGGTTTTAAGGAAGGATACTACTGTGAATCTAGTGTAATCATCTATAAATGTGAGAAAGTATTTGTTGCCTATGAGGGATGGTTTTGGAAAAGGTCTGGAGAGATCGGAGTGAACCAGTTCAAGAGGGGCCTTGGTTTGGGTTGTACTATGAGGGAACTTTTGTTGAGGCATTTTTCCAAACACACACCCTTCACACAGAGATATATGGCCTACCGTTTTAAGATTAAATCCATGGGAGAGATGATGTGTTTGAATTTGTTTGATGGCCTATCAGTTTATGTGACCAAGTCGATAATGTCATAATAGTGTTTCTTGATTATCTCTATCAGAGATAGTCGTGGAATATGCATGAGCATCATGGACTATTGTATCTAAGATGTACAATCTACCTTGTTTAGGACATTTAAATTCTAGAATCTGTCCAGTTTGTCTGTGTTTTATTATGCAGTGTGAGTGATGGAATTCAATGATGGTACCATTTGAAGTAGCCACACTAACGGATATGAGGCTTTTAGTTAAGGCTGGAACATAATAGACAGTCTATTGTGAGTGTAGAACTATTAGGAAGCGTGATGTGTATTTGGCCATGTCCTACTGCACGGCAAACCCCATTGTCACCCACGTGGACTCATAGAGGCCTCTCTAGATCTACATAATTCAACCAAGGTTTGTGGCATGTCAAGTGATGTGTTTCCCCTATGTCAATTATCCAAGTGCGGTCAGGTGGGGCTACCGATTGCATGGATAATGCATACACTAGAACGGGTGGGTCATCCTCTTCATCTTGTGTAGTTGCATAAGGAGAGGCCTCAGACTCGTTTGATTCTTCTGAGCCTGATGCATAATTAGCATAGGCTTTATTTGTAGGTTTATATAGGCCTCTTGATTTATTCCGATGCCAACAATCATTGCTAGTGTGGCCAGGTTTGTGACATATATTGCAGAAAGGTTTTGTAAGTTGGAGAGAGCCCCCCAGTTTTGAGCTGTGATGTCGACTATGACGGTCTTCATATACGACCTTTGTCCCCCCTGTCTAAAATTATTACTATATTTGGGTCTAAAGGGAGCTTTGCCTTTCCTATGATAATAGGCTGTCATAGCCATAGATGAGGATGAGTCTGATTTTCCACTAAAACACCATATTAGTGAATTTGGGAATTTCTCAATTCCCATTTTTGATTACTTAAAAAAGGGGACATGGATAACATGTTTGTAAGTTTCTCAAAACCCTATCATATGACCTATCGTTGGAAAGCACTTGAAAAATGGAATCTAAAGAGCTATAAAGCGCTCATTTTGGATTAGTGGTGTTCAAGTTATGGTTAATCTAAACTTTTAACCACGTGTCCCAAACTTGTGGGAAATTCCCATATTCCCTAATATGGTGTTCTAAGCGTTGTGCGCAAGACATGCTCTTGAGAAATGCTGGCTACTAAGGTTGCAACCGTTAGGGCTTGTCCAAATGTTTTGGTTGTAATAAATGGCCGCCATGACCCATGTAGTGCTGCTAACAATAGCATAGCCTGTACATTGTCAAGGCCTCAGATGACAGTCTCATCTAGAGTTAACTGCCAATCGTCCAGAAATTTCGGGACTTCTTGGTCCTCAGTCATATGCTTATTGATAAGTTGCTTTCGATTTGCAACCTGTGTTGCCAAATCACTATGCTCATACAGGGATTTCATGTGATCCCAGATGGCATTGGCTTTGGTCTCTATCCTGATCGGCTAGACTTGTTTGTCGCCAAAGTGGAGTAAAATTTCCAACTTGGCGGCTAGATTCTTTTTGGCCCATGCTAGGTGATCTGCGTGATTTTGGATGGGCTCTACTTCAGTGCCAAAAACCACGCCCCATAACTCTGCATGTTCAAGTAGAACTTGCATTTTCAATTTCCAAACTTGGTAGTTTTTACCATTTAGTTTGTCCATGGAGAATGCTCTAGAGGTGAGTAAATTGTATTGTTGATTGTTTTGAGCCATGATCAGACACCAACGCTATCAGGCTCTCAATCGATTGGGTTATTTATAGAGAAAGCAAGAAACTGTGAGTTAATTAAGTTTCAATTCCTTGAACAAATTGTTCGTCACCCGAAAAAGGTGTGTGTCGAGCAGTTGTGCTCGTTCATAATAATATACATTTAAACAAAGATAGTAATTGTCCTAATGTTTTAATAAAGGGTTTGTGCGTATTATAATTTCACATGTTCTCTGTCACTCCCTCTCCACCCCCACATATAATGGAAAGTGGGACTGCAGCTAAGTGGAGCATACTCTACAGGACTAGACGGTCAGCTTCTTGCATCTTCTTCGCAACCTCACCATCACGGATCCATTACCAACTCTGATCTATGGCATAATTGGAATTGGTAATGCTCGTGAAAGCACAAGGTCCCCACCTTTCTTTTCTTCCATAGAGGATTTTCACGTACCTTCATATGGATGACCTCCACCTTGGTGAGGCTATGGTTTTCTCAACCCTGATCTACAAGATCCTTGCTCACAAGGACCAGTGCCCCTTGGTTAGAAAGGGACCAATGCCCCTTGGTTATAAAGGAAAACAAGAGTTAGCTTGGTTACACAAGAAAATAGAGTTGGTAGAATGTTTGAGTTAATGTAACTACTGCCTAATTTCTCGGGATTCATATTGTAAATTCTCTATTATACATGAACATGGGTGTTGGACACTACATATAGCCATGGAATGTTTTATGGTTATGTTTCCCATGTATGTGTATGCTAACTGTATCTACAAGATCTTGGCTACATAAAAGCATGTTAAGCATTTGATGGATCTTGGAGAACCAAATACAATACATAATGCCATGGATATTTGATGAATCTTGGATTGGTTACAAAGAGAAATAGAATTGGTAGAATGTTTACATTGGATATACAATGGTAGAATGTTTACATTGGATATAAAGCAGGTATTTGTTTATATTGAATAGTATTTTTAAATACCTATCCTTGCAAAAATGCATTGAAAATCAACCTCTACAAACTATGATTTTCTAGCTGTATGACTTTTAAGCAGCTAAACACTAAGTGTTGATCATACTCAAGAAGGCTTACCTTTCGACCTCTCACACTGCCGAGGCCCATTTCCAACTGCTGTTCAAGCTGGTGGAGCTCCTTCAAGCTTAGCGTTCCAAGTTCTTCTCCTGATGCGCGTCTGTGTTAAGAAAATAATTGTTGAAAATGGTTGATGACAGAATTCAAGCCTGTGGTGGCTCGTTCGTACATATCTTAAGGCAGACAAGGCACTCACTTGTTTTTGGTTTTTAGATGATCCAACTGCTCTTTAAGTCGTTCAACTTCGCCGTGCCAATACTGCATAAGTTAATCTAAGATGCTTTTCAATACCAGCTTAGTGAGCTATAAATTAATCAATGTTTACCTCAGAGGAGTTGATAAGTAGAGACATACAATATAGGGGGTGTATTAAAAAAAACATGCATCGATCTGCATGCATACTATAATAACAGTTGCTTAGAGGAAAGAAGACACCATTACGCTATGTTTAATCCAACGTAAATTCAGCAAGTATATTGATTATATGCAGCTGTGCAAGTGATCTTACATTAGTGGTGTCGACAAGCTGATCCTCATTTTGTCTTTCGTCGCTGCTCTTTGCATATCGTTCAAGAATCCTCTTCATACTTTTAACATACAAAAAACCCTGGATTATGTCAGAGCATAAACTTTGACGTGGAATACGACACAAACTACTAATCAAAGTAGCTATTAAAAAAAAAAGACTTGCAGCATAAACTTTGAAATAAAATCAAATCCACCTTCCACGAGGGTTTTTTTTCTTCTTCTTCTTTTTTTCTTTTTTGGAAAGAAGATCCTTCTATTAGTTAACAAAGTACAAACTGCCCCCTCATAAGGCTAATTTTATGCAATAAAACAAACGATTAGACCAAAGAACACATACGATTTGAGACCATAAGATTATTGTCTATCCTACTTTCATCACGACAAAGATAGATCCCAAGCCCCTCTCTTTGTCTTCATCGACCAAGAGAAGATTTCAAATGATAAGATTATTGTTTATCCTAAGCCCCTCCCTTTGTCTTCCTCTATCAAGGTAGTGAAGAGAGAAGATTTGAAACGATAAGATTATTGTTTATCCTACTTTCATCAAGACAAGGATAGACCCCAAGCACATCTTTGTGTTCATCTATCAACGTGCAAGCCACCACTGGTAGAGTTGCTTTATGAAAGTGAAAGAGAGAAGATTTTTCTTTATCCTACTTTCATCGAGACAAGGACAAATCCCACGCCCCTGGCCTCTTTCTATTAATCTATCGAGGTGGGAGCCACCACTAGCAGAGTTGCTTTACAAAAGTGAGAAAGATCATAAGATTATTGTATATCCTACTTTCTTCAAGACAATGATAGATCCCAAGCCCCTCTCTCTTTGTGTTGATCTAGGGATTGGATTATGGATATCTAGGAGGAGTATTTTCTTGTTGAGCCTCGAGGGGGCAGCCCATGTGGCTAAGAAATTATAGCAAGTTCAAGGTGGGAGCCACCACTAGCGGAGTTCCTTTACGAAAGTGAGACAGAATTTCGACACACTCTCTTATGAGTACTTTGCACCATCACACTTCATGTTGCACCCTCACACTCTAAATTTCTACTAAAAGCTCTCTTTGGAAGGATGTGTTGAAAAAGTTTATTGTTTATCCTACTTTCATCAAGACAAGGATAGATCCCAAGCACGGATTTCACTGACGTAAACGAGAACATGTCAACATGTTAATAACACAAAAAATCTTGTGATCACATGTTATATTCACAAAGCTTTCACAAGGGCCCAAAAAAAATATCTTTGTCGGGCTTAAAAAATCTTCTTAGGTGGCCACTGACCTGCTATTATGTGAAGATGGTAACATGAGAAAATGTGAATAGCTTATTCCCATGTGTAGCCAAGCTTTTAAGGGGTTCCCAAATGGAAAGTGACCTATTATTTTGTGAACGGTAACATGAGAACATGTGAATAACTTGTTCACATGTGTTATTATCACCAAAAATCTTATGATCACGTGAATATTAAATCCCTAATCCCAAGCCTCTCTCTTTGTGTTGATCTATTGATGTGGGAGCCACCACTAGCGAAGTTGCTTTATAAAAGTGAGACATAATTCTGATACACGCTCTTATGAGTACGTTGCACCATCACACTTCATGTGTTGCACCCTCACACTCTAAATTTCTTCTAAGCTCTGTTTTGAAAGGTTATGTTGAACGAAAGTGAAAGAGAGATAAGATTATTGTTGAATTCCATAGTTAAATTTGTTTTGTCTGCTAGAGTCACTTTTTCGTAGCACAAATCTTGTGATTTAGCCCTAAAGTAGCATTAGCCAAAAAAAAAAGATAGGCTTATTTATAAATTCTGAAGAAATGGAAAGACAAATATACTCAAAGTTCCATGATTCTACTTGAGTAAACTACATATGTAAATAGGATATAAGTTATGAAAAAGAAAATCCATGTATCTGAAAAATTACATGTATTAAAAAATACTAAAAAAAGTAATAAAATTGTTATAGCAACCTTGCCTTTAAGGAGAAGTATGTTTTAAAATATTTCTTTAATCAATGTAAGGTACAAACAAATATTTAAAAAGTGTTGTATTTGTAGCATGCTTAAAAATTTATCTAAGCTATTTTTAAACCATGATTCAAAAATTAGAGCTTTATACAAAAAGTATCTAAATGATGACCATGAAAAAATATGTTTTGTAAATCTTATTGATGGGTGATATTTTTTCCATCTAATCTTTTGAGTAGTGAGTATTTCAACCCTACATGGAATTTCTTTAAGACGTTGAAGCTGTATAGATTTTTTCCCCCAAAATTCTTGCTGGAGATTAATGCTCCACCCTTGTCATTGCGTGTGCAGACGTAACGAGGTGCTCTATTTTGTAAGGCCCTCTTTATGAGAAGTAGACAATGTGTGCTACACATGCTCAAGCACATGATACTACCCAATTCAAACATTTGATGTTGGCCATAGGTGGTTGAATGGAAATCGACTTATGTATACTTAGCATCATGCCAAGTAGGATGCATGTAAATGCGAGTCAATTAAATTACACTCATGGTAGAAAGAGATCTTTTTGGGACACCTTGTCCTCGGGTTGCAGAATCAAAGGAATGTCGCCCAGCCAACCACGGATGGGTTAAGAAGATGCACAAAGATCTACGATTTCTCGTTTAGTCTAATATGATCCCAATAGAGTAATGTGGTTGCTTTAGTCCATCTAGACCAACTGTAGAATGGCTTACATGGACCAACGTATAATACAAATTACAATCAACCCTTAAGTACTATATATAGATGTGTGGTAGCCTTTGTCACATTGAGATCACCGAGCATAGATCTTTATTCACTACTTTGTGCACCTTTACAAGTGCATAACATTCTCCATCCAAAGTCTACCTAGACCGCCATTAAAATCCTTGCCGGATCACATGAGTGTGCAAATACCATCAATTTGTAATCGGGTTTGCAAACACGAAATTCATTATTGTTCTCCATCTCTCTTACATTTAGTTCTTTGTCTTGTGGAAGATTTTGTTCTTTATTTGAATGTGTAAGACCTAATTTCTTACAAGTCTCTACAAGACTAGTGTTAACTATGTAGTCCTAGGTAGAATAGATACATTGTGTCCTATTAAAAACATAAAATTGTACTTTTTTTTCTAAGATTATAATAGTTGACACTCCTTCACGCAAAGTAAGAAAGCCACATCACATAGATGTGTCCTTCACTTGTGGTCATATCATGAATCATACAATCTAAGTTTGTGTACATACATAGAATCATCCCATGCTAATTTCAAGGAAAGAGATTGGCATACTACATGAATCTATTGAAGTTCTTATCACTCTCTAAATTTAGAAGTTTGATATCATCAATGTTGAGACTCAAATCGATACTCAAAAGGCATAAGCGCGTGATAGACCGTCACACATAAAACAAGGATGTGTGGAAAGTGAAGGCCCAAAGCATATTTATGGATAAAGCCGCAAAAAGCAAGGGACAAAGGAGCAATGGGACCAATTCCAAAGGTTGGAGGTAATCTCAAAAGGAATATATGCGCGTGATAGATCGTCGCGCGTTATAAACAAGGATGTACAGTAAAAGTGAAGGCAGAAAGAATATTTATGAACAAAGCCATGACAAGTAAGAGACAAACGAGCAATGGGGCCAATTTTTAAGAGTGAAGGAAAGTTCTTTTGAAAGTGTGATAGCTTGGATTTGGTCTATTTTAATTCATTTGGTAGTCATAATTTTGTGCTTTTGTTGGATTGGTTTTAATTTTGTTGGATTGCTATCCGATCTCGGTCATTGGGCATTTACGTTAGTTACAAGGGCAACTTTAAAAAACATTCATGAGCTTGTTCTACGTGTGAACTTCGTTGGTAACCCAAAGACCAAAAGGTCTCACAAAGGTCATGTAGAGAGATATCTTCATGTGTAAGCACTTCAAGATGAATCATGAGTCAATTGGATGACCTAGATTCACGTTAAGTTCTAAACGTCACACTAGAAAGTAAGAAGTCCTTGTTTTTGGTGGGGGATGATATTCTTATATGATTCACTAAAACAATTGGTTATTAATTTTGTTTGTTTCTTAAGCTTCTTCAATGAATCAAAAAGGTTTGGGAATGGGAAAATAACCATGTAGAGAATATTTCTCATACATGGTTACATGGTACAGGCATGTGCCATGAAGCCGCATGATCCAAAGCATTGAACAACAACAATCCTTCACTCCACACGGTCCTCGATCAAGACTTAATTAGAAACTTCATCATGGTTGGGTTTCTATCTTTCTGGTACCCACCATATATATAAAAATATCCCTCGCAATACCCACCCCAAAAAAAAAAAAAAAACTCGTGGAGCAGGGAAAACTGAAATGTGATGAAATTTGGTAATATAGAAATAGCAACTTAATGTGAGCTAATCCGCTTGAAAGACGACGTGAGAAATGCAGTGCGACGCACTAACTCGCACGGGCCTGCACGTAGAGCTATTTAGGGATGTCTTTATTCCATGCAGCTAGGGTCAAGCTCGGCATTCTGGGAAATAGCAGTTAATTAATGCCAACCAGATACGGCAACAGGCGATGCCATGGCTAAAACCTTAGTTTAAACAATTATTATTTCGCATCTGAGATCTCGACATTACGGGCTTCAGAAGGCGTAGCTGATGATATCAAGGACGTCTGAGTAATTGTAGTTATGTCAAGATGTGTGAGGTCGTATTCGTAACTAACCCTGATGCCTATTGTCACGTACAATCACACCAAGTCTAATACTTGCCGTCCAATAGAACGAAAACAAGAGCAAGGGGCAAGCTGCTACAGGAAGCCGCAGTCTGGAACTACAATGTGCAGAACTAGGTTGTGATAAGCAATCGAATAGAGTACAGAGATGAAGGATAGGTGTTGATAGAAAAAAGAGGATAATAGGGTTTAATGGAAATTAGACGAGAAAAACAGAATTGAGAGAGTCGCAGAGAGAGAGAGAGAGAGAGAGAGAGAGCCGCTTTCCTTTGCACTTGTACGGTGTGAGAGCGATGAATTTTAGAAAGAGAATAACGAATCTAGAGAGAGAGGAGCTGCAATGCTTATCAACATAATCGGGGTGTGTGTGTGTGTGTGTGTGTGAGAGAGAGGAGAGAGAATACCGAACCTAGAGAGAAAGAGGAGCTGCAACGCTTATCAACAGAATCGGGGTGTGTGTGTGTGTGTGTGTGAGAGAGAGAGAGAGAGAGAGAGAGGGGAAGGGAGGACGGCTTACTTGGAGCTAGCAAACTCGAACAGTTTGCCGGTGCTGGAGAAAATGATAAGGCCAACCTCGGCATCACACAGAACAGAGAGCTCATAAGCTTTCTTCAAAAGCCCACCACGTCGCTTGGAGAAAGTCACCTGCCTGCTCGTGGAATTCTCGATCCTCTTGATGTGAATCTTTCCCCTCCCCATGATCCCTTCTTCTCAGCCTGTATATCTACAGTCTAATCTATCAACTGCACTGAACGGTAATTACAAGGCCTTGCTCTCCGCCAGAGCTCTGAGAGAGAGTGCCTTGCACCTTGATATGTGGGATTTAAGCCAGGGTTAGGGTAGCAATCATATCTTTGATTCTACTAGGTCGACACGCGAGGGGAAATGCTCATTTTCTTGTAGTTTACTACAATTCAGGTGAATGCTTACAGGAGCGTAGAAGGGCGGGGGTGAGAGAAAATATAGGTGCAATGCAAGAAGGCCAACATTTTAGTGGTAGGAACTTCCAAGTTGGGAGACTGGAGGGCCAGTGAAGGCAGTGAAGCGGACATAAATCTACAAATGGAGTAGTGTCTGAACGAAAAGAAGAAAGATACTATAAAAGGGAGGGGTAAATATATGGTATTGGTAGACTTTGAAGAGAGGAGAGCTAGGTGCAGGTGGGTGCTAAGGGGAGAGAGGGGGGCGAGAAAAGCTCAAAGGGTCTGCACTCTGCAAGTTTTTGATAGGGATTGGATTTGAATGCCAGCGCTCTCTCTCTCTTTCTATAATAATATATATCTACTGTATCTATCTCTATACACAAGTGGTCAAGTTAGAGAGAGAGAGGGGAGCAGCAGGCAGCAGCTAAAATGGTGGCTACGTGCTTGTGCGGAAAGAGAGAGGGGGAGGGGCGACATATAAGGGCGGTGCTGGGCTCGCGCTCGTGTCAGCCAGTCATTATGGCTTTTATCACATGTGTGGAAATGCTTCAAGACTATTTACACCCAGAACTTGAAGAACGTCACCTTCTGCCTCCCCTCGCCCATTCTCCCAAAATCTAGATTCCCAATGAACAGCCTCCTAGATCCGCCCTTTCCTCTTTCCCATCCCATCCTCCTCCGTCCTGCCGCAGAGCCCCTCTCTCCCTTCACTTCTTTCTAGTGGTTCCTATCCGGGGCCACGGGCCGGAACCCCATCTCCATCCACGGTCACTTGGTTACTACTGCTTCGGTTCATTTTAGCCCTCTCTTTCCTCTTCAGTCGTAGTGGTCCTCAGCCCCGTACCCACCCTCCCTGCCGTACACGCGTTTAAAGCTTTAACCCATAGTGCTTTACATCCAGCTCAAAATTACTTTCTCACTCCTTTTGCAATGTGGTGTCTGTCTATCATCATCATTTTCCCTTTGGTGGCTCTCGTTTTGCAAACAACTCCACCAAGAAGGTAGTGAGCTTCTCTATTGGACGTCCCTATATGATACTTTGAGCCAGCCCTAGGCCAATGGGGAATCATGAAACAAGTTCAATTTATTTTTGGCCCAAATAAGAGGCTCAATGAGTATCCACAACATCTTTAATCACTAAATAGGGAAACTAAACTGAATGCCCAAACAAAATGAGCTATGGCATAGTCAATGCCCTTAATTGGGTAACAATCAAGAGGAAGTTTTTCCAACAAAGTCTCTCTCTCTCTCTCTCTCTCTCTCTCTCTCTCTCTCTCTCTCTCTCTCTCAATGTTTACTAATTGTTTACATACACATCACACTCCTAATAAGGAGACCTTGTGCTCATTTTCCTGTATTACATTTCAATATGGACCATATGTACTTTGGCTTGATTATGTTGTTCAAAGAACTTTTGTCCATTTTCTTGTATTACATTTCAATATGGACCATCGTACTTTGGGTTGATTATGTTGGGCAAAGAGTCATCTTATCATCATCATTATTATCTCTCTCTCTCTCTCTCTCTCTCTCTCTCTCTCTCTCCCTCTCCATCATGATGCCCACAAGAATGGTGATCTGTTGTAGAGGTTCCTCCATGCAAAGCATGAGCACACCTCATCAGTTGTTGGTGACACTATCTTAAATGATGTTATTACTTTTTCCACACTATGAAGTTGAAGGGATGTTAATTGTTTTATGTAAACATGTAGCCACTAGCTTAAAGATGGCATCAATAGCACATAAACAAGCACTTTACTTCATCTAGTGATATGAAAATTAAACATTATAGCCACCCTTAGTGGAGTTCTAATTTTAGTAATGAAACTTTGAAGGAACATGGATAAATTAGACATGTTTCGATTATGCCATTACATAAATAATGTAATATCTTAAATGTATGTATGTCCTAATAGGAGATTATATATATAACGAAAAAAAGTATGTATGTGTCACCTTATTAAATACTCTATGCAAGTAATATCACAATTTATCTGAAATGTGGCCCCAAGGCTCAACATTGCACATTTGGTGTTTGCAAAGAATAAATCATCACTTGCCATGTTAAGTTTGTAGACAAGTTCTCTAAACATGATGTTGTCCTATAAATAGACTAGTCATGGCCTGTGCTCTAGACATGATAGAGCACCAATGAACCTTGATCAATGTGCCCACCTACCTTTGCCACTAGACTCTATGAATGGTCTACCTGGTGAGCATGCATGTCCTCTCGATCCTCTTCTCCCACCTAATTCACTATGATTTACCCTCTTCGAGTCTTATGCTCATTTTCTTATACTCGTCTATTTCCACTTCCACCTAATTCACTATGATTTGTCATGTTCGAGTATTATGTTCCTATTCTTTTACTTGTATGTAACCTCTACTTTTGCTTAATCCTCCCCTACTCCAACGTTTGCTCCTCCATTGTTTCACTCTATGAGAAGGCCAAGTTTTGTCCTTCAAAGGGATAGAGGAAGACTAAAACATAAAACAATTAACCTTTGCATGGTTTTGGAATTATAAAAATTAATGATGTGTTCTATGGATGGAAAATAAAATATTGGATCATCCACACCCCTCCACAAAAGGACGTATGTGCTGAGCTGTGTAGATGTCCATCCGCTCAAAGATGGGCCTTCAATTTCTTGATACCTTGCAAGTGCCTACACAAGAAAATACACACGCAGACATAAGAAAGAGATTATATTATCATTGCACAAGGCCTTAAAAAGGAGAAAGAGATAGGGATGTGGGAAGTGTAAATTAAATGGTGGGGAGACTCTAAATAGTGGTGTAAGTCAAAGATGAGACTTGATTTTTTTGATACCTTGCAAATGCCTACACACACATAAGAAAGAGATTATATTATCATTGCAAATGCCTACCTTGCAAATGCCTACACAAGATAATACACACACACACAAGAAAGAGATTATATTATCATTGCACAAGGACTTAAAAAGGAGAAAGAGATAGGACTGTGGGAGGTGTAAATTAAGTTGTGGGGAGACTCTAAATAGCAGTGTAAGATAGATAAAGAGGAGGTGGGGTAGCGATAGCGGGGGGGTCAATTGTGAAGAGGAAGGGGGGGAGTTTTAAGCGCAAGGACCTACGATGGGGGGAGGCTAGAACATAAAATTAAGACACCCATTTAAACTCATTCTGATGGCTTTGTGGAAATGGCAACATAAGGGCCACCCATGGGGGGTGAAAGGAGGATATGCCATAGGCGTCGTGTAAAAGAATAAGATAATATAAGTTACATTATAATCTAAGTCTTATTTAGTGAAGTATTAGTTGTATGATTTAAATGTCATTGTCAAGTCTTCTATAATGAGCGTTTGCATGCTAAGAGGTCTACCATGTGTATATTTTTATAAGTTGATTTTCTGACTCTTAATCACATGTTCTTACTACAACCAAGGTTTTATGACAAAACCTTGGTCATATTTTAGGTCTAATCATGACATGACATGTTGTATGCTTTTAGACTCATTCCATAGAGAATGGAAATGTTTGTAATTTTTGATAGGTGATCCCATCCATATGCTTGATTTCATTTGAAGCTTATGATTTGGTAGATAGAATTAAGGATATAGCCCTTGTAATGTCCACAAGGGGAGACCTTAACAAATTTTCAACAAACGTCACACTCAGTCACCAATCATGCATTCACTCATGCCTTATAGCTTACTTCCCTTTAGAGAAAACTTTATTTTGAAAGTAAAGTGCAACATGAATTGATAGGTAGTTTCAACCACCACTTGTTTGTAAATTACAGTAGCAACAGAGGAAAGCAACCAAAGTTGAGTCTTCACCTTCCATTTGTCAATTTGTATCTTGATCGGGTTACCTTTACACACATGTAGATGCCCCTCATGTAAAGTGGGAAATCAAGTCCCTCTTGTCAGAATTGGAGCTTTGTGTTGAATAATTTTATCTTGAAGGCATACCCATCCTATGTTTAACACACACACACACACACACACACTAGTATTTCTTTCTTAAGAACACTTACATCAACAAATGCAAACACACACACAAATATTCCCTTGTTAAGAAGGCTAGCATAAGATGTATATGGGTAACTTTTGAGAGATGAAAAGATAGTCATTATATAATAGCCCTAATATAATATAGTATATATTTCCCAAAAAAAAAAGGCTAGCATCAACAAATGCAAGGAACTACACTTTTATGTGTAAAGGGTGAGCTCCCAAGTTGGGCGAACCTTCTTGGGTGGTAACCAGCCTAAGAATGGACTGTTACCTTTTGTGTAACCAGCCTAAGAAAGGAGTCTTGAATGCTTCTATAGAGAGTAAGCCTTTTTTTGTCACTATTGTAGCAAATATTCAAAAAATAAATAAAAATAAAAAAATCCTTCAAGATCTTGAACACACAAGGAACACTTTGGACTCTCGGGTATCGAGTATTGGATTGATACGTCATGGGGTTGCTCATCTGCCCAATGTACAACGGCGTATGACAATTGAGAGAAGTATGCAACTTTAGTTGTTATTTGCCAATTTGCCTTTACGAGCTAGTAACTTCATAGGCGTCCTAACTGTCTCGCTGGTTTTCCACGGATGTCAAATCGCCCACGGATCAGGTAGCGTTGTCTTCATAAAGAAAAGCCAGCCGAGAGGCGCCTAGGGGATTGGTTCGTCTGTGGCAGTCACGAACCACGACAAGCTCTCTCTCTCTCTCTCTCTCTCTCTCACACACACACTGTGACACACACACACACACTCTGCGTCTCTCTCTGTCTCTGAATTGGCAGCTTCAGCTTCCCTCAGCGAGTGCGCAGCCAATTAATAAAGCTCATGGTTTCTCTTCATATTCCACCAGCACTGCAGCACTTAAAACTCTACCCGTGCCTTACCATTACTGTTGTTTTACTGGATTACATATCAACCGTAATATAGGCAAACCTCTAAGTACAGGGCGCTCTCGAGTCTGGAGTCTCCGGATTATACTTTGAGAACCTTTTGTGAAGAACTTGAGCGCGGCCGAGTGGTGATGTACCTAAGTTCTAGTTGAACCCCAACACATCCACAAATCTCACAATAGAAAAATATTTATAAAAAAAACCTTTCTAACTTATATTGATTAAAAAAAGGCCCAAAAATGTACTTGCTATATTTATCAAAATTAACAATTTTTGAAAATTCCTAAGGAGTTGTGAAGCAAATTTTATGCATATGACTAGTTGGGAACCCATGCTTCACACATCTTTTGAGGCTTCCAAAATAAAATTCTACCCAAAGCTCCTCAAACCTCCTCCTCCCTTTTCCGAACCTTCAAATTCTTGCCATGTAGCAGCTTTGTGAAACTCTTCCTTAAGATAATATAGAGATAGAGATGAGACAAGCCGGCTCTAGCATACACAGGTAATACGCTACCCTAATTTCTAGAGGGCCTTCTTTCAAATAATTAGAGTAGAAGTCAGTAAACACCTTGGGTAACATTACATAAAACTTTAAAGTGCAATCAAAAAAGTTTTTTTAATCAATTTTTTTTAAGAAATATCTTATTTCTTTGGAAAGAAGCTATGTGAACAAAGATCTCTCTCTCTCACTCTCACACACACACACATGCACACAAACACACTCTCTCTCTCTATGTCACACACACACACACACACACTAATACGAGTCATATGATGTGTTTTGTTGTCACCTGTCTCGCTCTCTCTCTCTCTCTCTCTCTCTCTCTCACACACACACACACACACACACACACATGCACATGCTTACACACGCATGCACACATACACACACACACATACACACATTCACATGCACACTAATATGAGTCATAAGATGTCTTTCAATTTTATCTCTCTCTCTCTCTCTCTCTCTCTCTCTCTCTCTCTCTCTCACACACACACACACACACACACACACACACACACACATGCACACTAATGAGTCGTATGATGTGTTCTATTGTCATCTATCTCTCTCTCTCTCTCTCTCTCTCTCTCTCTCTCTCTCTCTCTCTTACACACACACACTAATGAGTCGTATGATGTGTTCTGTTATTCTCTCTCTCTCTCTCTCTCTCTCTCTCTCTCTCTCTCTCACACACACACACACACACACACGCATCGCGCACGTGCACGCACTAATAATGAGTCGTATGATGTGTTCTGTTATTCTCTCTCTCTCTCTCTCTCTCTCTCTCTCTCTCTCTCTCTCACACACACACACACACACACACACACACACGCACACGCGCACGTGCACGCACTAATATGAGTTGTATGATGTGTTTTGTTGTCATCTCTCTCTCTCTCTCTCTCTCTCTCTCTCTCTCTCTCTCTCTCTCACACACACACACACACACACACACATATGAGTCGTACGATGTGTTTTGCACAC
Source organism: Cibotium barometz (assembly GCF_041138505.1). NCBI lineage: Eukaryota > Viridiplantae > Streptophyta > Polypodiopsida > Cyatheales > Cibotiaceae > Cibotium > Cibotium barometz. Next base: position 14,652,202 of record NC_141083.1, read on the forward strand.
ATATTGGTGGGTGGATGTAAAGGCATTTTGGCTAGCACACCTTGGTTGAGCCTAAGGTTTGTGAGGGTGGGCTGTCAGTGTGCCGCATACAATGGTAATAGGCACCCTAAATCTTAATGGGATTTTTTTAATAATTAGGATATAAGTTAGGAGAAACCTTTGGGCAACATTATAGATAAACCTTAATGTGCAATCAAAAGAGCTTGTTTACTTGAGAACATTTTGCCTTACAAGTAATGTTTGTTTTATGTGATTATATTAACCTTGAGAAGCAAAACTCCAAGTGGACACGCATTGCATATTTAAAGCTCTCCACATTAGGGTTCTAAGTTTCTATTTATTTTTAGTGAACCTTGCACAAATCCTTCCCACTATGTGTTTATTATAAAAATGGTAGTTTATGGCAAGCATTAACTTCCAACATTTATTAAATCATAATAATTTTAAAATACAAAAACTCATCTTTATTCTCCTATCAATGTCAAGTAGATTTTTACGTCGAAACAAGCTCATCTTTGCCCTAATATTACTCCACACACAGTGACAATAGGTGACCCCAAATTTTTTATGGCGCTTTTTACAAATGAATAGAGTAGAAGAGTTGTGAGAAACCTTGTGGAGGAAGAATTATAGAGAATATTGATGTGCAACCAAGAGAGCTTATTTAATTGAATCTTATTTTAGAAATAAATCTTCTTTCTTATAAAAGTTACATTTATGCATGATTTGTATAGTCATCTCTCTCTCTCTCTCTCTCTCTCTCTCTCTCTCTCTCTCTCTCTCTAATTTAAGTTGAATCATGTGTTTTGTACACATGTTGTGGGAAGTTGTGAAGACAAATTTGGCTACTGCACATTGGACTGCACATTGGGTCAGCCTAAGGACTATGAATGTGTCACATATAGTTCTAGGAATCGACCCTAGTTTTCAATAGGGATTTTTCAAATATTTAGAGTATATGTTAAGAGAGACCTTAGGGTGACATTATAGAGAACCTTAATGTGCAACCAAGAGATATTGTTTAAACGATTCTTCTACAAAAATAAATCTTTTTTCTTTGAAAAGAAGTTGCATAGATAAATAAAGAAAAGCTACCTCCATGCAATATTTGTAATCTCTCTCTCTCTCTCTCTCTCTCTCTCTCTCTCTTATCCAAGTCATATGCCTTCGAAGAACAAGCAATATTTGTAATCTCTCTCTCTCTCTTATCCAAGTCATATGCCTTCGAAGAACAAGCAAAGCACATGGCATACAACGTCAGCATGTAACTAGAGTGCAAGCACGAGCAACAACCCCCTCGAGTTGGGACTCCCATCCCTTTAATTCGTTTCCTCCCAAAATTTTGGCGATGGGAGATATTAAACCACCAACAACACTCCAACCTTTATATGCATTATCCTAAGGATGCACCCCTGTTTGGATAATTGGCACTCATTTCCCCAACGTGCTACCCCCCAAAAATCTAGGTAAGGGAGATAGTAAGGGAATGTATATGCCCTACTCTAAGGATCCGCCTCCATCTATTGAATAACTAATGTCGTCCATCTTAAGGCCACATGTCAACCATAGGCACACAACTTGATTTTCCTCTAACTCCCTCCTCTCTAATAAAACCACCCAAATCTAGGAGAAGAGCGGCCCATTAAGATCCACTCTAATACCATTTTAGAAGGTCAACCATAGCAGTGCATACCATGCAACACCATCACACAACAAGAGCACAAGCACAACAACCCCCTCGAGCACTCCAATGCACTTGAATTTTGGGGCTCCCATCTCTCCAATATGATGTCCCCAAAAAATCTTGCGAGGCAAGATACTAAAAGGGCACCACTCCATACTTTATAGGCGCCACCCTAATGAGCCACCTCTGTATATGGAATAACCAGCACCCACCAGAAGGCCACATGTCATCCATGGAGCTTATTTACCTCTAACAATATGATATGTTTTCACATATGTTGAGTAGTTAAAGGCAATATTGGCTAGCATACACCTCGGGTGAGCCCAAGGGCTATGAATGTGTTGAGTCAATGGAGGCCCATCCTATAGGGTAGGGAGTCTTCACTAATGGTGGGGCTAATTGAGGAGGGGAAATGAAGATGTTGCGCCAACTGGGTGGGGTGGAAACTCATCTCGAAAATTTTTTATAAATCAAGGATTGTTGATGATGGTGAGCAATAGAGGTTGAACATGCAATAGGGTTGCCATGGGTAGTGAGCCTTTTGCATGCAGAGGGGTTATCATGAGAGCGATATTAAAGTTTTGCCCACGGGGATCATAGGATAGGGTTCAGCAAGAGTGAGAATAGAAAGCTACAATGGAATATTAAGAATAAAAACAATAAAGGCTCAACCTAACCAAGGCTTAGTGCATGTGCAATAGGCATTCATTTATGGTACACATAAAAATAACCTATCTGAGTAGGCATTGTTTTCACAACCAGTGGAAAACAATAAGAGTCTATTATCATGGTATAAATAGAGGCAGATTGGTGAGTATACCTTTTTAATAATAGGAAAGTATATATAGAATATTTTAAATTTTCTATCTTATGTTTTTACATATGGTATATTATTACCAATTTTATCTTCATAACCCAAGAAAGATATAAAAAAGTTGGGCTATTTGAAATAATTCCTTCCTCACAACCTTCCTCACTTAGTCACATTCTTGCTTTGTAGGTTTATTTATAATAATTCAAGACCTTTATACTTAAGTAAAAGATAAATAAGGTGAAAGTTAAGTCTAAAAAATCCAAACAATACAATAGATATTATTGCATATAATGGATATGAGAGTGAGATCACAAAATCAATCTCGACCGTTTAATCTAAAATTTGTGATCATGGCCATTCACAATAGATCTTTTGAGGATAATCAAGACCAAATAGATTTTTCTTGAATTTCTCCTTATACTAGTATAATGGGTCTCTTCTAGGGGAAGCATTAATTATCTTGCATTATTTTCACTTTTAAAAAAACTTAGGTTTTTTACCCTACCCTTTCCATGTGACAAGTTCCCCCAACTCTGATTCATGGGGCATCCCTTTCTCCATCATTTCCCCTCCCCGTCAGGGATTTAATATTCACGTGATCACAAGATTTTTGGTGATAATAACACATGTGAACAAGTTATTCACATGTTCTCATGTTACCGTTCACAAAATAACAGGTCACTTGCCATTTGGGAACCCCTTAAAAGCTTGGCTACACATGGGAATAAGCTATTCACATGTTCTCATGTTACCATCTTCACATAATAGAAGGTCAGTGGCCACCTAAGAAGATTTTTTATACCCGACAAAGATGATTTTTTTGGGCCCTTGTGAAAGCTTTGTGAATATAACATGTGATCACAAGATTTTTTGTGTTATTAACATATGTTATTAACATGTTCACATGTTCTCGTTTACGTCAGTGAAATCCCTGCTCCCCGTGCATGAACCACTTGACTCTTGAGAGATGGTGGGTGGGGGCATTCTTCTATCTCCTCTAGGCTACCTTTTCCACAAAGGCATAGCAAAGAGAAAATGCAATTGTTACTCTGATCATTGTCCATCACTTTTAAAATTGATGAGGTCCTAATCAAGAAGAGAAAGGTTTCCATAGGGTTAATTGAATCCATAGCCACACACATTATGGTACAATTGTGCAAGAAGGGTGTGTATGAGGAGAGGTCATTGCAAAGCCAAGTCCATGTGGTGAACCAAACGTTTAGAAGCTTTTGAGTGAGAGGACCATTGCAAAGCAAGTCTAGATTAATATTGGCAAAAATAAATAATGCATGAGAGGAGGTGTAAGGGGGGGGGGGAGAGAGAGAGAGAGAGAGAGAGAGAGAGAGAGAGAAGATTATGGGCTGCTATGTGTAACTTTTTTATACAAAATGATAAGAAAATTTTGTAGTTCATGCTTATGAATTTTCAAGGCTTACTATTTTTAAAGAACATCTCTCACTAGTATGCTAGAAGGAGAGAACAAATCGAGTAAGTATCATCATATACATGAACATGCTATTTGGGTTCAATTTTACAAAAAAGTCATGTGCATATGTTTTAGCCACATGTAATTTGATAGAGTCAAGTGTCACGTATTGTCGAATTTAACAATATGATGTGAGTGACATGCCACATGCCATATTCACAATATGATCTGAGTCACATGCTACATGTCGTACTCACATGTTCTTTTAAAAAAAGTCATCTGTTTGTGTTAAAAGAACAGAACCACATAGAGAAATAGAATTAATTACATTAATATGGTAAAAAATATGTATATTCACATTGGGTTAAGAAAACTCTTGTTATTTTGTTTGATATTTTTAGGGGGGGTGCATGTGGAGCATAGTGGCATGTTTCCTTACTTTGGGTCCTATTAAAAGGGTAAATAATCAAGTATATCATGTCGATAATAATAGTTATATACTTACATACATATTTTTTAAAAGTAAAATTATGGTGCCTAAATTTGTGAACCACCTTATGTCAATTAGATCAACTAATGGTAATGTGTGGGTGGAGACTTGTTGAGAAGCTTTATATATGGCTTAATCTATGTTTTTCTTAGTTTGGCTACTTATTCTTGTCCAAATGTCACTAGAAAGAGCAAGAACCCTTGGAGACATAGAAAGATTCATATGATAGATGCTACACAACTCATAATCTCATGGCTATAAAATCTCACCACACATTATGGTGGTTCAACATGCACATGATCTTGTTTAGACATTGATGTTAAATGTTTTAATGGTTCAACGGGGAATGATTCAACATACTATGTAGAGTTTGAGGCTCAAATGGAGTTTTAAATGCTTTAATGGTTTGATGGGGAATGATTCAACATATATTAAATAGATTTGAGGCTTAAAAAGAGTTGATTTTAAATGCTTTCATGGTTTAATGGGGAATGATTCAACATACTAAATAGAGTTTCAGGCTCAAATAAATGCTTGGGGAATGATTCAACATATATTAAATAGATTTGAGGCTTAAAAAGAGTTGGTGTTAAATGCTTTCATGGTTTAATGGGGAATGATTCAACATACTAAATAGATTTGAGGCTTAAAAAGAGTTGATTTTAAATGCTTTCATGGTTTAATGGGGAATGATTCAACATACTAAATAGAGGCTTAAAAAGAGTTGATTTTAAATGCTTTCACGGTTTAATGGGGAATGATTCAACATACTAAATAGAGTTTCAGGCTCAAATAAATGCTTGCAATGCTAAAAAAATGCTAGTTGAGAGATCCAACGCTCAAGAAGTCCACTTAAGAATATGTATGATAGCATCAAAGTGTAAATTTTGTGGAGTTTCATAAAGACGCACATATGTAAGGGAATGTTATTTCCCCAAAAAACATTTGTAGAAATAGAGACACTTTTTCTAGCTCCATATTTGAAAAGAGGCATATTTAAAAGAATGTTGATGGGATTTTTCTCGAGTGATTAAATCTCAACATATTTCCTATAAGAAGTTATGCTAATAAGCATCAAAGCATACCACCTTAGAACTCTGCGTGTAGTATGAGTATCGCTAAGAGATAGTGAAATCATCCTACTAGGTGGTACACGTTTAGTGCTTAGTAGCACTATTGAAGCATATTTTGTGCTATTACTAGAAATCTAACGGTGATTTTATGCTCATTAAACTATGTAAATTCTCAGTAGCACTTCATTTAGTTTGTTCCATGCATACTATGATCTAATTATCAGAGGTAAAAATAAATGTCATGAAATTTTCTTTTCACCATGCTAAAAAGGAAAATTTGGGACAAGATTAGGGTTTTGGGTTTCCCCTTATCATTGTTTTGAGCATTGCACACATGATGCTCAGTAGCGACGTGTTTAACGACGCCTGTATCGATAAAAACGGGCATCGCTAAGGGGGGTTTTTTGTCTTACTTCATCTTCTTGAATCTATGATTTTATTGTGTACTTCTACTAATTTGAAAGTTTTCTCTAATCTCAAAGGAAAGTTATAAACACATAACAACAATTAGGTGAAAATAAATTGGGTGGGGTCATAATCCTCTTATTTATCATCTTCATCTTATCTAGTTTTTCCTCATCTTCCAATTCATAATCTTGCACTTTTTGTCATAAAAATTCTTTATAATAGAGAATTAGAAAAGCTTTACATTAAAAAAATACCAAAGTTTTAAAAAACTAGAAAAATATTACCACAGTTTTCAAAAAATGGAGAAGATTGGATAGACCAAAACTTACTAATATTTGTTTCCTCTATAAATCCTCTAAAAATCAAAGTGTCATTCACTTTAATAGCCCTCTCCATATCCTTGGGATATTTCACTAGAGAACAAATATCTTCCACATTCTCCGCCTCCTAAAAAATCATCACATACCCTTTTTCCTCTTCTTAATCCCTTCTTAACACCAAGAGATAAAAAACAAGGATATGATAAGAAAATTTCTTATAGATATATAGAAGATGAAAAGGATATCTGGTACAACCGCGGTGATATTTGAAATAACAAGGAAACAAAAAAAAAAGACTATAAAATGCCAAGTTCCCACTAGCACAACTTGCAATGTTAGAAAAGGAAAATACTATTGTTTAGATAGAAACTTCCAAATCAAATTATGGTGGAATATTGAGGGAATATAAAGATTAGAAAAGAAATATTTATAACTCTACCACACACTATCCCTAGTATCCCACCAAACTCTAAGAACCTTCTAGCAATTTTTATCTTGAACCTTACTAGGCTTGAGTTGTAAAGTGTAATTTTTCTCTTTCTAACATGTTAAGGAGAAAATTAAGGAGGATTAAGGATAATAATCCTTTGAAAATTTTAAGTAGGAATAAAATTTAAAAATAGTTAGTATGAGAAGTATGGAGTTTTTCTTGTTTGGTGATTCAATTAGCAAACCTATTTGTGAGACCTCATTGATCTTAGGTCATGAAGACATTGAATAAAATAACTATTAATATTCATTAGAAAACTTTCATTTATTTCAAAATAAAAGATCTCTATATACTCTATTCAAGCAACAAATGGTTTGTATCTAAGTTTGAAAACTTTTCTTCTTTACCATGTTTATAATCTTCCTCCTTTTCTTCTGTGCCATGTTATTCTTCCTCTTCCTCTTCCTCCTCCTCCTCGTCTTATCCTTCTTCTTCTTCCTCTTCCTTTTCCTCCTCCTCCTCCTCCTCTTCTTCTTCTCTTATGGATGAAAAAAGGGAAATGAAGAAGATCTCTATTACTCTAAGTTTGTTATTGTTTCTAAGTTTGAAATTGTTTCTTATTTACCATGTTGTTCTTCCTCCTTTTCTTCTTTATCATGTTATTCTTCCTCATCTTCTTCTTCTTCTTCTTCTTCTTCTTCTTATTCTTCTTCTTCTTCTTCTCTCATGGATGAAAAAAAGGAAATTCAGATCTTATTACTTCTTTGTCTTTGAAAGAATTGTAAGAAGAAGGTTCTCTTCTATTAGACAGAGAAGAAGGATTAAGAAGTTATTCTTTGTATTTGTCACCTTTAAAGAAGAAGAAGAAGAGAATGAAGAAGGTTCCCTTTCCCTTTCCTTAGACAGAGAAGAAAATAATGAGCAAAAAGTTATTATTCTTTTTCTTCTTCCTTAAGAGAGACAAAGAAGAAGAAGATGAACATGATGAATAACCCTTTTCTTCTTCTTCTTATGTTACTACTACTACTACTACTGTTGTTGTTGTTGTTGCTGCTGCTACTACCACTACTTCTTCTTCTTCTTTTCTCCTCTTTATGAATAAGAACAAGGAACTCGTGAACCATGTTAACATCCTCCTTCTCTTAAATTAAGAAGAAGAAGAACAATTAGCTCATAAAAAAGCATGTTATCATCCCCCTATTATGTCATGTTCTTCCTCTTCCTCTTTAAGAAGAAGAAAAACAAGGAACTTGTAAAGCATGTTATCGTCCTCCTCATTGTTTCCTATGCCACTTTCTCCTCGTTCTTATTCTTCTCACCTTTATCATCTTATCCCACACTTTTGGTCCTCCTCTTTAAGAAGTTTAAGAATAAGGAACTCATAAAGCATGTTATCATCATCCTCTTTAAGAAGTTTAAGAAGTTTAAGAAGCATGTTATCATCCCACACTTTTGGTCCTCCTCTTTAAGAAGTTTAAGAATAAGGAACTCATAAAGCATGTTATCATCATCCTCATTTCCTCCTCCTCTTGCTCCTCCTTGTTCTTGTTCTTTTTGTTATTTCTATCCTGCAATGACAATCTAGAGAAAAAGAAGAAGAGCAACTCACAGAAGCCCTAAAGGAAGAAAGTGCTTCGTTCCCTACCTTCTCATCCTATGGTTTTTTTTTGTTTTTTTTTTTTAAATTTCTATGCATGTCATCATAAAAGAATAGGACAAACCTTTAAATAAGGATCAACTCTACTATGGTGGATGAATGTTTTGGGGAAAATACATATGGGCATTGAATGCTCTAGAACTCTATGTTAGACACCATGTAACTAAATGACATTCATCAATAATTTTCCAAATTGGAAAGTGTACTTTACTGATGCTGCAAAGAGTAAAGTGATAGAATATTGAAACCATTTTGTACTTTTTTTAACTTTTTAATTTTTTCAGATTGATATTTTACCACTGTACATAGCTCTTCACTTTTTGATGTTTTCAAAATGACATTTTTACCACTGTAGCTATAATTATGTACTCTTTTCACTTTTTTGATGTTTTTAGAATGACATTTTACCACTGTAGCTAAGATTATGTACTCTTTTCACTTTTTTGATGTTTTCAGAATGACATTTTACCATCGTGCTACAATTCTCTAGTGTTTTGTATCCTAGGTGAAATTAAGTACATTATCCATAAAAACCATGGTCACTAGGCTTTTAGCTATAGTAATAATGTCTTCAAAATGTCCCCCAAATGATACTAGTTACCTAGAGTCATTAACACTGTAGCTATAATTATGTACTCTTTTCACTTTTTTGATGTTTTTAGAATGACATTTTACCACTGTAGCTAAGATTATGTACTCTTTTCACTTTTTTGATGTTTTCAAAATGACATTTTACCATCGTGCTACAATTCTCTAGTGTTTTGTATCCTAGGTGAAATTAAGTACATTATCCATAAAAACCATGGTCACTAGGCTTTTAGCTATAGTAATAATGTCTTCAAAATGTCCCCCAAATGATACTAGTTACCTAGAGTCATTAACATATGGTAATTTTGGTCATATCTTGTTTTTGGGGCATATAAAACATGAACTTTTTTAACATTATAGGAGGTTAACATATATATTTATAGCAAATTATGAGCATAAAAGAATATCTATACCCCAATCAGGTAATATATGACTCTCTCTTTTACTATTTATCTTAAAATATTACCCTGATATTAAATCAAAACAATTTACAGAAGGAGTTAAATCCTCATGTGACAATAAATGGTTTGATACAAAAACTCTAAGAGAAGTCACAACTTTCCTAGGAAGTTGAAACCACATCAACCAGAATTTATGAGTTAAATACAAGAGGCCCAAAAATCCAAGTGTGACAGTACTACCAAAAAATTAAAAGACAAAACTAAGGACTTCCACAGAATTGTGTGATTATATACCACTTGTCCAAAATGTGTGTGTGTGTGTGTGTTTGCATGCGTACACACACACACACACACACACACAAAGAGAGAGAGGCATGAGGAGAAAGCTATGTCTAGTTGCATGCCTCTCTTTGTCTCTATATATATGTATGTGTGTGTGTGTGTGTGTGTGTGTGTGTGTGTGTGTGTGTTTTCATGGGTAAACACACACACACACACAGGTTGTTGCAAGATCAGGGTGTCCAGTTTTGTCTAGTTTATAGTGGACTGGGACAATGCTTGGAGAGCAAATTTTGGGGGGGAAGAAGGTACTTCAAATGAGATCAAGCAACTAATAAAAAATACACATGCACTCAAATTAACCCAATATAACTTAAATTAATATAAATTAGTCTAATTAATTAAAATTTATCAAAAATAAAATAAAATGATTAAAAAATGATCTTTCCATACTTAGAGTGATCCATTTTTTTCCATAGATGTAACATTACAAGTACAATAGTCCCTATAGGTATTAGATGATTTACATCAAAAATGTAATTTTACTAATTCGATTATTAATATTTGCAGGCCTTCTGATAGCCCTGAAGAATTTTGAAAAAGAGTTCATTAAAAATCCAACCATTGGATTTGCAATTTTGACTAACCACCATACTATAACACTTTATAGACCTTGAAATATTTAAAGAAAATAGACAAATAACTTAATTTTTTCTCAAAAAATCAAGTTAAGCTCTATATTATGTGAAGATATAAGGTCCAAAATGAGAATCTGATATGAGTTTATATGTAAAAGATATTAGCATTTTATGGAATCAGTCGTAATTTAGGACAGGGTGTATACATTGACTTTGTACCTAAACAGATGAGGACTTTCGAGGGTGTATACATTGACTTTGTACCTAAACATATGAGGACTTTCGACTATCTAATACTTAATCAGATTATGCAATTGTACTCCCAACTTTGTATGTGATGTTCCAACAAAAGAAGTTAAAAGAAAATTCCTTGGTTAGCTAGAAGAGATTAGCCACTAAAGGTAAATAAATGCCTATTTTTTTACTGTTTACAAGATGCCTGAGTGGACAAAACTGGGCACCCCAACCACCCACACACACACACACAAAGACATGAGGAAAAAGCTATGTCTACTTGCATGTTATCTAGATATTTTATGAATTGAGCTTATATGTGGGCCTTGACATGGCCCCCATAGACAAAGTCTCAAAAGGTTAGCACATGCCCACATGTAGAGTCTCAAAAGGTTAGCACATGCCCACATGTAGACACATGGATGTCAAGCTAGTCCATAATTTCATATTGTCTAGTGGTATGTACTTAGTGTGGGTGGAAGGAGGTACAAGATTGGAGGACCTCATCCTAGAATGTGTGCATATGCATGAATTATTTTGTGCGCCATTGTATGATTTCTTTTACATGGAGTTATATGTTTTCAGGTGTCGTGTTGTTGGGGAGTTACATATTACAATAAAATAATGTGGTAGAGCCTATGTGCTTTTGAATACAAAAAAAAATCACCTTGTATAGATTTATTCACACACACACACACACACAGAGTTTGGGAATATTCAAAAAGGTGACTTAAGAGAACTTCTTGGAGAAGTTACATAATTAGCATGTTCAAGATTAACGCATTTGTGTGTTTTCTTGTGTGTGTCTGTGCGTGCACATCCATCTCTCTCTCTCTCTCTCTCTCTCTCTCTCTCTCTCTCTCCACACACACACACACACACACACATATACCTACATACATATATATACGTACACACACACATACATATATATGCGTACATACACACACACGTGTGTGTGTGTATGTATGGATATATATGTATGTTTATATACATATATATGTGTGTGTGTGTGTGTGTGTGTGTGTGTGCGCGTTTGGTGTGTGTGCATGCATACGTGCACACATGCATGCACATTGTTCATAAATGCTTGCACATGCACATATTTGTGTGCATGCATGTTCTCATCCATCTATTTGGTACATGTTTATACATGATATTATTTTATACAACTGGTGTGCAAGAAGAAAAATTATTCACTCTTTTATTAGTGTCAAATTAATTATTAGCCCTAAAAATTTAAATTCCCTAGGTTTAGAAGATTCCTAAGGTACCTTGGACAAGACCCCCTCCCCATATCCACCCTAAGCTTCTATCTCGCCTCTTCCACACTCATGCCCCTCCCCCTCCTTGCCCTTTCCCTCAGCCCCCCTCACGTGCTTCTGCACTCAGTCCCTTGACCCCCTCCTTGCCTCTCTTGTACATAATCACACCCACCACAAAGAGCCAACTCCTCCTAGAGATAGCTAGGTGGCAAGAAGGTTCATCTTCCACTAGAGAGAGAAACGAAGGCGAAGAGACCTTCCTCACTTGATGTGTGTGTGTGTGTGTGTGTGTGTGAGAGAGAGAGAGAGAGAGAGAGAGAGAGAGAGTATATACATATATAGACATATATATACGTATAGATATGTATATATGCATCTATAAATGTATATATATATAGAGAGAGTGTGTGTGTGTGCACCTGCCACATGTTGTCCATGAATGCTTGCATATTCTCATCCATCTATTTGGTACATGTTTATGCATGATATTATTTTATACAACTAGTGTGCAAGAAGATAATTTATTCACTCCTTTATTAGTGTCAATTAATTATTGGCCCTAAAAATTTAAGTTCCCTAGGTTTAGAAGGTTTTAAGGTACCTTGGATAAGCCTCCCTCCCCACATCAAACCTGAGCTTCTATCTTATCCATTCTGCACTCAGCCCCCTCCCCCCTGGCCCTCGCCATCTCAGCCCCTCTCATGCCCTTCCACCCTTAGTCCCTTGACCCCCTCCTTGCCTCTTGTACACCACCATACCCACCACGAAGAACTAACTCCTACACATAGCTAGGTAGCATGAAGGTTCATCTTCCACTATGAGAAGTGAAGTGAAGACAAAGAGACATTCCTCACCTAATGTGTGCATGTGTGTGAGTGCGTGCGTGCGTGCGTGCGTGCATGTGTGTGTGTGTGTGTGTGTGAGAGAGAGAGAGAGAGAGAGAGAGAGAGAGAGAGTATCAATATAACAGATTATCTTGTTGTTGCGAGACAAATAACTTTTCTCTTGCCATGCAGCAAGAGAGAGAGAGTGGTGATGTCCCTTTGATGTCCTAAGGTTGAGGGAGGTGATCACAACTACAAATCATAATAGAGATAGAAGAGGGAGATGTATGAAACAATCATGCTAAGAATTACTCAAAATGATTTTCTTCCCAAAAAAAAACTTTATATATTCAAATTCCTTGGGTGCAACCTTCAAAGAACCTTTGAAAAGAGAGCATCCCATGCCGTATTAATTATTGGCAACCCAAAACAACATTTGGGCGCCTTGTTGATCACTAAGAATAGGGAAAACCTTATCACATTTATGTTTGTATGTGCACAACTAGCATTTTAAGTTATGTACTAATGTGTAGTCAAGAAATAGTTTTCGAACATGGTAAGAATTTGAAAAAAGATCATGTACTAGCAAGTTTATAATTTTTAAAAATCCTAAAAGGTGGCTTACCAATGATGTAATAACTTTGCTTTTGAATAGAGAATTATGAAAAAGGTTTTACCTGAAAATTATGAAAGGCACATGTTAATGGTTTATATACATTGCATATGGAAAAAAACATAAGGTGTTTCTAAAGAAAAACACAGAACTTAACAAAAATTAAATTTGCAAAACTTGGTGCCTTGATGATGACAGCGAAAAAATATACTTTATAGCTTTTTTGGTACTTTTATTTTTTATCCATCATCCCGTGTTGATAGCATATCTGTATAAAAAAATTTATAAAAAAAGTCTATAGAGCCACACAAATGTCTTTCTTCGGTTGACACAAATTGACAATATTAGTAATTTCAATTGTTTTACTTGGTTATAAAAGTTATACCTTTGTGGAAACTTTGACTTTTCTTGCACTTCAAAAGTCTACTATAGTGAAGAGCATGTTAAGAAAGATGAATAAATATGTGGATCAAAAATCAACTAAGCCTCAAGATTTCTACTGATACCTTTCTCATAAATTTTCCATTACTAAGGCATTTTTAAATCAAGCTTAAGACATGGCTTTTAGATATATTAAGTGGCCTCATGTACATTAAGGGTACACTTTCACCATTTATTCTGGGATGACAAAGTAGTTTCTCATCCTCCATGATTCATGGAAAATAGATATCCTACATTACTCAAAAGAAATTTACATAAGTGATCTTGAGTCAATTGTGCATTTCCAAAAAAATGTTAAAATTGAGGAGCCTAAAAACTCATATTTGAGAAGCAAATCAACTTATTGATTCTTCCTTTGCATTATTTTTTCATCTTGGATTAATGCCTTAATAACATTTGTCCCGTCTTTTTTTCAACATGGATAATGTGTCCTTGTTTACACATCTACATTAATAATCTAGGCTAAAAGTGCATAACCCAACTCCAATATAACCTCAAATGTGACACAAGCACAATGTTTTCCAAATAACCAACCAACGAGAAAATATAAGAAAATTCGGGATTCTAATGTCGTGAGATAGGTGACAAGAAAGTCACAAATCTAGAGGCTACCATCATTACAATGTCCTACCTCCAGATGCAACGTAACTAATGGTCATTCACACACTTGTCTTTTAAAAGCTTAGAGTTAACTCAATACAATGAGTGTGGTTAGTTTATAAGCTTCACATTAGAGGGACAATCACCATAGCTTCAAGTTCTAGATCATCAGCAAAATTTTAGAAAAAACAACAAAATTACTTTGAATCACATGATAACACTTTTTAATCAAGTCATTTCCAATGATAAAAAGCTCAATAGAGAGTAAATTGATCTCTTTTAAGTTAGTGATGCAAATTTCAAACTTCAAGAAAGTATGGTAATATGAAATCTACCTCTCTATGGTCATAGCCAGAAGAATGCTCTATAGTGAATAATCGATGCTCTATGTAAAGTATCTCTTCCAAACCAAGTGAAGGCTATGGCTTAAAAACTTTAAAGAGAGTAAACCTTTACACTGTGCTAAGTGTAATAGTGCATTTTTCTAAACTATAGGGCTAGTATAGGCTAGTGTTTCATTCAAGCTTTTCTACAATGTTATAAGGGGTGTATTTTTTGCTGTGTTAAAATGAGATAAAGCATTCCTTCTCCATTTCCAAGTTCTGTCATCAGCATGAGACTAACGGGTTCCTCACTCTTTTATAAAAACAAAGGCGAATCTAGCTGTGTGTGTGTGAGAGAGAGAGAGAGAGAGAGAGAGAGAGAGAGAGATTACCACGGCCAGGTGATTCCTTTAGTTTAAATTCGAATCCGCGACCTGTCGAGATGCCCGTGAGAAGGCAGTAGATCGAGTGACTTCTGGGAAAATTCAATCCAAATTGGAAGGCAAAGAAGTGAAGGTTTTGTAGGATCAGAGCGAGAGCGAGGGGGGGGGGAGGGAGGGAGGGAGCTGATGCGCGATAGCTGGTTGGAGTTACAGGGAGAAGATAACTCAGCTGGGTTGACTACAGAATGGGAGGGCAGAGAGAGATCCTTCCTTGGGTTATCTGTGTGCACACACAGGTAACCCAAGGAAGATTACCTGTGCTGTTTACCCTAACTGTCGCCATTGAGGATCAATTTATACAAAATAAAGATAGCTTTAAAATATTTCAACATAATATATATATATATATATATATATCAGGTCATGCGACAATAACATTGGGGTTGATGTAACTTATTTGGATGCATTGACCACAATGTGCAAGTGGTCTCACCACCTTCGTCACCACGTGGCAGTTACTCGTCGCTTGCCTGCCCTCCTCCTCCTACGAACCTTAAACCCCTGCAACCCGTCGCAGCAGCGCTGACCCTGCTGATCTCGCCAAAACTCTTCCCTCATCTCGCCAAAGCTCTTCCCTCATCCCGTTCCCCGACTTGGCGTTGCCTGCATGCTCTGACTCCCAGGGAGAGCCGCCTGCATGCCACACAGAGACCCTGAATCAGAAAAACGGCATCGCCCTACCTCCCTCAACTCTGCGTAGGTGTTCTCACACCAGTCAGAGAGAGAGAGAGAGAGAGAGAGAGGTTCCGCCTTCAACGCCTGCAGAACCCTCAAAGATACTCTTACCCCTTCATCGCCTGCAGAGCCCACGACGAGAGGATGGGCCGTCTCCTGCAACTGCAGAGACGGGTCTCCTACCAAATTTCCATCTAGAGCGGGTAAGTGTCCAACAGCTGGTGTGCTCCATACGGTTGGTCTTCATTTTTTCGATTAATGCACGAAAACCGTCAGGGAACATATTTGCTTTTTATTTTTATATATATTATTTATTCAGTCCACCACCAGTTTTAGTTATAAGACACTTTTATAAATATCAATAGTAACCCTTCCATTGATTACGATAAGGTGTGTTAATTGCATTGGATTCCTCTAATCTTTCTTGCACATTTGCCCATGGCCTCGGCTCCTAAGTGGCTCACCTTCCCCCTATGCTAGCCACCAAAGAGACCCCTCCTCCCTTCCTCCTCTTCCCCCACACCCCCTCCCCTTGCCCCTACGCTATGCATGCTTCTTGTCCCTATTCCCTAGCTTATGAAAATGCCCCTTTCTCCTCCTCTCTATCATCGTGGGAGACATATATATATATATATATATATATATATATATAAATATTTGAGGTCCATGTCTGCCCCTCTCCTTCTTAGTAACTCCCCCAATTGTTCCCTTACTTGGTCTTGCAGAACTACTTGATGTTTTGGAATTTGCATATACATTCTTGGAATTTTAGTAGCAGCCAAGCCATGTGTAACACGAAAAAAAAGCAAAGAAAACGTGTTCCATTAAGAGAGATTCTCAAATTTGATCACCTCTACTTTTTTGAGCCATAAGATAAATCCCTTTAGCACTACTCAAATTAGAGGCTTTAATTGCCATTGCTTCAAGCACAGTGGGGGGGGGCTTATTGCTTGTCATATCATGATGGTTTAGCGCACACCATGCTAGTCATAGATAGATATCTCACACATTTGCACACACAAACAATGTTAAACTCTTGCTGAGAATTGACATAAAATGGAAAGGAGTCTTAATTGTTTTTACAATTCATGTGAGATTATTGATTTAAATATATACAATAAGCCATTCTATATCAGACCTCAAATTTGAATGGTGATTTCAATATTCAATTTGTATGGCTCATACATACAGAGCATACTACCGATTTTTGGATCTTTTTTATGAGAGTATCCTTCAAAACTCTTTTCTTAAAGAGTAAACACACCTTCTAAGAACATAAAAGTCAAAATATGAGGCATGCTTTGCTATTTAAAACTTGTTTAATAGAGAATTGGTGGCCAGACTTTATAGGAGTTCTCCTAAAAACACAAAGTATCGTAACATTGGCTACTCTTGGTAATTCATAAGTAACTCAATAGTATCATTTACTTGCTCAAAATATTATCCATTTCAAGTGGTTGTGTTAATGAGCTGTGACATTACTATCAACCACATGGGCACATGATATCCCTAGTAAAAGGTTCTCAAACTAGTGATTTTATTGATATAGTCATTGACTTGTGTGTCCCATGATTAGAATGGCATGTGAAGATACTTAATAGGCTACATTGTGATGTAATGAAATTGAAACATAATGTTATTAAGAGATTAAGTGTATGTATTGCTTACACAATCTACTAATTTTGAACAAGTTTTCTTGAGAAGATTGAATCCTAGAGCCATATCAATAAGAAGCATAAAGATTAAACCAAATGTAAAGTCAATGAGTCTTCGATCACCAAGATTAGGTTTTCATCACAAGGCAGAGTATATTATCCTTAAACATATTATTCTTACATCTCTAAGCTTGGTGGGCTCCCACCTTACATGGAGGCTTCCTTCTCTTTGTGCCATGTGTAATCTTGATTTCTACTCTTTGTGCCATTTGTAAGCTTGCAAACATCACATGAAAGTCTTAGCCAATGTGCATAACAATCTTCTACTTCTAGGACAAGATGATGGCCACCTATTTCAACAATCATATCACCACCCCCAAAGTGATTGGGTGTTGGCCAAATAATCCACATTATTCTCCCATTGCATACAACCTCATCAAGTATGTATTGAGGATGTTACATGCAAATAACATAACATCACATTAGATGTTGCACAAAAGTGCATGTTCATCATGCCCTCCTCCTCATTCCAATTGATTAGATAAGTATTAGGCACGTGTGTACCAATAACATTCAAGAAAACACGTCAAATAAGGATAATTCTACTCGAAAAGCAGCTTGTGAACAAGTTGAACTAGACTAGGAGATAATTGCATATACGTGTAACAATCCCCCTACAACTAATTTTTGTGTGCACAAGCCAAACCTTATGTTATATATTAGATGCACAATTGAACCCAATAAACATCACTTCTATGCTATCGTCAACTACAAAACCCTAATGTATGGATGTGCTTAAAGGTTGTCTTTTCTAGATTATATTAAGATGACAATATGAGATGCATATGACCATAGGAGGTAAAATGTACATAGCTTGGAAAGCATCCAAAAGAAAGTCTGCTAATCAACTAGAACTCCAACACATCAATATCAAATTTATCACAAATACTAATTCAGATTCTCTTACAAGTGGGTTGAAAATCTATTTATGTTCTCTAAAGTAAGTTTCCTAGCAACTAGAACTCCAACCTATCAATATTAAATTTATCACAAATTCAAATTCATATTCTCTTCCTGCTGCAAGTGAGTTGAAAATCTATTTATGATCTCCAAAAAATGGTTTATATCTAAGTAATAGTCACCTTGGACAAGTGCTAGTAAATCCTAAAGGATCAACCTTTAGTTATATAGGTTGGTCTACTCCCCCATATGTAAGGATTAAACCAAATAAACATTAATATGAAATGGAGTTTTGGGGTAAAAATTTAGCTTCCCAAGCATGATAATTAAAATGAGCTGCTATAAAGCATTGAGATAACCCTCATTGTCTTTAGAATGTGATAAGTACAAGTTTTTGACTCATTCTTTCATGGAGAGAATACAAAGGTTAAAGATCAAACTCCAAAGTAAGAGTATATTTAAAATTCTACTTACCAACTATTCGTGTTAAGTACCATTTAATATGGTCACTCACCACTTTGTTGCATACAAAAAAACTTCACATTTTTTCCTCCAAGATTTACCCCTTAACATTTTTGTCATCTAGTGTGCCAAAATGGAATATTAGGGAGCACATGAGTACTATTCACCAAAACTCAAGCAATATATTACCAATCATCCTTTACTATAACTCTAGTTTAATGATGTTACAATAGACATCCAACTAGATACTACACACAAAAAGATGAGAGCACGAGAAATGAATAATGCCATGAGCTTTCAATGGTTGGTCAACCAGTTAAAGAGGTCCAAATCAATCATCCTTTTACTCCAGTTTAAGTTTAATGATTTTATTAAATTCATTTGTGGTGGTGAAACAAGGGAGATATGCTAGGCTCTTGGGTTATCATGGGGGTTTACTTGTTGTGGTCAACACTAGTTAGATGGATTTTTCGATGATGAAATCCTATTCAAGACCTTTTCATGAAAATATGCTATGAGCATTTGAAGACCTTGTTCATTTTGATTGCTCTACGGTCTCCACCATTAACAATTAATACACAATTTTCACATGGATTGATTTGTAATAAGATATTGGGGTGTAAAGAGGAATTTTCCTTAGCCTTTCGTGTTTGTGTTTATAGTAAGAAAAGAACAAATATGTTACCTCCCACAAATATGGGATTGCAAGATTGGTGTGTGGCTTGCCCTATTCCTAAGCCTCTTCTTTAAAGGTGGTTAGCGCACACGGTCTTAAAATTTAACCTTCGACATTGCATTGTTTATCTGCCCTCCATGCCAACATTAAAGTTCATAATTATCACTTACAAGGAATGAATGGAAATGGTTTTAAATGGAAATGGTTTTAAATGGAAATGGTTTTAAATGGAAATAGTTTTAAATGGAAATCATCTTTCTTTCTACATCACGCATAGTCAATCCGTGGTTTTAAATGGAAATTATCTCCCTTTCCACATCAAACACAATCAATAAGTTCACAATTACCACTTACAAGCTAAGGAATGAATGGAAATGGTTTTTAAATTTCTAAAAGGCTTGTGGTGTCACTAGTTCACAATTATCACTTACAAGCTAAGGAATGAATGGAAATGGTTTTAAAGTCTTGTGTCACTGTGTGTGGAAGCTTTTCTTTGAATGGAAATCAAGATGTCAAAGATCTTTTGAAAAGGGCAAATGGACTGCTAGTGCAAACGAACCTTAATGTGGGGTGGTGTTGTGGAGTGTTGAAAGTATTGATAAGATAATGAGGCAACACAACACTTAGTATACTATGCATATAATAGCATTGTGGAGTTTTGAAAGTATTGATAAGATAATGAGGCAACACACTTAGTATACTATGCATATAATAGCATTGTGGTGGTGCGACGTGTTGAGACCGAGGAGCAGGACGCTGTGGGGAAACAATTTTGCTCCTATTCATTACAAAAACAATTTTGCTCCTATCCAGGTGTAATAACCGTTCTGCGTTGTCGGGTTGTGAGGAGGTGATGTTTAAGAAAGGGGGCGAAGTCGTGGGAGATCGTGGGGGGCATGTGGAGGGGATGAGGGCCGAGGCCAAGGACACTAACATCCAAAGAGCTAAGGGGAGACACGAGGCGCATAAGTCAAGGCTGGCGACAGGAAAGAGGGGCCATATCCAAACAAAACAACAATTCCTAGACAATGGCGTTGTGCATGGGAGGGGGAGCCACTTCACGTGAATGAATCTTCTCTCTCTCTGTGCCCCTATAGTGCCTTTTCTCTCTCTCTCTCTCTCTCTCTCTCTCTGTCCCTATAGTTCTCGCTCTCGCGCTCTCTCTCTCTCTCTCTCTCTCTCTCTCTCCCCCCCACCTAGTGCCTTCCTTCACTTCAGTGCACAGTGCTCCCATGTTCCTTTCCCTTTTCTCAAAGCCACTTCCTTTCCTAAAGCTCTTTCGTGTCAAGTCACTCACCCCAACGTGCACTTCCATCATCGTCCACCGTGCTTGTGAGCCTATTTAATCCAAAAATGGGAAGCTTTGACATCATCTTTGCCTCCTTTTTGAGAGCTTCTCTAAACCTCCCATCGGGACTCCCAAGAGCAAGCCTTAGTAGATTCTTTCTTTTTGCAACACCACCATTCGAACCTCTAAACTTGTTGAGAATAGGATTTGCCCATGGGCCCGAGATCGTGCTCCGCAATTTGGAAGGGACTTCTTTATAAAACTTGATACCTTCATAATGATACATCATAAACCCGTGCGAGTCTTTATGTGTTCTTTATATAATGATAATAATAGCCTTCCTTGTTGGGTTGTCAAGAGAAATGAACACTTAAGCTCTTAAATTTCAAAAAATCATGTTTCATAATATGCTATTACAAAACGAGCCGTAAAATGGAAGCTAAAT
Organism: Cibotium barometz; assembly: GCF_041138505.1. Lineage (NCBI taxonomy): Eukaryota > Viridiplantae > Streptophyta > Polypodiopsida > Cyatheales > Cibotiaceae > Cibotium > Cibotium barometz. The sequence continues at coordinate 14,673,314 of NC_141083.1, forward strand.
TGTGTGTGTGAGAGTGTGTTTCTGTTTTTGCATTGTGAAAGCGTGAAGACCCATGATTATGCCCCAAAGATAACGAACAAGCCATGCACATGGTCCCCTCAGCTTAGCTGCTTTTACACAAGATACAATTAACATACCATTAACAAGTGTTTCAGCACCATATTTTTTCTAGTGCATCACTATGTGCATGTCTTTTTCTTCTCAAAGTGAAATCTATCATTCATGGGTCCCTCGTGGCACTCCCTCATGGCACATCACATTCACTTCTTTAGTTTGATGATGCTACAAAAGTGGAAGCCTTTCATGATTAAAAGAACTTCACTCATTTTCCATGTAAACATTTTCTTATTAGAGAATATCAAAACATTATTCATGCCTCTAATATAAATGTGATATAAATATAAATATATATATTTATATTCTCTATTTTTGCAATCTCACAACAATTTAAGATGGAAGATATAGACTTGCAAGCTCAAGGGTGAGTGTGCTTGACTAGGTCACATGTTCATTAGTATGAAATAAGTTGAAAACTAAAAATGAGATGTCTCTTACAAGCTTCTTTGGGCATAGGTAATATAACACTAATGCAAATATAAAGTATTTTATAGAATCTCAAGTTACTTTTTTGATATGAAGACAATTATAGAAGGTAGGCAAGCATCTTGTAAAAAGGATTAAAAACACATATTTTTTATCATAAATAAGTGATGACACATTTCATAATTATACATCATAATTCAAGATGTCTTGTAGCACAATTTTATGTTATTAACAAAAGCGAACTGCACTTATTTTCCATGTACACATTTTCTTAGGGAATATTATATGCCTCTAATATTTACATTTATAAATGTTTTACATATCTTTTTATATTCTTTATTTTTGCAAGCTCACAAGAATTTAAGATGCAAGCATCCTTAACCTCAAGGAATATTTATCCATTCTCTTGTGAAGACCTTTTTTACAAGATTGAAGGATAGATTTATAGGCTTGCAAGAATCTCTAAACTCAAGGGTGAGTGTGCTTGACTAGGTCACATGTTCATCAGTATGAAATAAGCTGAAAACTAATTAGACATCTTGCAAGATTTTTCTTGAATATTTGGTTGGCACAGATACATATAACACTATGGCAAATATAAAGTATTTTATAGAATCTCAAGTTTCTTTTTGGATATGGAGACAATTACGCAAGGTAGGCAAGAATATGATTAAAAAGAATAAAAACACATATTTTTTCTCATAAATAAGTGATGAGACACTTTATAATTATACATCATAATTCAAGATGTCTTGTAGTACAATTGTATGTTATTCACAAAGTGAACTTTATCATTTCATGTAAGATAGCATATGCTTTCTACTTCTGTTGAGAACGGAAGTGACAAAACCCCCTCCTATTCTAGATATAATGTTATTCATAAGAAATTTTAATAGATTATGATCACTTTCATCTCTCACATTCCTATTTAGAATCTTTAAATTCCAAGTGTGATACACACACTTCCTATGTAAAGAATCTCAAGGAAATTTTCTTTACATTGTGATTACTTCAAAGCAAATTTGAAATGATGGAAGAAAAGTTATTTGAATTTCCCCATAGATTTTGTTGACGTTAAAGAAAACCTTCCAGGTGTTTATCGAAGCTCTACCATCACATGTTCATGTCTCATTACTTTAACATATATAGAAGCATCTTTGGTTGCGAGCATCATTTAGGTTGTGGTGCAAACTTAAAATATTAAAAAGTGGGTGACATGTTGATCATGAAAGATAGGTGTAAAACTTAAACTAAGGGAATGATTTCAACAATGAAATAACAAGTCATTGACGCTAACAAGAAGATGTTTTTTCAAGCTAGAAATGGTTTTATGAGCACATAAAATGGAGTTAGCATGTGGCACAACATTGTTTATTTAGGGTAGTAAAGAATCTCTCGATTTGTTTACCTAGAGAGGAACATGTACTTACATAAAGTTTTAAGTTTTAAGTTTTAAAAAAACACTTAGATTGAAACTTACTTACAAGTAGATAATAATTAGACCATGTTAGTGTAGTTTGTTTTTTGTTTTATTAGAGTGTACAAAAAAACTCTTTAGCTACATGAACATAGATATTTGATTTAGAAATTTAGTACAAAATAATTGAGTTTGTGTACTTGGCAATTAATTATTTCAAATTGTTATCTTGTATTCTCTTTCACGTAACTTTTCTCCTTTTGTACTCTTTTCTTTCTCCTTTTATTATTCTATCCGATTCCCTTTGCTTGAGGCGAATACTCACCTTAACTAAAAAAATAGTTTTGAGCTCATTTAAATGGCAAGAGTGTTGGGGAAGGATGTGGCAGTACAACAAATAACTTCTTTCTTTTGAAAGTCAATAAAAAAATAGAACCCCATTACAATAAATGAACTAGTTATTATATTTGAATGGTTCATCACCTAATGTAAGTTTTTCTATATTTGATTTTGTTAATAAATAAATTCACACACAATATTATTATGTAGTATTAATAATTAATACTAATATAATATTAATGTCTAAATGTGATAATTGTTCAATGTAGGGTTTAGGTGCATGATCTCCACTTATGAGCCTCCTTGAGGGGACATCGGAGTGCATATGTAAGTGCTATATATTTATGGGCATGTGAAAAGTCTCTTGATTAAGTATGTTAAGCATAGTGTGAATACACTTTAGTGCACTATGAACACATTTAATGCATGCACTTGTAGTCTAGGTCCAGTGCCTATATAAAGGACCCTCATGTAACATTATTCACAAGTGTAATAAACCTGAAATAAGTTTCCTTATGCTCTATCTTTCTCTCTTGTTCAAGAGTGTGTGTTCATGTAATCAAGTGTTTCTCTCACTCCTCTTCTCTCCTATTGAGACTATGGGCTTTCTAACATTGTCATGTGTAGGCACATAGACCAATCTGATCTCTATTGTGTGTAGAGAGTCTTTCCCTGACATAGTGGTAATGTACCTCAATGTGCTTAGTGCAAGCATGAAACACTGGGTTCCTCTCGCAACTGTTACTGTGCTCTAGGTGTGAGTGAAAATCGTAGTGCTAGACAACTGTCTAACACCCAAATCAGCCATAAGACATTTGAGCCACACATGCTCAACTGTAGACGTAAAAACTACCCTGTACTCAGCTTCACAACTGGAAGTGGCCACTATAGGCTGCTTCTTGCTGAGCCATGATATACATGAATCACCAAGGTGAAAGAAAAACCCACTAGTGGACACTCATGTGTCATAACATCCATCATCGCAATGTGAATCACTAAAAGCATACAGCTATGACTCACCCCCCTTTGGATAAAATAATGTAAAATCGTCAATATAAACAACGTTTAATTTTTCCCATGACTCACAACGTGAGTCCAAGAGTTTTATCCAAAGGATAAAATCTCTAATGGATTCATTTAGTTGACGCTCAATTGAATAGAGTTATGTTGTTGCACTCCACCTTGAACCACCTTGTCTGGAAAGCCAAGTATAAAGGCTGATTTCAAGGTTTTGAAGTTGATCTTGATTGCATCAGGCATCAATGTGATGGACCATCGAATAGCTTTTCCCTCTAATCATAGGTTCAATGTATGTATCTTGGTGGGACAGTTGGGATTTCCAAAGGTTTCACATCTCTGTTCAAATATTTAAATGAATTGAACATGGTCTGTTGTTCTGTCATATTCACCCATAATTTTAAAAATTTGTATGGCCGTATTTCTGTATATGAGTCACTGAGGCCGTATGTGAGTGCTCTTGTTAGAAGAGACTCATTGAGTACTTAGGCCACCCCCCTTCCTAGACTAGTCAGTATGTCCAGGGTGTGGGCATCCAAGAAAGGGTTGGTACTTATAGGATTTGCACGAATGTTAGGTAAGGGACCAAAGCCCGCCGGTGTAATCAAATTGATAGGGGGTGTAAAACCTAATGACACGCTTGTTATAGGCATAGCCAATGGTATTGGGAGGTGCATTTGCGGCATAGATCTCAATGGCTCGAAGATGTCAGTCATTAGGTTCAATCCTTGTGTGATCCCTAGCAATTCCTCTATCATGGCCATGTTAGAGTGCCTAAAGGCTCCTTAATGAGGAGACATAATTTTTTTTTGCTTTTTATATTTTTCCACAGCCCGTTACAACCTCAAGAGGCTTGGCGTACTCTTCGTTGGGTCAAATGGATGTCCGTTCACCCTAATTAGCTTAGCCGCTGCTATACGCACGTGAACGACCTCTTAGAGATAATTTTTCGAAAAAAGCGTATGATAGTAACTTCCTAGATGAAGGAGGAGGTCCTAAAACCTATTTTCCATCACTGTCTCAAGACAAAAAAAATCGAGAATTTTTTCCCTGTTTCGCAACATGTTTTTGGAGGGTGTTCCAAAAGGAATTTTAAAAAACTCTGTATGAGGGAGTTGTAGTATTTTTGGAGTACTACAACTTTGTTTCACTAAGTCATCCGTGATTTTGTCTGGCTATGGAGAGTGCTCTGGTATGTTAATTATTCTATGATTTCTTGATTAAATATAATTTCACGATTTTTGTATTGTACATGTCAAATTTACAGATCTCATCATAATGATTAGAATGTTTGGTAGGGATTTCAATATCTGGTTATAATGTATGCCCTATTTGTGGGCCTCGATCAAAGGCTTGGTACTCAACATCTTTAAGGAAGGTTGTCTAGGAGGGGGACCACAAAAAACAACCATGAGTTGCACTGAGAGATATTTTTACGGAGGCCGCCTCGTGTGCTAAACCCAAGTGATTGGAGGAGGGCATGGGAAGTGGATCCAAGTTGTTCACCCCACGGAATGAAGCGGCTATCCATCTTCTATCTACTCCCATACTGGAGTGATATTCTAGTTAATCATCTTCTTAACCCAATGCACATAGTCAATATGCTTTGGAAAACCATCACAAGTGCTAAAGAGAGCAAGGCACAAAGGGATGATCTATAAGAGGTGGATCTCATGCAACACTTATGGGCATACAGAGAACTTGGCGGTAAGGTGATTCTCCTTAGAGCACCTTGGGTCTTTACTAAAGAAGAGTAACGATGTGTAAAGAATCACACCAGTGAGTTTTATACTCCCACTGGTTGCATGCATTGCTTGAAGGGAGCATTCACAAAGGATAAAGAGCTTAGTGGCTTGAAGTCTCATGACCGGCACAAAATCTTATAGTTTGTGCTACTAATATACATTAAGGATTACCTCACCAAGGACATAAGAGTAAAAATATACAAGATTGGTACAGTGGTATGGTAGATATCAAAGAGGGATATTAGAAAAAATATATTGGAAGCAGCTCACTTAAACTCCATTAAAGTAGTAATGGTAGAGAAATTCCTTCCAGCAAGTTTTTTGACCATTTAATTACACAAAGATATGGACAGACCAAAGGGACACATTTGTGCTACTAGGGCATTGTAAACAGGTCGTTTTCAAGGCAGACCCAAGATATCATAGGTTGTTGTTTGTAATGCAAATTGATCCACAAAGGAAACAAATATTTGAAGATATAAAAATATAAGATGAAGTTGAGGTTGAGGAACCCACTCAAGAAGCACGAGAAGGAGATATTGATCCAGTTGAACAACTAGAAGAAGAGTCAAATGAAGGTATAGCAAATGAATAACTAGAACTTGAACCAAAATCAAACACAATGGCTAATCTAGAATTCAAAGAAGAAATAGAAGAACAACTTTCAACATAAGCACCTCCAATGCCAAAAATAGAAGAGGATGATACAGACGAGTTGTTAGAAATCGTGCACCTCAGTGTATTGGGGGTGTGCCCATTTATTGGTTATTTATCCATTTTTCTCCTATTTAGTAGGTCGTGAGGTGTCGTCTAGTTCCTAGGGGAGGTCGGCTAACTTCCCAGCATCACTATATAAATGGGCCTGCTCTATTCACTTGTTCATCTATCTAACCTATTTGATAAGCACATGTTCTACACCATATGCTAGCTGGCATTGCCATTGTAAAAGCACAATGGCTAATCTAGAATTCAAAGAAGAAATAGAAGAACAACTTTCAACATAAGCACCTCCAATGCCAAAAATAGAGGAGGATGATACAGACGAGCTGTTAGAAATCGTGCACCTCAGTGTATTGGGGGTGTGCCCATTTATTGGTTATTTATCCATTTTTCTCCTATTTAGTAGGTCGTGAGGTGTCGTCTAGTTCCTAGGGGAAGTCGGCTAACTTCCCAGCATCACTATATAAATGGGCCTGCTTTATTCACTTGTTCATCTATCTAACCTATTTGATAAGCACATGTTCTACACCATATGCTCTGGCATTGCCATTGTAAAAGCCTCTTGCTACATAACATGATGTTCATTGTTTGATGTCTCTCTCTCTCCTTTGCTCTCCCTCTCTCCTATGTTTTGCTTCCACATTGTGCAACTTTATCATGGTATTAGTCGCTTAGGTGACCGGCACTTCAAGGTAGTAGTCAACTTCCTCATATGTATGAAGATTTGCATTTTTTGGAGCAAGAAGGTGCTACGCTTTCAGTTTTGGTGCTGTGTTTTGTGCTTCTTGGTGCTAAGTGTTTATCGTGAAGACTGTGTTTTCACATTGGTGACTGCATTTTTCTTCCGTGGTGGGTGTTGTGTTTTAGCTTTGCTGGTGGTATTTCTTTGCTTGTTGTTGGTGGCTACGTTTTCACCTTGGGCTGGCATTTTCTTCTCCTCTACAGCTATCTTCTCCATTAGTCTCAATGCTATTATTGCTGGTGGTGCATGGGCTGTGTTCAACCTTGGGTAGCAGTAGGGGTTCTCTTGCGTCGTGGTGTTCAGCCTTTTCCTTCGCTTGAGAGGGGCTATGGGTCTTGTGCTTATGTGGTGCTGGCATTTGGAGAGCAGAGCTATGGATAGCAGCTGAGGGCCCTCTTCTTCACATATGGAGCACCATAGGCTTGTGTCATCTTCAACCTGCATCTTCTTTGATGGATCTACCTCCTTGTGGGTGTTTTTCGATAAGTTTTTGTGGACTGTTTGCTATTGTCCAGCTCCTTTCTCTCTCAGTTTTGAGAGGGGGCTTCTTGTTCCTCATACTACGTTCCGTTAGAGAAGTGTTGGAGATTGGTTGGAGTGTTCAGATCATTAGTGGCACAAAGACTTGCTTGCAGAGGTGTGCTATTGTGCCATGGATTTGGGTTTTGTCTTGGAGGAGGCATCTATCCTTGTTTCCGAAGAGCATGTAAGGCTCCCTCCTACTGGTGGAAAGGATTAGGCACTTGCTACTATGCAACAGATAGGACGGTGTCACTACTACTCTTTTGGAAAGCAGGTTCATTTGGCCAAGGATTGCAAGACTAAAGGTATAGACCAGGCCAAGACCAAGTTTTTAAATACAAGCAATGATCATATATAGGATGATGACTTTGATACTTCTAGTGTCCCCTAGATTGAAAAAGATCGGGAGGACTTGGATGGTCATTTTCTATAGTTATACTTCTAGTGTCCCCTAGACTGAAAAAGATAGGGAGGACTTGGATGGTCATTTTCTATAGTTATACATATAGATATCCCCCATGTGTTTCTAGCCAATAAAGGCTTGTGGGGGCAAGAGGGGTGGGGCTATTATTAGCTCCATTTTTGGTGCATGGGATCCGTGAGTCAGAGTTCCAAGTATTAAAAATATCTGGTGCAAGACAAGTTCATTTTAGAGCTATAGGTTGGATGTGTTCCATGTCTATTGCTTGGTGTAGCAGAGATTATGGACTAGATGTGTTCTAAGCTCATTGTTTAAGGTTTTTGGAATGTGATGTGTCCACTGTTGGGGGATAATGGGTGCGGTGTGTCCAGCATCTCATCATTTTATTCTTAGAGTTCACTACACACCGGTGTGGGAATTCGAAGCCAAGTAGATTTCTTTGGTGTTTATGATGCCATTGTGTTTTGAGGAAACAGGTTGGTAGATTCTCTTTCCGATGTGTATTTGGTACTGTGCAATAGTAGAGTGTCCATGGTTTCATCTTCATCAAACTCTTACCCACTATGAGATGCAGAGGGGTTGTTAGAATTTTGCATTTGAGTGTATTGGGATTGTGTCAATTTATTAGTTATTTATTCATTTTTCTCCTATTTAGTAGGTCATGATCAGTTGGACAGCTCCTAGGGGCAATTGGCCAACTTTCCAACCTCACTATATATAAAGGGACCTCCTATATTCAATTGTTCATCCATCTAACCTATTTGATAGACACATGTTGTACACCACATGCTGGTTGGTATTGCCATTGTAAAAGCCTCTTGCTACATAACATGATGTTCATTATCTAATGTCTCTAAGGCTCTCCTTTTCTCTCTCTCCTATTTTTTTCTTCTGCATTATGCAACTTTATCATGAACTACCTTCTACTCGTACAAACAAACAAGGCTCCACCATTGATGAAGATGAAGATGCAGATGGAGAGGTCCTTTTAGAAATAGATATATTTGGAGACATGGATCTAGTTGAGGATGAGAGAGTCGATGATGAGCTATAAAATCATACTTCTTTTTTATTTGACAACAAGTTATGTATGTTTTTGTCACAGTTTTCTTGTTTGGGACCATTAATGAAAGGTTTGGTAGACACTTGTCACATAATTTCTTGTAAATATTGCTACATATATCTTTGTATTGGGACCATTAGTGCAAGATTTAGAAGATAAATATTATCATATTAATTTCTTTATAATTATTGCAACACATATCTTTGTATTTTTTTGAAAAGTAACTAAAAACTCAATTGAAAACTGGGTTGATTAGGACTATGAGAACTAAAAACACTTGAAATTTTTCCAAAAATCACACTAAACAAAAAAAAAGAGTTTTTGATGCTTTTATTGACCTGTATATAGACGTTATCATCGATGCAAATTTTGACACTTTTTTCAACCTGTCTTTAGAAGGCTATCTTGATAGTTATTTTAATGATGCGAGTACCATTGAAACTAACCGTCAAAGGCCGTCGAAGGCTAAAGATCTTGTAGTAGTGTATATAGCTTGTGCTTAACATGTTCTTGGATTCTATTGTTGTCTATGAGTTCATTGATGATAATCTAGTGTCACATTGTACCTCAGTGAATTAATAATGATGAGTGAGTGTGTCACATTGCACCTCAGTGCATGGGTGCATATTGTTAAGCACTACTACTAGAGACTTCTATACACAGCCGATGTTGGTCATCTTACAATTTTCAGCAATTCGGTCGATGTCATCGAAAATGCCAGTGTTCACTTAAAAGCATCTTATAATGTATTTTTTTGCGTGTACAGTCGTCGCTTGTCTATAAAGTCACACCATGGTATCCTAGGTTTAGAGTGCTAGCTTTAGAATAGGTGTTTATGCTAGTTAGAGTGGCCAAATGAGCCCAAGGACCAGACTTTTAACTTTGGTTGCCTAAGAGTGTGAACCCTAGAGGTCACCTACAAAACCTAAAATATAACTCTCACCACTTATTATCTTATGAATTATCTGGTATGCTATTCTCTACTCTCTTGCATCCTTGCTTCTTATCTTGAGCTCTTGTATGCCTGCATACTGTTGTGTGGGTAGGTGAGTGAGTGACTGAGAGGATCGAGCTACGAAGAGCGTGTGAAGGTGAGGATGACGGAAAGAGCTCTTGAGTGCTCTTCACAATCCAGCTTCCTATGAGAATCTCAAATTAAGTAATCCAAGATGAGTGACACACCACGGCCTCGTTTATGTGAGGGATAGTAGCCATGGGAACAATAGTGGAACAGATGCTCAATTCTTTTTAGCAAGACTTGAAAGTGGAGACTTGGTATTCAATACAACAAGAACAAGGTAGGATGTGAGACCTTTGATAGCATGATGATTGGGAGTCGATATAGCCTAGAAAGCACTATTCATGCAAGGAAATGGTGGCATGCCTATTTTTGGGGTCTGATAAATTCTGTGTTTACCAATGCATGGATAATTTTGAAGGAACACAATGGGAATAAGAACCTTACTCGCTCCAACTTTATTTTGAACATCCATTGAGAGTAGCTTGTTGAAAATGCATTCAAGACATTCCATGCAATAAGAGGTAGGATAGCGGGGCTAATTTGTTGGGAGGCCATGTTTTTGTGAGATTGGGCAATGAGGCTAGCAAGTATTGTGTTGTTTGTGTGGCTAAACAAAAGAGATTATTGCCTGAGCATAAGGAAGTACAACGAGAAAAGGCTTCATGCACAATTTGGGAATGTGCCAAGTGCAAGAAGCACATGTGTGTTACACCTTGCTTTCAAAAGTTTCATAGCTTTGGAGACTAGGCCATTCTTTAATGATGCGTGGAAGAGGAATAGAAGAAATCTACAATGTCAGATGCCTTTTACTCTTGATGTAATAGTTTGATTTTCATTATGTAATTTCCTATTTTGGTAGCCTAGTAGGAACTCAATGGAGTCTTTTTGGGCCCTTTAATTTACCATGAGGTTATGGAAACGTTTAACTTTTTGACAAATAGGAGCCCGCCATGTAAGCAAAAACCAATGGTTTGTAAGAGAGGTGTAAGAGTGGTCAAAGGGTGCACTTTTTCCCCCAAAAAGGGGAGGGGGCAATTTTACAATTTTCGGACCTCCATAACTTCTACATACAAGCTCCGATTTGAGCGGAGATTATAGATCCGTGATCTACGCATCAAGAGCTTTCCATAGATATGTTACATGATATGGTTCTATCCGCTAGATTTTAAATTCCATTTTTCCCCCAAAATTCAAATTCGAATAAAGTAACCATTTTGAAGCTTCAAATTAGAAAACGTTTCTTCTTAAGAGAAAAGGTTTGACTCCCTTAAACTGCCAAATAAAAGGGCCCAAGAAGACTCCATTGAGTTCCTAATGCATAAAATGGGCTTACTTTGGTTTGATATTTATTGCATGGTGTCATGGTTGGGCTGATTTGAATGTGTGTGTATAGGATAGACTCCTTTACTACATTTTTGGCTTGCCACCAATGCTATAGGTAAGTACCATAGATTTACACACTTCAATGTACTAACCATGTGTATAATATTCATGGGATTTAATTAAGTGTTATTTGGGCTTGTTTAGGGATTGGCTATGGGTATACGTAGGTTATTTGCTGGGATGGAGTCTTATGTGTAATAATATGTAGCTTTGATGGGCCGCTTTTTGCTTGTTTTGTTATGCATGTGAATCCTCTTTATGGGTTGATTTTAGGATGATTACGGGATGGTTATGAACTGGTTATGGCTGATTTTGGTTTAATATTTATTTTATTGTGTCATGGTTGGTGGGCTGATGTGGATGTGTGTGAGCACGATAGACTCCTTTACTACATTTTTGGCTTGCAAAATGCTATAGTCAAGTATGATAGATGTACACACTTTAATGTAAGCACGCACATAATATTCATGGGCTTTAATTTAGTGTCATTTGGTATTGTTTAGGGATTGATTATGGGTTTATGTAGGTTTCATGTGCAAGTCCTTTGATGGCATGGAGTCTTATGTGCAATACTATGTAGCTTTTTGGACTACATTTGTTTGTTTTGTTATGCATGTGACCTCTTCATGGGATGATTTTAGGTTGATGTTAATAGTCTACACCCTCCCTCTCCTAGTACAATGTTAATAGTCTACACCCTCCCTCTCCTAGTACAATGGACAATGCTCACCTTAACTTATCATGGGGAGCTTCCGATGTCCAAAGCTCGTATCTTGATAGACTCCCAGTGGTAGCTAGCACCACTCTTTTGGCTCCTCCTCAAGATGTCACCATGAGGTTGCCATTCTTCATACAAGGACACTCACTCCTCTCTACTCTTACACTCAAGAATTCAAGCATGAAAGGAACATGCACCAAGAATCATGCACCAAGAATGTAGCTCTCTCTCTCTCTCTCTCTCTCTCTCTCTCTCTCTCACTCACTTAGGCATTTGGAGGTATTTGATCAAGTGTGTGAGGCATTGGGAGAACAAAATGAGATTTTTGACCAATGCCTTAGTTTAACATTAGATATTAAGGCTGTTTAACATTAGACAGTAAGGTTGGGGATTGGTATAGGACTCTCAAGGTCAAGGATTACTTGACCTTAACCACTCTTAGGAGATTGTTCTTAAAGAAATTTGTGCATGAAGGAGACTTATGGGGTGTAGTTTCAGAGCTACACAAAGCTGAGAGAGAAGAAGAGGAGTCGGTTAGAGATTTCATTAGTTGTTTCAAGCATTTGAACTCTCGTTACCTTTTGCATGAATGTTATTCGAATAATCAACTGCTTGATAGATTCATCTATGGGCTTAAACATAAAGCGGTCTATAATGGCTTAGTCATTAGAGGGACAAATACATGGGATGAAGTCACGATAAATTCCATCCAACTAGAAGATAATCTGATGATCAAGGGAGCCAAAGCATCGGATTCTAAATCTATTGCTTTTAGAGTCGCAAGATATAGCACTTCTATAGTTAGCATCCCCTCGCTAAAGTTAACACTTTAGCAGAGATGAATTTCATAGATTTCATGAAAGCACTCCAAGAGGGAATGAAGGCCAATAGAGATCTGGAAAACATATTGATGTATCCAAGGAGAGATAATCTGGGGCACTTTTTCCTTCACTAGGAGGTTTTTCCCTCGTGCATATGTACACCCTCTTATCTTCTCATTTTGGGGTGTGTACTGATCTTTTAATGTATCTGGAATATATTTGTTGATTCTAAACTAGTGAGTTTGTGTGCTCTCAAACTTCTCTATCTTTTGTGTTTGCATTGTTGCAACCCCTAACCCTAATTCCAACAATTGGTATGAGAGCTAGCTTCCTTGACACTTGATCTAGTAGTCTGCCTCCCTCCTCACGACCCTATTTTTTTTTGTATATTATTGAATCTACCCTCTTATGAGAAGAAGATATATACTATAGTGTGATGTATACGAAGTATACAAAATTTTTGGGGTCCGCGATGCAATTTGGGAGCATTTTGGGCACCGCAAGGTTTATGCAGATGTTCTGGAGAGGCGTCATTTTGGATTAGTTCTGCTCGATTTTTGGTGTTTGGGCTATGCAGCGGCAAATATTTGGTGTGCGGTAGCATCTACAATGTCTTCAACAACATCGACCATCATACTTTTGCCAGTAACACTCTATTCTCTACTCTGTGTTATTTTTCATAAATTTTATAAGTGATTCAGTTAGTTGGCAGCCATCCGGGGTTGCATTTAGTGAATACTGAGTACTTGCAGTGTGTTGAAAGATTTTGCATTTGGTAGACAATCATGGCTGGCAATAGTGATGTATTCAACATGTTGTCTACTGCTAAGGACAAACTTGTTGGGACTAACTACCCACTGTGGTCCTAAATGATGAGGCATGTACTGCTTGCTAAAGGCCTTTGGAATGTCCTCAATGGTAGTGAAACTCGTCCTATTTCACAACTACCAGTGCAACCAGGTGCTGTAGGTACATTTGAAGTAGAATATGATATAAATATGGCTCCTCCACATGCACCACCAGTAACTCCCACTGCTGCTCAAACGAGATAGGATGGAAGAGATGCACATGCACATGCATTACTTGCACTTTTTGTGAAGCGAAGCATTATTCCTCATATTCAATCATGTAAGACTTCAAAACATGTCTACGATGCACTTGCTGCATTATACCAGGTGCATAATGAAGCACGTGTTGCATATCTGCGCAAATAGTTAGAGTTTGAGCACATGAATGAGGGAGACTCAATGGACAACTTCTTGACCAAGATTAAAGATTTTAAGGAGTAGCTTGCTAGTGTGGATGAGATATATCCTGATAGTACATTGGTGTCCACAGTTCTCAATGCATTGTGGGATTCTTATCAGAATTTTACCTCTGCCCTTAGACTTATGATGAAGGAAAATCCAAATGTCCTTGAATTTGATGAGCTAGTTTCAGTATCTTGCAAGAAGAGCACTCTAGGCAAAACAAATATGTTATGCGAGTTAATGACCAAGCTTTTGTTGTTAGTCAGAAAGGCAAAGGTAAAGCTTCTTCGCATGGTGGCTATAAGCCAAAATCAGAATCCTCAGGTAAGGATGCAGAGAAAGAAGGTGATAAGCCTAAAAATAAGGGCAAGTGTCACTATTGTAGGAAACCAGGACACTACATAAATGAGTGCAAGAAAAAGCTAAAGAAGGAGAAAAAGAAAGAATCGGGCATGGTTGTGGCTGATGCATCTGTACCAATTGAAGAGAAGAAGAAATCGACAAGTTTTTCTCAAGATGATTGGGCATGAACTGTACATTGAATTATAACCCTTCTATTCATGATGTATACATGTCAGTGGTGGCAGAATCAGATGCTTGGTACTTTGATAGTGGTGCTAGTCAAAATTTGTTCTCGTCTTTGGAATCTGTCTCAAGTGCAAGAATCATCACATGTGCAAATGGTTCCTCATATCCTCTCAAAGGAGTTGGTAGAGTTGTGCTCACTGCTATAAATGGGGGCGCATTTACCTTTAACAAAGTTTATATATGCCACGCAGTAAAAAGAAGAACTTGTTGTTAGTTTTAGCCTTAGCCTTGTTAGGCTTGATAGTGGTGCTAGTAAAAATTTATTCTCGTCTCTGGAATCTGTCTCAAGTGCAAGAATCATCACATGTGCAAATGGTTCCTCATATCCTCTCAAAGGAGTTGGTAGAGTTGTGCTCACTGCTATAAATGGGGGTGCATTTACCTTTAACAAAGTTTATATATGCCAGGCATTAAAAAGAAGAACTTGTTGTCAGTTTTAGTCTTAGCCTTGTTAGGCTTGATGGTGAAATTTGTGGATGAGAGATGATGGTTTTTCTATCATTTCCTCAGGTACCTTGTTTCATGGCCTATACAAGATGGATGTATTTGAGAAGTTGCAGCATAATGGTTGCTCAGTCTCTATGACGTGCTATGAGTGATGCAAAATTATGGCATGTACGATTTGGCCATCTGAATTATGGTAGTTTGTTGCGCCTTCAAAGGCATGATATGGTGTCTGAGTTTCCAACTCTTGAGACCTCTTCTAGGCATGTATGTGAGGGGTGTATTCTTGGTAAAATGCATCAGGCAGCATCATTTCCAAAAGCCTTTTGATGAGGCAATTATTGAGGATGTAGTGGATGAGGAGAGAGCAACCATAGAAGAATCTAGGCGTATACCAAAATGGCTTGTGCAAACATTGAGCGATAGCAAGTTGGCAGCTCCTTTACCTAGCAGAACTCATGCAAGTTATTCTCATGTGGATCATTTCTCATTTCTACTTTATGTAATGATGAGGAACCTGTTTAAACGCAAAGCAGATGGTAGCATTGATCGCTACAAGGCTAGACTTGTTGCTCATCAATGCCCAGCAAAAGGGCATTGATGAGATCTTTTCACCCACATCTCGTATGACCATTAGGTGTCTCATTGCAGCACATCATGGGTGGAATGTACATCAGTTGGACATTAAGACTGCATTCTTGAATGGTGACGTACATGAGGAGGTGTATGTATCGTGGCCTCCTAGTTTTGCTGTGAAAGGAGAAGAGTCTAAAGTATGTAGGTTGAAAAAGACTCTTTATGGCCTTAAGCAGGCTCCTAGAGCATGGTATGAGAAGATTGATGCATACTTGATTGCAAATGATTTTTGCAATAATCCAACAGAGAGCACCCTCTATGTGAAGAGAAGTAAGGACACATTTTTGGTCATCGTTATATACGTTGATGACATGCTCCTAATGGGACTCGATATAGATCAAATTTCAGCCTTTAAGACTGATTTTGCAGTCATCATTTGAGATGTCAGATTTGTAATCATCATTTGAGATGTCAGATTTGGGACCCTTGCATTATTATTTGGGGATTCAATTTATGCAGCGCAATGATGGCATTGGTATGCTGCAATCTAAATATATACATAAGTTATTGAAGAGATTTACTCTTGAAGACTGTAAACCTATGGCTACACCTATGGAGACAGGTACTCGACTTAGTCTTCAAGATGTAGGAGAGTCTTTTGATGCTAGTTTGTATTAGAAGGCTGTTGGATCTCTTCTTTATGTGTGCACCACAAGGCCAGATATACAGTATATGATCTCAATGTTGAGCAGATTTATGCATAGCCCAGGTACAAAGCATTGGCAGGCTATTAAGTGGGTTTTTTTCTATTTACAGGACACAACATGCTAGAGGGTGATCATGCTTACGAGGTGTTCCTAATCTAAACCAAGTGAAGCAATGGAAAAAGAAAGATCGATCTCGGAATTGACATTCCTAGAATTTTTTGCAACCTTGCTTAAAACCTTACAGCCAACAAGTGAGGAACGAAATGCCTTGTGTTAAGTGCAATCACTATGACCATCCTAATCCTCCTTGTGCATACAAGGCACATGTTCTTCTATACTGCATGTATTGTAAAATCTTTGACCATGATACTAAAAAGTGTTCCACTTCATCCACAATTAACTCAAAACCTCTATCTCTCGTGCACCAAACAGAAACAGTCCAAAGGGTATAACTACTCAGGAAGTAGTTAATCAAACACTTCAGTGTTTCTTTTGTCGTGGACCTCACAAGGTGGCAGACTGCATAGTTTGGAATACTTTGATGCCCATAGTCACCTTGCGACCAATGTGTGAACAATGTGGCATTGATCACATGTTCCAAGATTTCCCAAGACGAGTTGCTTCAATGCAACTTGCCTCACAAAATACAACTCTTAACATCTTAAGTGTACAAAACGGGCAATTGTCCACAGTGCCCTTGAATGTGCTTACATGTTCACAAGCCAAGGTACGAGGAACAGTCAAAAAGAATGCAAAAGATAATACCTCAACATGGGTAGAAGAACATGTTTTAAAACAAAACCCAAAACAGAAAACAAAACCTTCTAAAACCAAGAAAAACAAGGGACAACAAACTATCGAAACCAAGGTCAAATTAAAAGACAAGGAAAAGGAGCCTGTAGAGGACATAAATCCAAAATGGGACATAACACAAAAGAGCCAAAAGCTATACATGATGCAGAAGCATCCACCACACAAACCTCAAAACATTGCAATATGTGCGACACATGATACAAAAGTCCAAAAGAAAATTCGCTCTCGTAGCATGGGCAAACATAATAAAAAATTGATAATACAAAGAAATTCGGATGATGAAACAAGTTCTAATACATCACTAAGTGAGGATGAAACAAGTTATGACTCCGCTCGGTGCATCACATAGAGCAATCAAGAAACTAGAACCCACCCAACCACCCCAAATGGATAATAGTGATCACATGATATATACAGAATGTAAAAAGCAAGCTCAGGAGAGTATGCTTAGCTTGGTGGAATGTCTTATAGGGTCATCGGTTGTAATTGAGCTTGATAATGCCAATCCTAAAAAAGTAACCAAAAAACAAAGCCCAAATGAGTACCACTTTCTCTTTCAAGAGGAAGACATACTCTCTACACAGAAGAGTCATTTGAGATAGATTGCACAAACTATACACGTAAGAAAGCACATGAGGAATTCGATAATTCCATTACAAGATTAAAACAATCTCTCAGAACCTCATTTGGAGGAATGCTCTTCTCTCATGAATCTAGCATCACATCATTACTTGCACTTTTAAGGGCTCAACATGAGTTATACCAAGACATAAAGAACTCCATAAAATAGGACTATGAGGATTCGCAAGTTTCCAAACAGACCTCAATAAGAATTGTCAGAGGGCCAAGTGTGCCAATGTACACATTGGGTACTCTTAAAAAAGCTGAAAGCCAAACAGGGGATAAAAGTGAATGGGAATATGAAACAAAAACAGGATCTGAAGTTGAAACAAAAATTGAAACATCCATGGTTCCTTTGGAAGATTCTATCATGGTATGGTTGGATTTTCCTACAACAACAGGCAATGATGTTAAGAGCAAACGTATAATGATTAGTCCTCGAGCTAGTCATAACATCGTGGTGACAATAGACACTTGGGAATCTAAACTCATCCCTACAGACAATAGTCTTGCAAGAGGAGCTAATGGTCAAAACATTGAATTTCCAGGTTACTTCAGATACACTACTCAAACAATCGATGGTGATATGGAAGTTACATTCCATGTTACCCTAGATTTCGTTGAGTATGATATCATCCTTGGTGGAACTTGAATAAGTGAATCGTCGTATTCACTAGATGAATCCATGCAAACAGTCACCTGGAACACTCCTGCAAGCAATGCACAATTGCTATTACGGGAGGAAGAGACCTTACAAGAGCATAGCTCAACCATCTATCTCTAACAAGGAACTCAAAAGAAAGGCCCCAGAACCTATGCATCTTCATCGAAAAACCTCACCAAAGGAGACAACCACATGCTCAAAGGCCTCGTCATTGTTGACAACCACTCCACAAGAGACTCTAGCCTCATCATTGTCAACAATGCCCATGAGTCTCCAATCTATAGCCTTACTGCTAAACCAAATTCAAGGAGGACCCTAAACATTCCACATCAGCCCAAAAGAAAACTCCACCAAGACAACCACAATATCAAGGTATCTTAATAGTATCAAAATGTGGATGAAGAAGTAGCTACTTGTAGCTCAAGGCCATAGTTTAAGTGAGTGTAAACACTATTCCACGGGAACACGGATTATGGAAGGAGGCCGGAAGCAATTAATGCGAGAGAGAGGGATTGTAGCCATGGGAACATAAAGACGCACATAATTTTTTCATATTTTTGTGCCGAAGTGCAATGTAAATCGTTTTTGGTCAATGTTTGTTCTAAATGAGAGTTCTAAGTGTATAAGCAAGACTCACTTATGGGGTTGTCTGCCCATGTGTGAAAGAGGCCTAGGATTAGGGTTAGTGACATCTTTATAAAAGAGATGTTAGCTAAAGAAAGGGGACGTTTTTTGGCCATTCTCATAAGCTATTGAGTGAAGCTCTTGAGCTCTCAAGCTATGGCAACTCTCTAACTCTCTCTCTATTGTACTCTAATGAGCATCAAGCTCCAATGAGTATAGGCTCTCCACTTCTTTCTCTTAATCTGTTTTAGCATCATTGAAGTAGATTAATCTATGATTATTTGAATGCTTCTTTCTTTCTCTTGTGTATGCTGCATGCTTGTAGTGTGTGTGTGTAGTCTCCATTGATGCAAGCTCTTGTCCACTTCATTGACAATGAGTTATTCATGGATAGATTCTCTCTATGAGCTTGTGGGTTTGTGAATGTTACATTCTATGTTTGCTTAAGCTTGTGGGATAGTAAATGCATGCTTATGGGTTTGCTGGCATTAGGGAAAGCTAAGATTTAATCAATGTTTGAATGGGATTAAGAGATTGCCATGCATTGCTTGTTCTCTTGATTAGTGTAGTGAATTTAAGGGATTGAGAGATTGATTGAGGTATTGAATGGTTGAATCGTCAAGTGGTGGTTCGTGTATGTGAGCTCTCCCTCATGGGATACGCCTTCATGCACTAATCGGGTCGAGTCCTCGGATTGACATTGTGTTTCTTAACACATTTGTTGATCGGTAGTACTCTATGAGCAATGTATTGCACCAGGGATTTAATATTCACGTGATCACAAGATTTTTTGTGATAATAACACATGTGAACAAGTTATTCACATGTTCTCATATTACCGTTCACAAAATAACAGGTCACTTACCATTTGGGAACCCCTTAAAAGCTTGGCTACACATGGGAATAAGCTATTCACATGTTCTCATGTTACCATCTTCACATAGTAGCAGGTTAGTGGCCACCTAAGAAGATTTTTTATGCCCGACAAAGATAATTTTTTTAGGCCCTTATGAAAGCTTTGTGAATATAACATGTGATCACAAGATTTTTTGTGTTATTAACATATGTTATTAACATGTTCACATGTTTTCGTTTACGTTAGTGAAATCCCTATATTGCACGGTAGAGAGAACCGCTCTACAATGGTGCCATTGCCAGGGAGCGAGTGCCTACATTAGTTGAGCACCATACACACACTACCACTCCTTGTTAAGCTCCAATCGGTTGTAAAATTGTTGGATAGGAGAGCAGGCTTTGGGACTAATTTTGGTACTTATTTAAGACTAATCTATTGTTAAATTCTCTTTATTTATCTTGCAATTTGAATGCGATTGGCTAGCTACGCTTCTCCCTTCTTGAGGTTAGGATAAGGATTCAACACACAGGAAGGATTGGAGGTAGGCACTAAACCTGCCAATTTCAATTTGTGTGCAAAAGAGAGAGGCCTATTTTTGCATTTCTGTCATTCTGTTTGAGGATAATTTTTACAGTTTCAATTTTTTGCATGTTTGTTTTATTTTCTGTTAGTTTTCTACATCTTTAATTTTGTGCATTTTAGTTCTCTGTTAAACTTGCATTTTAGTTCTCTGTTAAACCTGCACCTGTAGAGAAACTGAAATCTGTACACACATGAAGATTGAACATTTCGAATTTGCTGCAAATCTCACAGCTGCACACGCATTTAGTTCACTGCACACGCATTGAATTCGCTACAAATCTCACAGCTGCACACGCATTTAGTTCACTGCACATGCATTTAGTTCACTGCACATGCACTTCAAAAAAGAAAATAATAATAATAATAAAAGAAAGCGGTTGTGTGTGAACAGCGCACCGCACGGAGAGACCCACACACTGCACCATAAAGACAGCCCCATCACACCGGATAAGGGAGTCTGGAAAATTTTTCATTTTCTACCGCAAAAAATTGGGAGGTGATCTAAATTTTTGAGAGGAGTTAGAAAACACCCATCATCGAAATTTCGGTCTCGGAACCATTTTCCCATAGTGAGCTCAGTATGGAAAACTAGTAAATTTTAGGCGATTTTTGATCCTGAAAAATACGCTATTTTTTTGCCCTAATGTGTTCGAGGGGGTTCAAAATGGGTTCTGGCAAAGTTTGAGCCAACTTGAAAATTTTTAGATTTTTTGAAAAAAAAATAAATTAATAATAATAATAATAATAAAACCTTAAAATTTGACCTTATGCACTTGCGATCGGGACGTCATATAGACATTGGCATAGGGTCTAGGGCACCTTCTAGAGTGCCTACGCAGGAAAGTGGGACCCAATCCATAGGAAATTTGGCAGGTATTGCTGAAACCTTTTCCGAATCCCAATCTGATACCCTTTCCAGGACAACTAGCTCATTGTCTATGGACAATCTAGGGCTGTCAAATAGTCATCCCTTAGCTCCAAATAGGACACCCACAAGATCTTTTAATCCATTTGAAGCCGACATCATGGGGTTACCACTCAATGTGAGACTTCAATATGTCTACACGAATGCTCAAGGAGCTGAGATCTTTAGGGATCCACAACAACGGTATCTTGTTAAGATTGCGGACTTTTTCTCAGAGCTTGATAGAGCACCTCTAGTCAATGACCAGGGTAACATGTACATGGGCGGAGATGGTGTTTGCCTACGAAGTCACCTATCATCCAGAGAATGTAGACAAATTAGGAGGACTCTCTAAGAGTGAGTTCCTAGACTTATCGAAGCCTTCCAGAGCAAGGGAGTCTAGAGATGATTGGCTCATTGAGCCGGACATGCCTAGACCATCCAATGCCCAGTCCTCAAAGCCATCCATAGATGAGGGCAAGGATGGCAACTTGCGCATGTGTGTATGTGAAGTTGACTACTTGAAAATCTTGACTCATGCACATGCAGGTGTTGGGGGTGGACACTTTTCGGGCAATACCACAGCTAAGTTGATTAGGTGGTCTGGGCTTTGGTGGCCAACCTTACAAATGGATGCTGAAGAATATGTGAAACGTTGTGACGATTGTCAAAGGACCAAACCTCCCATCACAAAGGATAATATGCCATTACGGCCTATGTTAAGCACACGTGCATTTGCCAAATGGGGTATTGATTTTGTCGGTCCCATTAAACCTCCAGCTCGCCACACGCATGCCGAATATATTACTGACTATTTGACCAAATGGGTAGAGGTAAAGGCTACAGTCAAAAATGATGCCAGAACCATAGCCAAGTTCTTGTATGAGTACGTGTTTACACGCTATGGATTACCTATTGAAATCGTTAGTGATCAAGGTGTGCACTTTGTGAATGAGGTCATAGAGTTTTTACTTCAAGAATTTTGGGTAATTCACAAATGTTCTGCACCCTATCATCCTCAGACCAATGGTCAAGCTAAGAGTACTAACAAGATTCTCTGCACAACACTCACAAAGATTGTTGAGGGACATAGGACTGATTGGGAGCAAAAGTTGCACTCAGTTCTTTGGGCATGTAGAACAGCCTATAAAACATCTGTGGGGGGCACAACCCCATTTGAGCTTGCTTTTGGGCTACATACAATTCTTCCCATTAAATTTCTTGTACCTACTCTATGAGTTGCTAAACAATTGGACTGGACTAGTCATGAGCTTTCTCAACGCATTGATGAATTAGAAAAGCTTGATGAGACGGTAATGGGGATGTATGCCGAGAAGAGGAGACAAAAGCAATGGTATGATCGAAATGTAACAATTGGCCGATTCAAAAAAGGGGACCTTGTGCTCTTGTACACACTTAAAAAGCATAAGCGAAAGCTCAAGAAACGTGGCTTAGGAAGCATAAGCAAAAGCTCAAGAAATGTGGCTTAGGACCGTTTGTGATTAATGAGCTTACTCCTAGTGGTGCAGTGTGTTTAGAGACACTAGAAGGTGAGAAAATGCCTAACTTCATTAATGGAAGTCGTCTCAAGAAATACAATGAACCATTAACTGAAGCCATGCTTCAACAAATGCATGCTGCCCACACACGGAAAGAAGCACATGACCTACTTAAATGTCAGGCTCAAGAAGAAGCTAAAGCTAGAGTTGCAAGGCTTCTGTGTTGACCTTACAGTTGGCTACTGATGAACAATATGTCGATCCTTTCAATATTCATGTGTGTCTTCATCTTCATGAGACTACCTACTTTGTCTCTGTCTTAATTGTGAAAAGATGCAGGGGGGAAGAGAGCTTGAGCTCTTGCAAGCACACACACACACTTACAAAACCCTAATAGAGAACACACAAGGTGAGAGGCTGAAAATCTTCTTCTTCTCTACTCAACACTCAACACACCATATACAAGAATAAGAGTACACAATAATATGAAAGGTACTCAACCAATACATACACGGGTTCTCTATAGTGTGAACCCGACTAAATGAGCTGGCGCTATAACTATGCCAGTCTCTAGAATGGCTGTCACACAGCCTGTCATCCCATTGGCCGCATATCTCCCATGATCTCACCAACCATGCCAGTGGTATAAGTGTGGGGCCTATCCCCCAGGCGGGTCATCAGTGTCCACTGCCTCACTAGACGAGCTCGATATCTCAACACTCCCCCTCGAGCTCAACTCCATCTCATGTACACCAAGCGAAGCCCTGAATCTGCGGAGCTTCTCTGTACCCAATGCTTTGGTGAAGATGTCAGCTACCTGATCCTTTGTGCTGACATAAACAAGGTCAAGATCTCCTGCCAAGACCTTCTCTCTGACAAAGTGGTAATGGACCTCTATGTGCTTCGTACGAGCATGAAAGACTGGGTTCCTGGCCAACTGTATACTGCTAATGTTGTCACAAAAAATGACGACTTGTCTATCTACTGATAGACCCAAATCTGCAAGTAGCTTTCTCAACCAAGCTACCTCACATGCTGCCATAGCAGCTCCTCTGTACTCGGCTTCTGTACTCGATAGAGCAACCGTATGCTGCTTCAGCAGCACTCCCCAAAGAAAACATGAAGCCACTGGTAGATCTTCTGTCTGAGATACTACCAGCCCAATCAGCATCTGTGTACCCATGTACACATATCTCTGTCCCAGTCTCATAGAATAGTCCACAATGCAAAGTAGACCTCACATACCTCAGTATGCGTCTCACTGCATCTAAATGCGGTTTCCGTGGAACCTGCATAAACTGACTCACTAACCCAACAACATAGCTCAAATCTGGTCTGGTGATCGTCATGTAGATCAAACTTCCTACTATGCTCCTGTACATAGTAGGATCCTCCAAGATCTCTCGTGAATCTGCACTCAACTTGCCATTCTGATCCAATGGCACAGAAATCGGCTTACAGCCTGTCATACCATACTTGGACAACATGTCCAAGCCATACTGTCTCTGTAGTAATCCAATACCATGTGGTGACCTAATCACCTCAATGCCCAAGAAATATCTGAGCTCCCCCAGATCCTTCATCTCAAACTTTTGTCTAAGCAAGATCTTTACATCAAAGATCTCTGCATCATGGTCCCCCGTAATGATCAAGTCATCTACATAGATGACAACAAGCACAACCCCTCTATCGCCATGTCTCACATACAATGAGAAATCTGCATTGGCTACATGAAAGCCAATAGTGACAAGATATTCAGAAATCTTGTCAGACCATGCTCTTGGTGCTTGCTTTAAGCCATACAAGGCTTTCTTCAACCTGCAAACATGCTCGGGGTGACCCATATCCTCATAACCAGGTGGCTGCAACATATACACCTCTTCTTGCAAATCCCCATGCAAGAATGCATTCTTTACATCCATCTGATGTAAAGACCATTGCTTTGACGCAGCCACTGCTATCACAACTCTCACCGTTGCCATCTTGGCAACTGGGCTGAAAGTTTCCTCATAATCAATCCCATATGTCTGCGCATATCCTTTGGCTACCAATCTAGCCTTGTACCTGTTTATGCTTCCATCACTGTTATGTTTAACTTTGTACACCCACTTGCATCCAATGGCTTTCTTGCCTTCAGGCAATTGCACTAAATTCCAAGTTTCATTTCCATATAGTGCATCCATCTCCTCATCCATAGCTTTCTCTCAACACACATTTCCAACAGCCTCATCAATGCATGTGGGCTCAACAACCTGCACAACCTTTGTCATATATGCATAGTGATGTGCCACATAACCATCATAAGTAAACCTCTGCACAGGGTTCTTCACTCTCCCAGATCTTCGCAGTTTTTCATTCATGGCTTCCATAGCCTTCTTTACACCAGGTGTTCTCATAGCTGGGATCCCAAGCTCCTCATCAAGGCTCATATCTGAGCTACTAGACTCTCCATCAACATGAGAATGCCCTGCAGAAATGTCAGGCATACCAAGGGGCTCAACCACTTTCTCTTTTTCTTTATGTGATGTAGTAATCACATTTGCAGGGCTGGTATTATGACGCAGCCTGCCACTCCATGGTCTATCAACAGACCCACTAGATGAGGACTCTCCTGGTCCACTCAAGGACTGTGATTCTGTGCAACCACACTTCCACTCACATCAGCCCCAATAGACCCACTAGATGAGGACTCTCTGGTCCACTCAAGGACTGTGATTGCTGACCTGCATTCTGTGCAACCACACTTCCACTCACATCAGCCCCAACAGCTTCTTTTTCAGCAGCATACCAGCTGCTCATCTCATCAAAAACAACATCCCTGCTTACCCTCAACTCACGTGTAGCAGGGTTATAACACCTGTATCCCTTTTGCTCAAGGGAATATCCAATAAACACACATTTTTTAGCTTTCGGATCCAACTTAGTTCTCAGCTCATCTGGCACATGCACATATGCAATGCATCCAAAGACTTTCAGATGAGACAAATCTGGTTTTTTGCCAGTAAACCTCTCCTCTGGAGTTACATCATGTATGGCTGCAGTTGGAGTCCTGTTCATGATGTATACTGCTGTAGAAACAGCCTCAGCCCAATAGCAATGCGGCATATTCTTCTCTTCCATCACGCGCAATCTCAGCAATGTGCCTGTTTTTTCGCTCAGCAACTCCATTTTGCTGCGGAGTGTATCTGCATGTAAACTGTCTCCGAATACCATTCTTCTTCAAAAATTCAGAGAACTCATTGGAGAAGTACTCTCCCCCTCCATTTGACCTTAGGCACTTTACATATTTCCTTGTTTGCTTTTCAACCAAAACTCTGAAATTCTGAAAGTGAGTGAACACCTCACTCTTCTCCTTCATGAAATATACCCACACTTTCCTTGTGTGGTTATCAATGAAAGTCACCTAATACCTGCAGCCTCCCATAGACACGGTCTTCGTAGGACCCCATACATCTGAATGCACAACATCTAGTACATTTTTGCTCACATATCTGTTACGTGGAAACACATGCTTTGTTTGCTTCCCAAATTGGCATGCTTCACATATTTTCTGCATACCTTCCACTTTAAATTTTGGCAGCCCTGTCACAATTCCTTTTGTCTGCATAGACTTCAATCTCTGCACATTCACATGTCCAATTCTTTTATGCCATATGTCTGTGTCTGCAACAATTCGTGAACCATTTGCAAACATCGCAACACTCATTTCAGGCATGTCTACATTCAACGTAAACATTCTGCCCACTCTGTTGCCTTTTGCACAACCAACCTGCACTTGTCTTTAAAATCTTCAACATAACACCCATCAGGGTTAAACCGAACCTGCAAACCCTGCTCAATCATTTGGCCAACTGAAACCAGATTCTTTGTTATGTTCGGTACATGAAGTACATCTGCAAGGTACTTCACTTTGCCATCCTGCATAGACAATGGCACATCTCCAATGTGGGCAATTGGATGAGCAGTGTCATCCCCTGTTTCCACAAAACCTGGTCTTTCCAGGTTTTTCATCTCCTTGAACCACTCCCCATGACTCGTCATGTGGTTCGAAGCGCCTGAATCCACATACCATACATTATCTTTTTGTGCTGCATCAACATTTTCAGACATGGCATTCACAACATGCTGCATAACAAACAACCTTTCATTATCCTCATTATTTTTGCTTGAGGATGCATAGTTGTTTTGCTGCACTTTCCCATTTTGCATGTCAGCCTACTTCTTATAACATTCTGACTGCACATGTCCTGGCTTACCACAATAATAGCATTCACGTGCATCATTATATTGCCTTTGCCAATTTCCACGGCCTCTTTGACTCCCCCTGCCTCTGAATTTGCCTCTTCCACTTGCGTGTTGTTGTTGTTGTTGATTCTGGGACTGTTGTTGTTGTTGCTGCTGCTGGCCATAATTCTGATTACCTGTTTGGCCACCTCCTTGACCGCGTCCACGGCCTCCTCTACCTCGTCCTCTTCCTGAACTCGTGTAGAAGGCCTATTGCTCTGAACTGTTTTTGCTTTGTGAAGACTGTTGGTCTTCACCAAGGATTTCATTAACGTCTTCACAATTTCGTGATCACGTTAACAAAACCTGTTGTTAACATAAAAATTCTTGTGATCACAATGTATATTCACGGGCATTTTTTATGACCTGCAAAAACCTTCTCTGCCAGTAATCCCGCCGGGAAAATGTACATTTCCCGGCGGGCCCGCCGGGAAAACCCATTTTCCCGGCGGACAAATTAAAAAAATAAAAAAATAAAAAAATAAAAAAATAAAAAAATAAAAAAAAACATGTTCACAGTCATTCTTACCATTTTTGGGCCTTCTGGACTCATTTATGATGTCAAAAGTTCAAAATTCTTGGCACAAAAAAAGTTTTGTATAATTTGCTGGCCTTAAGTTCAATTGACACACCAATTAAATCTAACTATACTTACATCAATTGACTCAATTGTCCATGACATCATTGCACTCAATTGAGCCCAATTGGACTCAATTACACTTGATTTACACTCAATTGATATTAATTGGGTGTCAATTGATGTCAATTGTGCCTAATTCGATGCAATTGAGCCCAATTTACACCCAATTTGCATAAATTGGGTGTAAACTAAGTATCAATTGAGTCGAATTGGACTCAATTGATAATAATTGGATGTTAATTGATATTAATTAAGTCCAATTGACTTTAATTAGGTGTTAATTTATTACAATTAATGTCAATTAAGCTCAATTGAGCTCAGTTGACATCAATTGGGTGTCAATTGATATCAATTAAGCTCAATTGAGCTCAGTTGACATCAATTGGGTGTTAATTGATATCAATTGAGCTCAATTGGGCTCAATTGCACTCAATTGACACTCAATTGGGTGTTAATTGCATCCTATTGTGCTCAATTGTCCAATAGGATGCAATTAACATCAATCGGGTGTCAATTGATCATAATTGATATCAATTGGGCTCAATTGCACTCAATTGTGTGATCGATTGTGTGTCAATTGATGTCAATTGAGCCTAATATGATACAATTGAGCTCAATTCACGCCCAATTGGATGTAAATTGAGTGTCAATTAAGCCGAATTAGACTCAATTGATAGCAATTGGGTGTTAATTGATATCAATTAATATCCAATTAACACAATTGAAGTCAATTAAGTCTAATTGACTTCAATTGGATAATTTGGGTGTCAATTGAGCTCAATTGGACGTAAATGACATCAATTGGGGGTCAATTAACATCAATTGAACCTTATTGACATCAATTGGGTGCCAATTAACATCAATTGGACTCAATTGACATCAGTTGGGTTTCAATTGAGCCAAATTGGATGCAACTGACATCAATTGGGTGTCAATTGATTACAACTGAGCTGAATTGGGCTCAATTGCACTCAATTGATATTAATTGGGTGTCAGTTAAACCTAATTCCATGCAATTGAGCTCAATTGACATCAATTCACATCAATTGATATTAATTGGGTGTCAATTGATGTCAATTGAGCTTAATTCGATGCAATTGAGCTCAATTCACATCAGTTCACATCAATTGGGTGTCAATTGATGTCAATTGAGTAAAATTGAGTCTAATTGGGTGTCAATTGAGTCAAATTGAGTATAATTGGGTGTCAATTGATATCAATTGAGCCAAATTGAGTCTAATTGAGTCTAATTAAACTTAATTAAGCTAAATTGAGTCTAATTGGGTATCAATTGATGTCAATTGAGTCAAATTGAGTCTAATTGGGTGTCAATGGAGCCTAATTGACATCAATTGGGTGTCAATTAATATCAATTGAGCCCAATTGAAGCTAATTGTGTATCAATTGACACACAATTGATGTCAATTGGGCTCAATTGACATCAATTGGATTCGATTGACACACAATTGATGTCACATGGGCTTAATTGACATCAATTAACACCTAATTGATGTCAATTAATATCAATTGGGTGTCAATTGATTATAATTGATGCTAAATTGAATGAATTGAGTCCAATTGACATCAATTAAGTCTAATTGGGTATTAATTGATCAATTGGGCTCAATTGATATCAATTGATACCCAATTGGACTCAATTGACATCAATTGGACTCAAAAGGGTGTTAACTGATGTTAATTGAGTCCAATTGACATCAATTGGGTGTTAATTGAGCTCAATTGGACACAATTAACAATAATTGGGTATGAATTGAACTCAATTGACATCAATTAGGTGTCAATTGAGCCTAATTGCATCCAATTTAATTCAATTGACATCAATTGGGCAAATTGCATCCAATTTAATTCAATTGACATCAATTAAGCCTAATTGCATCCAATTTAATCCAATTGGACTCAATTGACATCAGTTAGGTGTCAATTGAGCCTAATTGTATCTATTTGGACTTAATTGACATCAATTGGGTGTCAATTAAACCCAATTAGAGTCAATTGATATCAATTGGGTGTTTATTGATATTAATTGAGTTTAATTGACATCAATTGGGTGTTTATTGATGTCAATCGAGTCCAATTAGATGCAATTAGACTCAATTGGGTGTGAATTAGACTCAATTAATATCAATTGGGCTCAATTGATATCAATTAGGTGTGAATTGATGTCAATTGAGCCCAATTCGATGCAATTGATATCACTTGGGTGTCAATTAGACTCAATTGGCACCCAATTGATGTCAATTGAGTCCAAGTGGATGTCAATTGATATCAATTGAGCCCAATTGATCAATTGACACCCAATTAGACTTAATTGATATCAATTTGACTCAATTAGGTGTTAATTGATATCAATTAGACTCAATTAGATGCTAATTGATGTTAATTGAGCTCAATTAGACTCAATTGACATCAATTAGGTGCTAATTGAGTATAATTGATGTCCATTAAGCCTAATTTGGCTTAATTGACATCAATTGGGTATCAATTGACTACAATTGATGTCAATTGAGCTCAATTGACATCAATTGGGTGTTAATTAATGTCAATCGAGTCCAATTAATATCAATTAGGTATCAATTAAGCCAAATTGATATCAATTGGGTGTCAATTGAGCCCAATTCACATCAATTGGGTGTAAATTGAACCTAATTGGACTCAATTAACATCAATTAGGTGTGAATTGATGTCAATTGACCCCACTTGGATGCAATTGATATCAATTTGGTGTCAATTAGACTCAATTGGCACCCAATTGATGTCAATTGAGTCCACTTGGATGTCAATTGATATCAATTGAGCCCAATTGATCAATTGACACCCAATTAGACTTAATTGATATCAATTTGACTCAATTGGGTATTAATTGATGTCAATTGAACTCAATTGGATGTTAATTGATGTTAATTGAGTCTCAATTGACATTAATTGGGTGCCAATTGAGTGCAATTGATGTCAATTAAGCCTAATTTGGCTCAATTAACATCAATTGGGTGTCAATTAACTACGATTGATGTCAATTGAGCTGAATTGACATCAATTGGGTGTTAATTGATGTTAATTGAGTTTAATTGACATCAATTGGGTGTTAATTGATGTCACTTGAGTCTAATTAGATGTAATTAGACTCAATTGAGTTTGACTCAATTGATATCAATTGGGCTGAGTTAATTGGGTATCAATTGAGCCCAATTGACATCAATTGGGTGTGAATTGAACGTGATTGGACTTAATTGACATTAATTAGGTGTGAATTGATGTCAATTGAACCCAATTGGATGCAATGGATATCAATTGGGTGTCACTTGGACTCAATTGGCACCCAATTGATGTCAATTGAGTCCAATTGGATGTCAATTGGTACCAATTGAGTCCAATTGATCAATTGACATCCAATTAGACTTAATTGATATCAATTTGACTCAATTAGGTATTAATTGATATCAATTAGACTTAATTAGATATTAATTGAGTCTAATCAAACTCAATTGATATCAATTGGGTGCCAATTGAGTGCAATTAATATCAATTAAGCTCAATTGGCATCAATTGGGTGTCAATTGACTACGATTGATGTCAATTGAGCTCAATTGACATCAATTGGGTGTTAATTGATGTCAATTGAGTCCAATTAACATCAATTGGATGTCAATTGAGCCCAATTGACATCAATTGGGTGTGAATTGAACCGGATTGGACTCAATTGACATCAATTAGGTGTGAATTGATGTCAATTAAGCCCAATTGGATGCAATTGATATCAATTGGACTCAATTGGCACCCAATTGATGTCAATTGAGTCCAATTGGATGTCAATTGATATCAATTGAGTCGAATTGATTAATTGACACCCAATTATACTGAATTGATATCAATTTGACTCAATTGGGTATTAGTTGATGTCAATTGGGTGTTAATTGATGTTAATTGAGGACTCAATTGACATCAATTGGGTACCAATTGAGTGCAATTGGTGTCAATTCGGCTCAATTGGCATCAATTGGATATCAATTGACTAGGATTGATGTCAATTGAGCTCAATTGACATCAATTGGGTGTTAATCGGTGTCAATTGAGTCCAATTAAGCCCAGTTGTGTCCAATTGGGTGTCAATTGATTGAATCCAATTAAGTCCAATTAAGCCCAATTGAGTCCAATGGGGTGTCAATTGATGTCAATTGAGCCCAATCAATCAATTGACACCCAATTAGACTTAATTGATACCAATTGGACTCAATTGGATATTAATTGATGTCAATTAGACTCAATTGGAAGTATAATAAGATCTAATTGATGAGAAACGAGCTTAAGGTGAAAAATTTAGAGATAACTTTTTTTGTACAAAGAATTTTGAACTTTTGACATCATAAATGAGTCCAGAAGGCCCAAAAATGGTAGGAATGACTGTGAACATGAATATATTTTGACCATTTTTTTAAACTTTTTTTCCCGCCGGGAAAATGGAATTTCCCGGCGGGCCCGCCGGGAAAACAAAAAGCCCGGCGGGCTTCGGCAGGTTACCAGGTCACTGGTAACCTGCTATTTTGAGAACATGAAAACATGTGAACATGTTAATAACATGTTCACAAGTGTTATTAACAAAAAAAATCTTGTGATCACGTGAATATAAAATCCCTGGTCTTCACCCAAGTTCTTCTCTTCGATAATCAGCATAGACACCAAATCTGTGAAGTTGGGAATGTTTTCCCAAGTTTGAATAGATGTCTTGAATGCCTTGTATTGTGGCCCGAGACCACGTAGACAGACTTCCACCTTGTCATCATCATCTACTGACACACCAATAGATGCAAGGGATTCCACAATACCCTTTATCTTCAACCAGTGTGGCCCGAGACCACGTAGACAGACTTCCACCTTGTCATCATCATCTACTGACACACCAATAGATGCAAGGGATTCCACAATACCCTTTATCTTCAACGCATAGTCATTCACAGACATGCTCTTTTTCTCCACAGTATGAAGTTCATTCTTCAACTGTATCTTACATGCCTTGGTATTTGTTTCATAAAGCTTTACCAAGGTGTCCCACGCCTCCTTGGGGGACTTGGCATCCTGAATGTGCCCAATCATGGTGTCTTGTATACTAATGGATAGCCAATACATAACCTTCCTGGCTCCTTGGTTCCAGTCTTTAAACTCTTTCACATCTGCAGCAGTCGGATTTATATCCGGTATCTCCGGTGCCTCTTCATGCTCACCTTCTATGTAGTCCCAATAGCCTTTTCCCATCAGGAAATTCATCAACCTGAACCTCCACGCATGGAAGTTATTCTTATCCAGCTTCTCAGCCACAATCTGTGTTATGCCATCATTAGACATCTTGCCAAACACACAATTTTACCAGAAACTGCACTCTGGTTTTTTTGCACAAACTGCTGTATTTTCTGCATAGCGGTACTGTAGTACTCTCAAATGTCACAACCAGTGACTTCAATGTGCATACATACACCCAATGGCAACTGTAGACCTCTTTGCAGCACCCACAGTGTCTGCACAGTCAATCTGTCTTCCTGCAGTTCTTAAAATAGAGTTCTGCAGAGAATCGATGACTTACCCGCAGTGCTCGAAATCGCCTGCTTTCTGAAAAACGGAGGTCCAGATGCGCCCGAAACGCGATTTCGGCCCGAAAATTTCAGTCCGATAGCAGTCCGATACACAGTCCGATAGGACTGTATAGTTGCCCTATAGATTTACTCCCCCGAAGAAAGCTCCTCAATCAGAGACCGTTTGCCGGTGCCTCCCGTAGAGCTCCCGACAAGGGTGTAGTCACCAGCACAATAGGGAAGAGTAGTTGAAGCTCTTACCCTCGTACCGCTTCCTGTGGTTCTCTTGCTTGCAGCTCAGCCCTTAGCATGAACTAGGCTTTGATACCATGAAAAGATGCAGGGGGGAAGAGATCTTGAGCTCTTGCAAGCACACACACACACTCACAAAACCCTAATAGAGAACACACAAGGTGAGAGGCTGAAAATCTTCTTCTTCTCTACTCAACACTCAACACACCATATACAAGAATAAGAGTACACAATAATATGAAAGGTACTCAACCAATACATACACGAGTTCTCTATAGTGTGAACCCGACTAAATGAGCTGGCGCTATAACTATGCCAGTCTCTAGAATGGCTGTCACACAGCCTGTCATCCCACTGGCCGCATATCTCCCATGATCTCACCAACCATGCCAGTGGTGTAAGTGTGGGGCCTATCCCCCAGACAGGTCATCAGTGTCCACCGCTTCACTAGACGAGCTCGATATCTCAACAAATTGACTCTGGTGCAGATTATATTGTTCTCTCATTTGACACATGGGTAGCCTTGGGACAACCAACACTTGTGCACATTCCTATTGACTTACGAAGCTTCTAAGGTGAAGATAACCCTATAGAGGGAAAATGTTTCATTATGATGTCCCTTCAGGATCACCAGATGTCAGTTCCCTTTTATGTGGCTAATAAGTCCAAGGCAGTGGTAGAGGTTGTTCTTGGTCGATCATGGTTAAGTGCTACCAATTGTTCATTAGATTGGAAGAATAGGCTATTATGAGGGTGCAACAGCACTTTGGCTTCCCAAATGCCATGGTTTGCTAGAGCCAGAAGAGTGTATCAATAAGATTCCAAAAGCCACTCTTGGTTTTTCATATCAGTGGGTGCAAAGGAAATCAACACAACCTCTTCAAGATAGGATAGGTGGTTGTAATAGCACCTACAAATCTCCCTGTGTGGACCTTCCCCAAACATATATTGAATCACCAGTTGTCCCAACTTCTTCTTGTTACACACTTCCACCATCAACTTGTGTACCTAAGACAAATCCAACTTTACATAAGTCTCTTTTGAGCATAGATTCTAGCACTTCACTGCCTAAATCCTCTTATCTTGCTCAAATTCCTCGAAAATTGCTATCCTTCCCACCTCTTAAGAAGGACATACCCAAAACCAAAGGTAACGTATTAACACTACAATTGAAGCTCTTTGGTAGATCAGTGTTTGAATAGCCTCACTTTTACTAATGTGGTTCCTTATGCCTTTACAGGATTGTGTTTTTTTTAGATGATCTTATCTACATTGTTTTTGATAGGGATTGTAATGATGGATATGAGTAGTTTCTAAATTTCATCATTCTATGCCCAGATACCTCCTAATGGATACTTGGCGAGATACATGTCCACCATGCATTAACCCTGATAGTACTCAACCTGAACATCGCGGGGGTTATAGTGCTCCACCTTTTCAAACTCATTCTAGGTACTTTTATGCTCCCTTAGGTGAAAATTGCTGTGGGCATCACTTTGTTACTTTATTCTATCAACAGCATCATCCATTTCCACATTGTCAAGAGTGTGCATGACTCGTATTAGGAGAAGATTCACACATTTGCTGGCTATGCCGCTCTTACTTTCGACGATATGGCACGGGCTTAATGAAACAAATAGTGGGAATTACACCCCAATGCCATAACCTTCTTGATGTGAGAGTACCAGACTGAGGACCAAATCAACGTAGATTACCTGAGGAGGTTCAAGCACAACAATGGAGGGATACATGCATAAATGACTTGCAACCACTTATCTTGCAAGCCCTTCTTCCCCCCCAGCCTCAACATGTCAATTTTGGATCACTATGAGCACTTATATTGAGCAATTCCAAAATCAAAATTGTCTGCTTAACCTTCCCATAGAACCAATGCCATATTTTAGCGAGGAAGCACTCCTTCCTCTACCACCTTCTCCAGAGGCCGGCTTTTGTACAGGGTTGTCCTTGCATCCTGAAGTGATTGATACAATCTTTCCAGCAGAAGTGGACACAAATCCATCGCCAGTCCAAGGATAAGCACATCAACTCCACAATAAGATCAACAAGCCAGGGCACTTTTCTCCCACTGGGTTTTTCCCCTCAGCCATATTCGGTGATTGGCACCAATAACAAATTTTATTCTTTTCTTTTCTTGTTTGTTAATAAAACATTTTGCACAGATCTTAGCAAAACAAGAGCATATAAACACGCTCCAACAGTCCACCTACCGTGCACACAAATTAGGAAGGGGGGAGACATGCAATGCCTACAAAGAGCAAAGAGAAGCAATCTGCACATCAGCAATGCGTCAAAACAAACATGCCACATCAATGAGCACTACAATAGGTGTATTCAAATCATAATCTTTTGTTCTTTATGTGCTTTTCACTTTTGCATATATTGTTTACATGTTCACACACAGTTGGATAGTTTAAGTTTTAAATTAGCTGTTACTATGTGGCGAGTAATTTCTAGATTCTTAGAGGACTTAGTAGAAGGTATTTCTATTTGAAGACAGTGTAAGATATATGCCAACGGAGTATGCCAAGTTCTTATGCTCTAGAAGTATATTAGTTATGCCTAGTGGTGGCTACCTCTTAGGTATGGGCTAGATGCTACGATTAATAAAAAATTTATGAAACACATGCCCTAAAAAATATATAGAAGTGACTTGAGACATGACGTGTCTACGGCCATGTGAGATGCTTGGTAAGACCTTGGGTTGTTTTAGCACCTTGGGGCCGATGCCTTGGTTTCCATGGGGTGAAAACGGACGTCTAAATGATTAAGAAGAAGACCTACAAGGACTCTATCACCTTGATAGATGCTGGTAGGACTCTTGGATACATTATGGGCCCTCGAGACCAATGCCCTCATCTTCATGGGGTACTCCTTATGACAAAAAGAAAGAAAAGGGTCTGTCGCCCTTGAGATACTTAGCGGCCTTTAGATTCTCTTGGCGGAGGTCTCTTGGCCATTGCTTGGGTCTCATTGGGATGGAACCTTCCTCTTTAATTCTCTTTAACCTTCTTCTCTTTACACATCAAAAAAAAGAGAGAGAGAAAAGAAAAGAAAAGAAAGAAAGAAAGAAGGGTCCAATCACCATGGCTTATATTTAGGAGTAGGGTTGCCACTTAGGAGAAATAACTTAAACACTTTGGGACATTGAGACTGCAGTCATAACCTGCGGTGTACAAGCACACTAAGTGTCTTTGCATATAGCACTATCTACCACTTAGCCTCACTTTGACTAGTCTTTACTCGCTTCTTTTAGCACTCTTTAAAACTCTAATCGGCCTTTCACTTGCATGCTCACGTGTGAGATTGTCATTTCTGGGTTTTTTTTTCAATAAACGGCTTTACATGTCTTTCATTGTTTTTTGCAGCTTTTGTTTCTACCGCGCCCGAGGACGTGCACGATTTAGGAAGGGGGGAATGTTCCACGAGAACACGGATTATGGAAGGAGGCCGGAAGTAATTAATGTGAGAGAGCGGGATTGTAGCCATGGGAACATAAAGACGCACATAATTTTTCCATATTTTTGTGCCGAAGTGCAATGTAAATCATTTTTGGTCAATGTTTGTTCTAAATGAGAGTTCTAAGTGTATTAAGAAAGGCTCACTTATGGGGTTGTCCGCCCATGTGTGAAAGAGGCCTAGGGTTACATCTTTATAAAAGAGATGTTAGCTAAAGAAAGGGGACGTTTTTTGGCCATTCTCATAAGCTATTGAGTGAAGCTCTTGAGCTCTCAAGCTATGGCAACTCTCTAACTCTCTCTCTATTGTACTCTAATGAGCATCAAGCTCCATTGAGTATCGCTCCACTTCTTTCTCTTAATCTGTTTTTAGCATCATTGAAGTAGATTAATCTATGATTAGTTGAATGCTTCTTTCTTTCTCTTGTGTATGCTGCATGCTTGTAGTGTGTGTGTGTGTAGTCTCCATTGATGCAAGCTCTTGCCCACTTCATTGGCAATGAAGTGGGAGTTATTCATGGATAGACTCTCTTTTTGTGAATGTTACATTCTATGCTTGCCTAAGCTTGTGGGATAGTAGATGCATGCTTATGGGTTTGCTGGCATTAGGGAAAGCTAAGATTTAATCAATGTTTGAATGGGATTAAGAGATTTCCATGCATTGCTTGTTCTCTTGATTAGTGTAGTGGATTTAAGGGATTGAGAGATTGATTGAGGTGTTGAATGGTTGAATTGTCAAGTGGTGGTTTGTGTATGTGAGCTCTCCCTCATGGGATAAGCCTTCATGCACTAATCGGGTCGAGTCCTCGGATTGACATTATGTTTCTTAACACATTTGTTGATCGGTAGTACTCTATGAGCACTATATTGCACGGTAGAGAGAACCGCTCTACAAACACTTATGGCCATGTATATAAGTGAGTATCTCTCGTAATACAATATACTCTCCCATTGTGCAATTGAGTCTTGCTCTTACTAATCCTCTTGCTAATCTCTCTTCCTAAGGCATGCTAGTGAGTGTGTGTGTGTGAAGTGAGGTGAGAGGAGGGATGAGTACCCGTAGTGTAGTGCGACGGTGTGAGAACGCTCACGGGAGGCACGATGGAATTACTTCTCAAGGAGTTGTAGAGCTTGGAGACCTCAAGGGTTATGAGCTCGACCATTGGAAAGATCCTCATGACAATTGCGATTCACCAGGTAATCTATTTCTGGATGTGTTTCAAGGAGGGTTAGGGTGAGCCCCATAATAGCAAGTGACACAATAGATGGGATTCATGATAAAAAAGCTACACAAGCTAAGCATCAAAAACCTAATAAGCACTTTGATAAAGGTGAACAAGAAGATGATACCAAATCTTAGTTAGGAAGACCTACATATAATGTGCATTAAAAGGGTATTAGAAAATACCCTTTTAAGAAATACATTCTTTGTTTTCTCTCCAAATTGACATGCTTCACAAAGGTTATGCATTCCATCTACCTTAAACTTTGGCAAACCTATAACAATTTTTGAATTTTTCATAGACTT
This sequence comes from Cibotium barometz, assembly GCF_041138505.1. Classification (NCBI taxonomy): domain Eukaryota; kingdom Viridiplantae; phylum Streptophyta; class Polypodiopsida; order Cyatheales; family Cibotiaceae; genus Cibotium; species Cibotium barometz. Next base: position 14,711,676 of record NC_141083.1, read on the forward strand.
CAATCGCTACTCATTCACATGACCAATGCATTTGTGCCAGATATCTATATCGACACAACACATGCACCTTATACAAACATAGTAGCTTTTACCTTACAAATTCTTACATTCAAAGTAAACATTATCCCACTCTTTTGAACTTTGCAAAAACAAAATGACATTTATTCCTCAAGTCAACATAGTAGCCCTCAAGGTTAAAGGCATAGTTGCAAACCCTGCTCAACCATCTACCTAATAGAAACAAAATTCTTTATTATGTTATGCACATGAAGTATATCATGAAAGCACCTCATCTTGCCGTTCTGCATAGCCAATGACACATTTTGAATCTGAGCAATAGGATGAGCTGTCATCCCCTATCTCTACATAACTTGGGTTTTCTAGATTTTTTGACATCTCTAACCACTCACCATGATACCATGAAAAGATTGGGGAAGGAGAGAGATCTTGAGCTCTTACCAAGCACACACACACTCTCACAATAATGGATAATACATACACAAAGATAGAAGGTTGAAATATTCTTTTTCTTGTGGTCTACAATAGATAAATAAAACTTACATAAAGACTAGAGTACTATATATAAGTGGTCCATAATGTGAACATGCTAAATAAATGAGCTGGCAAGATAAGTATGCCGCCATAACTTGTTTGGAATATGTAGGTGTAGTCCAGATATAGAATCAATGGCAAAAATATATCATGTCAGCACTATTACAAAATGCACCAATGTGGTGGAAAGGTGGAACGGTCACCTAGGCACGTCATGAGTGTCAACTCATGTTAGGCTTAAAATCTCAACAATATCCAACCCTAATAGTTGTTTAAGAGCATGGAAAAGGCATCTAAACATAGCCTAAACCTCAAAAATTTATAAGGGAACACTATAAGAATGATAAAGAACAACTAAAGTCATCATCACTTGTTCCCTTTAAAAACATCTACTTAAATTAAAGACTCCAAACCTATGTTATGTTGAAATATAGGACTCTAAGTAATAGGAGTGTGGTGGATTTGATTTGATTTATCTTAAGGTATAGTGGAGTGTCCTAGCATTATGACACATGGTAGGACACATGGCTCAAAGAGCCTCATGTTTGTATATAAGTGTTGTATGGTGTGAGAGAGCTGATCGCATCTTGGTGAGAGTAATCTAGTTTGTTTGGGTGTCACACATTCTATCTACTTTCTCTCTCCCTCTCACTCCATTGTTTGGTTCATTACTCTAATTCATGTGTGTGTGTGCAAGAGCTTGTGAGCTTTAGTTTATCCTCATCTCACAATTTCAACTTGGTATCTGAGTGGCCTTCCTAGAGGCTTGTGTGAGTTATGGTGAGTGCCCCTATGTCATTCTCATGAGCAAGAAGAATAGCCTAGTGGAGTTTAGGCTTGTTTTTAGTACTAAAATTTTCAACAAGTAAAGGTTTATGCTCTACATATGCACCTACACCACACAAAATACTAAGCCCATGAGAGAGAGAGAGAGAGAGAGAGAGAGAGAGAGAGAGAGAGAGAGAGAGAGAGAGAGACTTACCTTATGTGGGGGGGAGAGAAGAGAGAATATAGTTGTGTGAGAGGGAAGAAGAACCCTCTACGAGGTTTTAAACTGCATGCAAACAAATAAAGCCCATGAGAGAGAGACAGAGACAAGGAGCAAGAGAGAATATCTATCTAAGAGTGCTCCATGCACACAATTTACCAAAAAATAAGCTCTATGTAAGCACTTGCACATAAAATACTAAGCCCATAAGAGAGAGAGACTTACCTTCTGTGAGGGGTAGAAAATAAAAGAGCTATGAAAAAAGGCTATGGGAGTTACAAGCAAGAAATGTATAAGAGAGATGGTTGTGTGTGTGAGAGAAAGGGTGAGAGTGACCAAAGAGAGACTGCCACCCATTTTAACGAATTGAATTAGTCTTTTAGAACTATAACATGGCCCCCCCTTATGCACTTTAATTTTAATTTTAAACTCTCTATATATAAAAAAAAGGCATTTCTCCCCCCTCCTTATCTTTTGCATGTGGAACCAAGAGAAGTAAAACAAAGTTCTTGCTAATAAATGCCTAAAAACACTCGCCATGTGGCAGTAAGAAAAGTCAACATGGCCTCTCCTTTAATATAGTAAGAAGGTTAAGAACAGTTATCAATCATTTGTATGGTATAAAGAAACCTGAGCACATGGATGCCCCAAATCTCTTGTAAAAACTTATAAATTGCACCCATACACATATAGATACAAATTCACATGGATTTGTTTGATCATGATGCATTAGATGTTTTTGATGATACTTATAATGCACAAAAGTAACGAGGTGATGTTGCAAACATCGAGGAAAAATCTACATATATGTATGATGATGGTTGTCATGATGACGTAGTTTGGCTTGATGATGATGATTGCATTGATTATAGCACACATGAATCTGTGGCATGGCATGAGGCACCCACATTGAGCAAGGAACAAGTTTTGGAGAATCTCTTTCAGCCTCAAAAATTTGACGAAAAATAGAGTGCTAATTTATTGGGAGATCACTGAGCATGGTGAAATAAAAATCATTAAGGGCTATGCCATTTTGTATGATGAAATTGACACAAATGTGATAAAGGATGATACATGTGATAGTATGGTTTGCATGATATGTGTTTTGATGCTTTGGATAAGCAAGACTGTATGATGCATGATGTATGTAGGAATGTGATGGCAAGACTGAATGCATGGATAGCATTCATAGGTTACATCATGAGCTTGTGAGTAAGCTCATTGATTGGATTAAGTACATGCATGTCTCGAAACCTATATGATTACATCGACACCCCAATAGAAATTCATGGTGTAAACATGTACATCAAGTTTGGATGAAGATCCATGAGGGGGGGAATACCCGTAATGGTGACATTTGTTGCATCAACATCACCATCTAGATCAACATTAGCAACATCCTACCCCCACATGATTGATGTATCTTTGAACTTTCACTTGATGTTATGTAAAAGAGCAATGGTTTACATATACCGAATCATTTTCACAATGTGTGAGTTTAAGAGATCAGGCATAGGTTAAGGGGGAGACCTAGCTTTCAAGAATAAGGAATACTTGGATTTCAGGGGGGGTGTTGAAATATAGGAAACCTAAGTACTAGGAGTGTGGATTTTATTTTATTTAGCCTAAGGTAGAGTGGAGTGTCCTAGAATTATGACAGATGGCAGGACAAATGGCTCACATGTAAGAGCCTCATGTTTATATATACGTGTGCCATCTCTTATTATATAGGGTGAGAGAGATCACCACATCTTGGTGAGAGTATGTATGTCCTTACAAGTCTTTAAGGTAGGAATAATTTGTTGATACAAGATTAGGTATACCTACATCTAGAATCATGTCTCCAAGATCATGACTCACATTTCCATGCTCACATATGTTGACTCACGTGTTTGACTCATGTCTCTTGTCTCACATTATCTCACGTGTTTGGCTCACATCTTTTTTCACAAGACTGTGGGCTCATGTCTTCCAACCTGAGAGCTCATTTGGCCTAGTTTTTAGAGTTTTTTAAGGTTTTCTAGACTTCATGGAAGATGATTGAGGGTGCTAATTGTAGTAATTAGTTGTTATACAAGTAACTAAGTATTTTTTTATTGGTTTAACATGCTTATAAGTTACTAATTTAAACAACCCATCAAAAAGATATGAAAAAATATGAAATGCATAAACATAAATTAACTATCCTACTCTAATCCAAACCTAATGGATCTTAATTCTCATATTTTTGGAGTGGATTATATAAATAAAAATAGAAAGTATTATAAAGGTCAAAACATGTTTTGTAAATAAAAATAAAAAGTATTACCTACATTGGTATTCTCCTTGCTCGATTGTATTGTTCGTTCGGAGATGATCCCTTCATCGCTCGTGAAGGTAATCCCATGTATCTCCTCTATTGTGGTGACGATGGTAGCCAGTCTCTACTGGGGTAGGATCTCTACCCACAATGTCATGCTACATCACAAGACAAGCATTATAACACAACTCAAATAGAGAGAATACAAAGAAAAGACATGAAGTTGCATTATACATACAAACTCGGCCTCCCATGATGCACGACTTCCAAATCCGAAGTGCGACGATCCATATCGCTCCATTTGTATTCACCACGCTTCTCTTTGTTGCTCGTTCACCCACTACTCCTTCTAGGACCTCCTTCTTGGCTCGTCCTTATGAGAAGTAGATGGCTTGCTGTGTCCATTTTGACCGGCATCTATTCAGGCTTTCTCCTCCTTTGCATGTTTCCTTACTAGAGACCTCCTATTCTTAAGTATGTCTTTGATTTTGTGTTTCGTCCATCTCCTATTAAAGCTTTGGTTGCGTCCATCTCTTTTTAAAGCTTTGGTTGTGAGGATTAGGATACTTCTTGTGGACAACTTTAATGCAATCATCCACTAGGCTCTTCCTTTGCTACTTAAAATGTATAAATTTGTCTTTATAGTGTGCAAAAACTACTTGGTGTAAGTAGTTTCTCCTTCCCACGAGAGTCATCAACTATGCTGCCCACATCTGTGATATCATAATATGATATATCACCATGATGTGGTGGTGACTCTGAAGAACTATCCCCACCCCAAAAGCACTGCCCTAGGCATCCTCTATCTCATGTACCTCCACTCTCAATGCTAGTGTGGCATGAGGTACAACCGCCACTATCTCCACGACTACCCTCCCTATACGATGACGGCTGCCACTCTAATGAGAGCCATGATGACTGTGAGGTGTCACATCTCCTGAAGGTGCAGGTGTAGGAGATGCTGTAGCACTAACTGGAGCTGATGGATAAGGGGTGAATGTAAAGGCAGGTGAAGTGCCTAACAAGGGTAAAATGCTTGGCAAGGGACTCTATTGGGTTGTGGGTGGATGGTAAAGGGGTGCCTGCTGCATAGGCTACCAACTACTCAGGGGTGGGAGTATAGCCAAAGATGACCTCTATCTCCCTAGCAAACCGTCGTTGAGACTTGACGAGAGCCTCAACCTGCGGGTCTGTGTGGGACAAGAGGACGAGGACCCAAGCCACATCTATACAAACAAAAAAAATATTATGAAATGAAGACTTTCCGGCTCTTTAAGTCAATTGACCTTGGGAATCATCTCATTAAGAAAGCATGTAAGCCGTTATGCAAGCCGGGAATCATCTTATTCCCGACACTATGCGTTATGCAAGCCTTATACAAGCCGTTATGTAAGCCTTGCATAAAGCATTATGCGTTGTTAGGCCTTATGCATAAAGCACTATGCATAAGGCCTTAAGCATGAGGCCTTATGCATAAAGTACTATGCATAGAGCATAAAGCACAAAGCATAAAGCAAGCTTATGCATAAAGCTATGCATGAGGCCTTATGCATAAAGCTATACATGAGGCCTTAAAGCTTAACATGAGGCTTATGCATAAAGCTTAAAGCATAAAGCATAAAGCTATACATGAGGCCTTAAAGCTTAACATGAGGCCTTAAAGCTATACATGAGGCCTTAAAGCTTAACATGAGGCTTATGCATAAAGCTTAAAGCATAAAGCATAAAGCTTAAGCATAAGGCCTTAAGCATAATGCATAAAGCTTATGCATAAGGCTTATGCATAAAGCTTAAAGCATAAGGCATAAGGCCTTAAGCATAAAGCATAAAGCTTATGCATGAGCATTATGCATAAAGCATGCATGAGCATTAAGAAAGATATGAAAGCACTTACCTCTTTTTCGTGATGTTGAAAGAGAGGATTAGAGGACCTACAAAACCAACAAAAGGGTGAGAAAAAGATTAGTAATGCATACATACAAACCAAGAAAATATTAAGAAGATTAGTAATGCATACATACAAAAGATTAGTAATCAAATATTAAAAAAATATAAGCTTATGCATAAGGCATAAAGCTTAAGCATAAAGCATAAAGCTTACATAAGGCATAACGCTTAAGCATAAGGTCTTAAGCATAAAGCATAAAGCTTATACATAAGGCTTATGCATAAAGATTAAAGCATAAGGCATAAAGCTTATGCTTAAAGGCTAAAGCTTAAAGCATAAGGCTTATACATGCGCTTAAAGCATATACATAAAGCTTAAAGCATAAGGCTTATGCATGAGGCATAAAGCTTATGCATAAGGCTTAAATCATAAAGCATAAGGCTTACAGCATATGCATAAGGCTTATGCATGGGCTTAAAGCATATGCATAAAGCTTAAAGCATAAGGCATAAGGCTTATGCATAAAGCATAAAGCTTAAGCATAAGGCCTTAAGCATGAGGCCGTATGCATAAAGCATGTATAAGAATTATACATAAAGCATAATGCTTAAGCATAAGGCCTTAAGCATGAGGCATTATGCATAAAACATGCATGAGCATTATGCATAAAGCTTATGGGTAAACCTACAAAGAAAAACCCCAGCACCCAAGGATGCAGCAATAATAGAGGAACGAGAGGAAAGATATGAAAGCACTTACCTCTTTTTCGTGATGTTGAAAAGAGAGGATTAGAGGACCTATAAAACCAACAAAAGGGTGAGCAAAAAGATTAGTAATGCATACATACAAACCAAGATAACATTAAGAATATTAGTAATGCATATATACAAAAGATTAGTAATCAAATATTAAGAAAATATGATAAACAAACCAAGAGGCCTACCTTGGTTATTTGTGATTTTTGAGGTAAAAATCTGTACAATAGTCCAAAAGTGAGCTATACAAACACTTGATTAGCTTAATCATAAAAGAAAAATAGGGTTCAAGAAGAAGAGCAAGAGTAAGAGCAAGAGCAAGATCAGCAAAAAGAACAAGAAGAAAAGGAGCAAGAAGAAGAAGAAGAGAAAGAGATTCACCACAACCTTAAGGTATGTATCAAGGTGGTAAACTCTTTTTCCACAGTCCTTTGTAAAGCAAATTTGCAACCTAGTGATGAAGCTTGATAGAGGTGATAGAGGCTTGAGAGGGTGAGAGAGGGTTAGAAGCTTGAGAGGGTGAGAGAGGATTAGAAATAGGGTGGGATGCTTTTTGGAAGAACTGCATTTTGTCACACTACTGGCAAAACACTCCCGAGTTCAATTTTTGATCTTTTTCACCACACCGTGCGTCTATTTTTGCGTCTATAAACCTGTCTATTCTATACAAAGTAGATGCGTTTATAGATGCACTTGTAGACCATTTTTTAGAAGCATGTATAGACGCGTTTATAGACGCAAAACAGAACATTTTTTAAACACACACAGAAAGATGAAAATTATTTATTCTTTTTTTGAATATGCAGGATGTCTTCATCAATCAGTTCTTCTAGTGATGATGAGTCTCTTCGTGTTCAAAATCGAGATCGTTGGTTGCAACAAAAAATAAAATGTATGTGTGATTGTTGTCGAGGATGTATGCATCGACAACATAGCGTTACGATGAATCACATTTCAATGTATGGAAAATGGGAACCGATGGGGTCAATGGTAAGCAGACTTTGCTTATATTGTAAGAATTTAATTAAGAATTAGTATTCAATGGAGACTCACATTGAAATACTCGTGTGTAGGATAATGCGCCGCACCCTTCTATGTTAACTCATAGGCGGCATCAAGAGGCCAAGCGTTGTAGAGAAATGGCAATAGAGAAATGGCAAAGGCTTCACAAAAACGTAGAAGTGGTGGAGGATTGGAATGATGGAGATACAAGCCCACCACCCTTTCCTCATGAGATGGTGGAGGAAGAGGTTTTAGAAGATATGGTATGCGCTCTATTTGCCAATAAGCATAGTGAAAATGAAAAAGCCATGGAAAATGATCACTTTTATAATGCAGCTTCAACCCCACTTTTTGAGGGATACACATATTCTATTCTACGCGCTGCTCTCAAGTTGCTCGACTTGCAAACAATCTATGGATGGAGCAATGCAAGTTTAAATGCACTACTAAAGTGAGTTTTCTACTTTCATAAATTGTCTACTTCCATTATAGATATATAAGAAGATATTATTTTTTATATTAATGTATTTGATTGTTTTGTCGATAGGCTTTTGTCGAAGATGCTTCCAAAGGAGAATAAATTGCCAACCTCAAGAGACAAAGCAAGGTGCTTTGTGACATCTCTTGGAGGCTTGTATTATACTCACATCCATGCATGTATCAATGATTGTGTTCTCTTCCGTGGGATACATGCGCCGGCTCAAGAGTGTCCTATTGTGGTGGCGAGTCAAGATATCGAGAGGACCTTAAAGGTCTACATGTGCCGCATAAGGTGTTGCAACATTTTTCCATCATTCCTCGGATCCAACACATGTTCAAGTGAAAATCTATTGCAGAGCTCATGCCATGGCATTCCTCTCATCAATCCAATGATGGAAAGATGAGAATTCCTGCAGACACTGCTGCATGGAAGCACATCGAGAAAATGTGGCCAAGCTTCAAGGAAGAGCCTAAACATTTGAGACTTGGATTGGGTATGGATGGTGTTAATCCTTTTGGAATCAAGAGAACCTCATATAGTACATGGCCAGTGGTAGTGGTGAATTACAACATTCCTCCATCCATGGAAATAAAGAAAGGACATATCATGTTATCCCTTCTCATTTGTGGGAAACATAAGGTAAAGAATATGGATATATATCTTGAGCCCTTGATTTATGAGCTTGAGATACTTTGGAGAGGTATCATGTGCATGACATATGTCGGCCTCCATCTTCACGAGAATTTCTCTTGAAGGCCATCTTGATGTGGACAATGCACGACTTTCCTGGATATGGCAAGTGTTCATGTGAGTCAAATGGGTTTCTATTCATGATGATTCTTTATTATCATTGTATTATTTTTTGACATGCTTGAATGTCTATGTTGTTTATGTCTCTCCACATCTGGATATCATGCTTGAATTTCTATGTTGTTTATGTTTTTGTTTATGTCTCTCCACATCTGGATATCATGCTTGAATGTCTATGTCTCTCCACATCTGGATATCATGCATGTCCTATTTGTGGTCCATTATTGGTGGCATCTAGGTACCAGAGAGCTTCAAGAAAGTGATGTATGAGAATCATCATCAATTTCTCCCTCATCATCATCCCAAATTTGCTCGTTCTTGGATGGGAGTCTCTCCACATCCACTAAGCATGGGAGATTGGATGTGAGGTCCCCGCCCGCTCGCTCTAGGACTCCTGCCCTGGTGGCGGAAGCGACGTTGGCCTCCCGCCCGGGGGGGCGGGGGTCCTGCACACTCATGGCCTCACCCGCGGATGTCTGGGATGAGAGGCTAGCTCGGGGGGCAGTCCCGAGACTGGGCCCAAAAGACTCCCCTCGCCTGGAAGGCACGGGCGATTCCGCCCAGCAGGAAGGGGAAAAATCTTTTAACTAGGAGATTACTCTAACGAGTCAAGTCTTGACTAAATTAAATTGATCTGACCGAACCTGAAGTCACATGGTCAGATTAAAAAGAGACTTGCACTTGGTCCATGGAATCACCGCTTTTTTCCTCATTTTTGAGACACAGCCCCCCGATGATCCCTTCCCACCATAGAACAAGGTCTTCTCAGGATTTAAACTGATTAACGTAACTAATCGTATCTAGTTGTTTCTTAGGAATCCTCCGATCCGGCCTATCCGGCCCATGGCTTTAGCCAACCACCCGACCACTGAATTGGTGGGATTCCTTTATAAAGATTTGATTGGGTTTTTGCCCAGGTACTGAGGAAAAGAGTTCCCAAGCCCCCTAGCCGGTGATTCATGCAAAAATGAAATAGACATACCATGTACACACCCAATATGAAATTGCCATTTATAATAGATTCGACTGGCTTTAAGATAATCCTTGAATAAAATCATAATATTTTTTATCATCATTTTCCAAAATTCCAAGTCCATTGTATTACAAAAATGCATCCTCTGAACTCTCCGTTGTTGAAGACCAGCTGGCCAAACAAGGAGATCCAGTATCAAATTTTTGCTCCCAACAAATACCTTTCCTTTTTGTCCATCAGATATCTTCCTTGACGTACGCTTGGGTGTCCTAGCAACCACGAGCTCGTGCATCGCCTAGTCAGAACCCTCCTCCTTGGGTGTCCTAGCACTTCAGTCAGGGACCGCTTCGTCGGTCCTCGCCCCCCATTGTACCGGAGGCACACCATTTTAACCAATTATCCAAGATATTCTTTTTCCCACATAAATTCTCAACCTTAATTCATTAGGTAGAATTATGATGGAAATTCATCTTTTGACATTAGAATTTAATTCAAATCATCTTTTCTCTCAAATATCATGGAAATTCATCTTTTAACTAAAATATCAATACCTATTTTTTTGAATAAACTTGATATCCTTCCTTTTCTCATTTCAATGAGTGCAATCCAATTATCATGGGAATTCCTCTTTTCCATAAATTAAATCTATTAAAATTCTTCTTAAAATTACATAAAAATAACCATTAATTCCTTTAAGCTAAAAATTCCACTTTTCTCATCGAAACATTTGAATTTCAATACAGTGGGAATTCCTCTTTTATCATTTAAACTTATCTATGCAAAAAGATAAATTTAACTAAATTTTTCTCTTAAAATTTAAATAAAAATCTCCATTAATTCCTTTGCACTAGGAATTACACTTTCTTCATTTAATTAATTGGATTCCAATATGGTGGGAATTCCTCTTTCATCATAAAAATTTATCTATACAAAAAGATAAATTTAACTATACTTTCTCTTAAAAATTAAATAAAAATCTTCATTAATTCCTTTGCACTAGGAATTATACTTTCCTTATTTAAATATTTGAGTTTGAATATGGTGGGAATTCATCTTTCATCATAAAAATTTATCTATATAAAAAGATAAATTTAACTAAAATCTTTCATAAAATATATAATATTTTAGCATTCTAATTTTTTTCTCTAAATCATTGGAATACATGGATTTCCAATGTCATAGGGATTACTCTTTTAACATAAAAAAAAATTATTAGAAATTTCTCTTTTTTCTAATTTACTAATTATGCATAAACATAAAAATCAATTTCTCCATGATTTCAATGAGAATCATTCAATTAATCTAGGATGATAAATCCTAGAATATGGTAGGAAGTCCTCTTTTCATATTATGAATGAAAATGTTTTATGTGTTTATTTTATAGAAATTTTACCATAGCTTCGTTGCTATTACTGATAATTCTCAATTTAATTGAAAGAATGAAGTTTAATATTATTGATATGATTAGAATGACCACTAATTGGATCATTATCCAATTATGGATTGATTCATAATTTCTCTAATGAAATAAATATCATAAAAGCATTAAAAAGTCATTATTTTGGCCTCCAATTAGACAAGAATAGAAATTACTTTTGGATTAGAAAATGCTTCATGAGAAGCTTCATTTGGATTGAGAATAGGTCATAGGAATGACTTTTCTTTGGGGGAGAGAGAGAAATACTTAAAAACCATTAAAAGTAAGCATAAATGAAAATATATGTGTTTCTTTATTACAATTCATAAAAGAACTTCAATAGTAATCAAAAGCCATTCAAATTAAAGCTTCTCAAGCTTGAGAGGGGTTGAGAAGAGAAGCATTTGGAGTTTTAATAAGAAAGACAATAATCCACACTTTACCTTCTAATTTACTTAATTCTTTAATTACAGTAGAGGCTCCCAACCAATCAATTGGTTTGGTATGTTGTAAGAGTCACCAAGGAAGATTGAAGAGAGAGAGAAGTTCCAATCTCTTTAATTTTGTAGAGGTTTTTAGAGGATAATAGAAATTAAGCTTAGTTTAGAGTAATACCGGCATAGTTTAGTTCACAGATAATAATACAAAGGAATGAGGGTCTATTTATAGAAGAGGGAGGCCACTAACTGAGTCCAACTGAGTTCTAGAATTTTTCAGTTTCAGTTTGGCTCCCTTTTTGATTTGGTTTGATTTAGGAGAGAGGAGAGATAAAAATATCCTATTATCTTTAAGTTTTAAACTCATCAAAGCATGTGAAGTAGGTGTCTCCTTGAAGGTCTCCCTTTTCCTTACACATGTGTCAAAAATGAATGATTACTTCAAAATATCTCATTTTTTATTAATACTTCATAATTTTTAACTAATAAACCTGGTACTTGGTCAACTCTTTATCTTATGTGGGCATTTACTCATTTTTGGGTATTTTCTTTTATTCTTTGGATTTATCTTGTCCCAGCACTTGGATCAATCTTATTGGTCCATAGGAACCTTAGTTTGACCATAATCAATTTTTTTTTTAAAATCTGGACCGTTAGGCTGTCGTCTTCCGAATCAATTTTAATTAATTCCAATTGCACCTTGGAAAATCTATTTTGATTTTCTATTTTAGGAAAATATTTTTTTGATATTTGTAGAATTTATTTATCCAAAAATATCCCAATTTTGATTTACCACTCTCTAGAAATTTATTTATCCAAAAATATTTATTTATCCAAAAATATCCCAATTTTGATTTACCACTCTCTAGAAATTTTTATCTCACTAGGTAAAACAAGGAAAAATGATATTTTCTTGTATTCAGAAACATAGAATGATTACAAGGGATTGAAGTAGAGGCTTATTTGATATTCAAGTTGAGGAGGAATCTTACATCCTCTCCCATATGAAAAATGCGAGATGTCCTCATCTCGCAAAGTGGGGGTAATCCTTTGCCAACTCTTCTTCTTTCTCCCAAGTGGCGTCTTCTAGAGGGAAGAACTTCCACTTTACTAAGAATTCTCTGAGGACTCTGCTCCTGAGAATCTTCTCCCAAACGCCAAGGATTTCCTCAGGTTGGAGTACCATCTGGCCTTGCGTCAAAGAGATCAATTGCTCATCATCATCAAGCACGTGACTCGGGCTAGGTACATATTTCTTAAGCAAGCTGACATGGAATACATCATGTACCTTGAGATGGGGAGGCGGAAGAATTTTGTAGGCTAGATCGCCCACTTTCTTTATGACAGCATACAACGCGTCTTGTACTTCCCTAATTAAGGATAAGGAACTTCTTTTTGGTCGTACTCGAATGAAGACCATATCTGATTCTTCAAACTCTCTCTCTCAGATCTCTTTTTATCTGCATACTGCTTTTGCCTGTCTTGGACTGCCTTTATATCTTTACAGATTGATTGCATCTACTGGTCCATCACTACAAGGAATCGGGCTCATACCCGCACTCCTAGCCGCTAAAAATTGCTTGTGAAAAAAAGTAGCGCGTCCATGTATCAGCGCATGTATCATCGCAGCCAGAGACATGCGTGTATAGGACTGCTCAGACGCGCTCATACACGGGCGTATACACGCATTCTGTCAGTTCAGATGCATTTAGACGCGTTGATACAAGCGTCTATACACACGTTTTGTTAATTTAGATGCGCTTATACACGCGTATTTCTCAGGTTTGACGCGTTTATAAATGCGTGCTTTACAGATTATCCGCGTTTATGCACGCAACTTTTAGCAGTTTTGACGCATTTATACACGCAAACAGGGAGCAAAAAAAAAATCCAGAGAGTGCTATTTGGTGCCGGAATGCTATTCCAGCATTCCAGCACCCAATAACACTCTCTGGATTTTTTTTTTTAGTGCATTAGGCCATCCACGAAGAACATATCCACGAGGAAGATTAAGACAAGAACGACATGAATGCATACATTATCAATACACGATTCAAGACAGACATGAATGTAATACTATCGATTCACGATTCAATATTGCTATCAAAATTTCACACATATATACAAGGGAGTCCATATCTCGAAGTAGCCCATGGCTTCAGTTTACAAAAAAATATATACAACCACATCCTCAATATGGAATGTGATACTATAAGTCTGAGTACTACTCAGACCCAGATGATGACTCGGTGCTCCCTCCATGCTCAGCATCGGTCGGAATGTCCGATGAGTAGTGCTCACGTCCACCCTCTCATCTCCTCCTCTTTCGAACGGTCTCCTCTAACTCTTCTCCCTCTATCTCCTCTCTCACCGTGTGCCCTACTACCTTCCCCACCTCCCCCACCAAAGCACCCGCCGCATCCTCCACTCCCACTCTTCCTACTGCTGCGGGTGGAGTCACGATACTTACGAACTCTGCCTCCCATGACTCGACGCCGCCAGATCCAAAATGTGAAGATCCAATGGTCTCCATCTGGATCCGTCGTGCCTCCACATGCTGCCTGCTCTTCACGCCACCCTCTGCTCGTTTCTTTGCCTCCTTCCACTCGCGTTTGTGCGCAGTGTGGCAGGTTTCTCGGCAGGATAGCCACCCGCAGCTACATTTAGCCGGTCATCGTACGCGAGTTTTTTAAGGTGAGATCTTTTATTACTTAAGATCTCCCTTATTCGCGTCCTTCCCCATACATCCGAGAATGTAGCATGTGGGGGATTGGGGTACCGACTATGTACAGTCTCTATCACCTCCCCAACTAATCGGCTATTTTGATCTTTAAATTTAATAAAACAATTTCTATACAAGTTTGATACTACCCCATGCATGTACTCCATTACCTCCCTCCCCCTCGCATCCATCACTATCCCGCCCCTATCCGTCTCACATCACTGAGCAGATCACTCTCTCCACCTCTCTCATCTCCTCCTCTTCCGAACTGTCTCCTCTAACTCTTCTCCCTCTATCTCCTCTCTCACCGCGTGCCCTACTACCTCCCCCACCTCCCCCACCAAAGCACCCGCCGCATCCTCCACTCCCACTCTTCCTACTGCTGTGGGTGGAGTCACGACTGGGGGATTGTCTACGTGACGGTGGCTGTGAGCCCTGACGTGACGGTGGCTCTGAGGGAGCACGTGATGGTGGTTGTGAGGGTGTGCGTGAGTGTGTCTGGGACGAGGTATGTCTCCTCGGTGGACGTGGAAGAGGAGAAGCTGCATGCCATCTCGTCGGACTCGTAGGCATAGACGGCACTGGAGTGCCCTGGATACTCGCGGTAGGGGTATAGACACCAGGCATGGAAGGAGGGGGATGGGCATACATGTACTCTGTAAGCTCAACTGGACCAGGATGGCACCCAAAATGATTTAGCATCTCCATCAGCCAATTGCTGTACACAAATGGATCGGATGAAGAACCTGGAATATCCATAAAGAATCTGCAAAAATAATCCTCATGTACATCATGGGATGTCTCTTGACTCACACAAATATCATCATTCAAGTCACCTATCAGCCTGCAAACCATAGAAACAGGAAACGCAGTCTCGTGTATACACCCGTCCAGAAATGCGTGTATACACCCGTCAAAAAACGCGTGTATACACCTGTCCAGAAATGCGTGTATATCCACGTGAACAGACTGTGCAGACAGGATACACGCACTTTTACACGCGTTTCTACATGCGACCTGTGCAAAAATTTTTTTGAAAGGGACCGACCTCCGACAATGTGTCCTTATAAAAGGCCCACTATCGCCCCTGTCAGAATCGTTCACCCAGAATCGTGTGCACAGAAGCAAAAGGACGGAGACAAACCCAAAAAGCAAAGAGAAAATAGCATAAACAAATCTGAGGAAGGAGACAAGGCAAAGGACAAACTGACTCACCTCTGAAAAAGTGAGTTTTCTTTCTTGGTCGGCTTCCTCCCGTGTGTGCTCCTTCTCTTCTCCCTCCTTGCACTTAGGTTTCGTTTCTGTTGGAAGAGGCGAAAACGAAAAAGAACAGTATTGTTAGTTCAAAATCTTTATTTGGGAAAGGCGGGCTATTTTTAGTTTAAACAGATCGTCGCGTGTATGTTCGCGTGTATGATAATTTAGCTGCGTTTATACACGTGTTTTACAGGAATTACCCACGTTAATACACGTGATTTTTAGGAAATAGCCACGTTAATACACGCAATTTTTAAGAAATAGCCACGTTAATACACGCGATTTTTATACTTTCATTAAAAACATATTATGATTTTGTGTTTTCTGGTTTGTACATAGGATGTCATCAACCTCCTCAAGCAGTTCTGGGGAAGATGAGACAATGCGTCATCGTAATCGCGATGTGTGGTTGGGACAACGGATCAAATGTATGTGTAATCAATGTCAAGGATGCATTGTACGAGCACGTCGAATTACCTTGAATCACATCTCCATGTATGGAGAATGGAATCAAACAGGTTTAGAGGTGAGTAGATGTAAATTGATGGTATTCAAATGACTCATGGTATCCAAATTAAATTAATAGAGTTGTAATATAAAACTCTAATTAAAGCAGGATGCAGTACCACACCCTAACATACGAGACAATGTTAGCGTACATGAGGACTTGCGGGTCGCAGGACGTATGCGTCAAGCTTGGCCACGAGAGGTGGGTGGGCACGTTCGTCTTCCGCGCCTACACCATGGATTATATCAAAGAAAGAGGAGAAGCAGGTAAAGTAGGCCATCACCACTTTGCGTACTCCCACTGGATGCATGAGATCATTGAAGGGAGCCTTTACAACCACTAAGAAAAGAGGCGTTGAGCAACTATATGGGTTGAAGTCCCACGATTGGCACAAGATGCTTCAAGTAAGTGTTTTCCAAGTCTTGTACGTTGAAATTAAATTTTGTAATGCCATAAACCATACATACATGTACGTTGAAATTAAATTTTGTAATGGCAAATGAACGTGGTGGAAAAAGAGCCTAATGCAACAATAAAACGCCATGCAAGTGGCTATGTAACCATTGACTCTACAAAGTTTTGGCAAACAAAGAAAGATAGGCTCGTATTGCCACAACAATGTGAGCAGGTATGCATTTTTTTACTAATGTGTTTCATGTACATATATATCTAAGCTCGCGTACCCCTTGACTTTTGATATGCTAATTAATTACTGTAGTATGTGTATTTGAGTAGGTTATCTATCTACCAATGGTGCATGACATTAAATGGTGGTACGTCATCCCTATTGCACCACGTTCCAAAGTGATGTATAATACATTCACTGATATGGAGCATATGGAGGATGTAACAAGCCGCAATGAAGATGATGTCGAACATGCCAATGAAGATGTTGTGATCGATGATCAAGAAATAAGAGACGATCATGATAATGAGGATGAGCGCGCCATTTCTCATGATCATGAGAATGACCCTACCATTGAGGATGATGGTGATGTTGATAAGGATGATCAGGACATCGATACCATTATCAATGGAGTACAGAATATCGATAGTGGAATAAATTTAATCGTAGCCTTACAAATTGATTAAATGGATATTGATATTGATCGTTTGGCAAGATGGATCACTGTATCGTTCTAAATTGATGACATTTCTATTGTATGTGTTGTCTTTTAATTATCATCTCATATGCATGATTTATTTTTGAATATATTTCATTGTTGTAAATGCATGTAGTGGGATTGTGTAATGATATATACTGTAATGTACTATGAGATGGTTTAAAGAAAATAGTTCTTAATTTTGTAAAGGAATTCAGTTTTTCTTCAGTTTTTCTTTACCAAGCGTGTATTAATGCGTGTATGGCAGCGTGTATTGATGCGTGTATTATTGCGTGTATATAAACATGCTTATACACGCGTTGATAAATGCAAATATACACGCGAATGTAAATGCCAAAATACACGCGCCCGATCCTATTCAAATACATGCGCGACCATACACGCGCTCGTAATTTATCGCGTGTATGAAATGCGTGTATGACAGCATTGTCTTATAGTGCATGTCATCAAGCATTTGTCTGGACATTTTGACTCTGATCAATGGGCCAGACCCAGTCAACGGTGTAAGGAAATCTTGTCCATACAAAGCGTTGAAAGGACTCATCCCAATGCTCCGATGATAAGAAGCATTGTAAGCAAATTCGACCAGATGCAAATGACCTAACCACTTCTTGGGTTCCCTGCTGAAGCATGACCGAAGGATATCTTCAATTACTTGATTTACCCTTTCTGTCTAGCCATCTGTTTCGGGGTGATAGGCTGTGCTGAGATCCAAGAAAGTTCCTATTGCTTCAAAGAACGCAGTCCAAAATTTTGAAGTGAATTTGGGATCTCGATCACTTACTATCCTCCTGGGTAAACCATGCAATCTGAAGATCTCCTTAAGGAAAACTCTGGCAACATTCACTGCAGAGTATGTTTCACTTGAATCAGATGAGCAACTTTGGTTAGCCTGTCAACTACCACAAAAATGGAGTTGTAACCTGATTGCATTGAGGGTAATCCAGTGAGACAATCCATACTAATGCATTCCCACTTCATCTGTGGAATGTCTAGAGAGGCTGCAGTTTCCCTCGCATCTTGACTCTCTCTGCCTTGACTCTTTGGCACATCAAGCATTTCCTTACATGATCAAGTACATGCTTTTTGAGTCCTAGCCAGAAGAAGCTTTTCTTCATAGACATATAGGGTTTTATAAACCCTGGATGTCCATCTATCAGGCTATCATGGGCTTCTCTCAGAATCCTTCCCTTTATTCCTGCATCATTGGGGATACAAAGCTGATTATTAAAATACATGCATCCTTCATCCAGTTTGTATCCAAAACTTGACTCATTTCTCGAGGAGTCTTGCTTTCCTGCATCAAAAGTGTAGCAATAGGGGCAAAGAATTTGTCCTACATGATTTTCTCCTTTGCTTCATTGATCAATGGATTTGACACCACTGTAATTGCAAGCAAGGAGGCTTTTCTGCTGAGCGCATCTGCGACTACATTTTCTTTCCCCGGCTGATACTTTATTTCAAAATCAAACTCCTACAGGGTCTACATCCATCTCCTTTGACGTATGTTGAGATCCCTTTGGGTGAAGATCCACTTCAGACTTTGATGATCTGTCATTCATCAAGATGAATCTTTGTCCCAAAAGATAATGTCTCCACAACTTTAGAGCATACACTACTGAGAGTAACTCCAAGTCATGGTCAGCATAATTCCTCTCATGTGTTCTGAGTTTTTTAGATTCATAGGCCACTACATGACCTTCTTGCATTAAAGCACTACCTAAGGCAAATCCACTGGCATCAGTAACTACCTCAAAGGGTTTGGTAAAATCTGGCAACTTAAGGACAGGGTTGGTTACTAAGGTTGTCTTCAGCTTGTCAGAGGAACTTTGGCACATTGCAGTCCACTGAAAAAGTGTACTTTTCTTGATAAGGTTAGTTAAAAGGGATGCTATCTGAGCATACCTAGGTATAAAGATCCTATACCATCCGGTTAACCCCAGGAATCCTCTGACTTCCTTTACTGACTTGGGTTCTGGCCATTCAACTACTGCTTGGATCTTTGCGGGGTCAGGAGAATGAATCCCAAGTATTCCACCTGGTCAACAGAGAAGGAACACTTGCTCTTCTTTGCAAAAAAGAGTTGATGTTTCCTTAGGATTTCCAAGACTTTGCGCACATGATCTTCATGGTCTGCAGTATTCTTTGAGTATACTAAGATATCGTCAAACCAAAGAAGACAAGAACAAAATCATCCTGATAATATCCTGCATAAGACGATTGAATGTCATCAGGGCATTAGTCAATCCAAACGGCATGACTATGAAATTATAATGACCATAGTGAGTATTGAATGCTGTCTTTGGGATGTCCTGCTCCTTGATTCTGATCTGGTAGTACCCAGATTTGAGATCTATCTTTGTAAACATTTGGGTACCACACTTAACCGATCCAGAAGTTCATCAATCCTAGGAATAGGATACTTATTCTTAATTGTTAATTGATTCGATCCTCTGTAGTCAATACAGAGTCTTAACGTTCCATCTTTCTTCTTTTGAAAGAGAACGGGCACACCCCAAGGTGAGACACTGGGTCTGACAAATCCCTGCTCTAACAGTTGTCTTAACTGCTCCTTGAGTTCTATGGCTTCAGGGAGGACTGGCATTTTGTATGCACGCTGGGCTACTGGCAGAGCTCCGGGGGTTAATTCGATCTCGTGATCTACTTCACGAGACGGAGGCATCTCAGTCA
The DNA here is from genome assembly GCF_041138505.1 of Cibotium barometz. Lineage (NCBI taxonomy): Eukaryota > Viridiplantae > Streptophyta > Polypodiopsida > Cyatheales > Cibotiaceae > Cibotium > Cibotium barometz. Next base: position 14,731,580 of record NC_141083.1, read on the forward strand.
GCTCTTCAGGAAATACATCTGCATACTCACTTAACCACTCTGGTTCTTTAGTCTTGCATTTTATTTCTACTGGATTCATTTTAACGACATACACAGCTTGCCTCTTTTTGAGCCCTTTTAATAATTTGGAAGCCTTGACTAATTGCAGCACTGGGGATCCAGAAATTCCAATTCCTTGAACTTTATTCTCGTGAAGGTCGAGGAAAGAGATGGTTCCTTTATAACAATGAATGTCAGCCTAATTCTTTTGGAGCCAATCCATTCCAAGGATTCCGTCATATATTCCCAGGGGTAGGACTCTGAACTGGCACTCTATTACGTTCCTATCTAAGCTAAACTGAATAAGCTCAGTCTCAAGGTGAGTTAAAAGAATCTTTCCAGCGGCTAATTCCACTTGCATAGGTTTCCCTGATTTTTGATTTAGGACTAATTTACGTAGACATCCTGGGGAAATAAAAGAATGAGTATTGCCTGAATCAATCAAAAGCTTGAATTTCTTACCCAGGTGCTCTGCTGGAGTTTGGAGAACTGAGAATTGACGACTATTCCCCTGATGCTCAATTACTGCATAGATCTATCCTTTCTCTTCCTCCACTTCCTCAGCTAAGGTGAGTGCTCTGGTTGCTGTTGTCTGAGGTAGACCTCTCTCTCTTTGGTTATTCCAATTCTGGGAGGGAGTTCGAAGACTGCTTTGCATGGAGGCTGCAGGCTGAGATGGCACTCTTTTGGGGTTACCCTAATTTTGGCGCTGGGGACCCTGATTGTACTGATATGAAGGAGTCTGTCTTAGAACTTTGGGACCCTGGCTTCCTTGGCCCACAGAAGGAGATGGGCAATCCTTGAGTTGGTGCCCAAGTCCTTGACATCCAAAGCATCTATTCTCGCTTCGAAGGTCTTCTCTTTGCATTCTGGAGAGAGCCGGAGTTCCTGAGAATGTACTTCGGGAGAAAGGTCTTCCTTCATTTCTAAAGCTTCCCGTCTCCACATTCTGGTTAGGAGAGAGCCAGAGTTCCTGAGAATGTACTTCAGGAGAAAGGTCTTCCTTCATTTTTGAAGCTTCCCGTCTCCACATTCTAGTTAGGAGACCTTCGTGTCTCTTTGGAGGTGAAAAGTTTGAAGAACTTGGTGTCTGAAATCTCTTGAAGGATGAGGGAGCTGGCTTTGGCACAAGACTTTTACAATGAAGGTCCTTGGTGTCTCTTTGGAGGCGAAAAGTTTGAAGAACTTCCCGGTGTCTGAAATCTCTTGAAGGATGAGGGAGCTGGCTTTGGCACAGGACTTTTACAATGAAGGCTTTGGCAAAGTCCTTCGCCATTCTAATAGCTTTTGCCATGGACACTGGCTTGGCATTTTCGACCAGTGTGTCCAAGGATTCGTTCATTCCCCGAATGAACCTGGCCATGAGTTTCTCTTCATCTAGAGGTGGTGAATATTTGAGTAGAAGAGCAAAGGCCTAGTGATATTCCTTGATGGTTTTGCTTCTCTACTTTAGCTCTAAGAATTCGTTCATTTTGATTTCCAAAAATCTAGGGAGACAAAATCTCTTTTTCAAATAGGTTTTAAGGTAGTTCCAGGACTGAGTATTTCTGTCCAGACGGTTAGTGTCACAGTGGTTCCTCCATGCCACCCTGGCTGTTTCCACTATTTTCAGCCTGGCAAGAGCCATTTTGCTTCGCTCATTGTAGCCTCTGATGTCAAAATATTCTTCCATGGCTTCCACCCATTTCTCCACAGCCTCGCTCAGGTTCTCCCCTTCTTCTTTGAAGGGTCCTTGGGCTGAGTTCTATGAAGAGCCTTACGGACATCGGGGTCAAGCTCATCATCTTCAGAGAGAGGGTCTGGTTGACGGCCATGATTTCCTCGTCTCATGATTCTGCCAAAAATTATATATTATTAAATTTTTATTTTGATATCGTCCACGAGATCCTAAGACTTAAGAGGTTTGAAAAATAATTTCTTAAACAAGACAATGATCTTATTGGAGATCTATGACATATATCCAATAACAGATTTTTCTTTATCAGTTCGTCCATAAACAATCACTTATACAACAAGGAATTTTTCTCTAGAAAACATTTCTTTATAAAAGTTGCAATATGTACATAGAGTAGCTCGGCTCCAAAATTCAAAATCTCCTCAGGAGATGAATAAGACGACGGTACTGGGCCATAGCCATGCCCTGATACAAACGTTCACTTACTGACAAGGGATCTATTATCTTCTCCTTAGGAATAAAGCTACTAAGGAGTCTGTAGACTTGGCTTGAAAGTCTAAAATTTTGAGGCGTTGAATGATATAGAATGACACCATGTACCATTTTCAGCATTAACAGAATCATTGTTGCCAAAATTAGAGGTTCTGCCTCAGCATTGCATGTCGGTAGCAAGAGGCGTGGACATACTGTCCTGCAAACCACTTTTGCTGTCGTCTCTCCGCTGGGTCAGGAAAATATAAATCCTCGAAATGGCATGTGAGTCTTGCTCGGCTTGTTCGAGTTGAAGCGGAAGAGATGAGATGCTCAAAGGCGAACGCAGTCATGTCTTGTGGGTGAGGTCGGGAATACCAGATAAGTATGGAACCTCCATCTATAAAAACAATTTCTTTGATTAAAAATTCTTCATTCAAGAAGCTTACGGAATGAAAGTACATTATGAAAAATACTTTTTTTGAGTTTATTATTGTCAATTTCCGATAAGAATTTGTTTATCCTTATTACCTATCAACAACACTCAGATACCAGCTGTGAGGTCCTCGCCCGCCCGCTCGCTCTAGGGCTCCTACCGGCGGCGGAAGCAGTGTCGGCCTCCCGTGCAGGGCAGAGGTCCTGCACACTCGGGGCCTCGCCCACCACGGATGTTCGGGACGAGAGGCTAGCCCAGGGGGCGGTCCCTCAACGGGCCCGAAAGGCACGGGTGATTCCACCAGGAAGGGAAAAAATCTTTTAACTAGGAGATTAATCTAACGAGTCAAGTCTTGACTAAATTAAACTCATCTGAATGAACCTGAAGTCACATGGTCAGACCAAGAGAAGAGACTTGCACTTGGTCCATGGAATCACTGCTTTTTTCCTCATTTTTGAGACACAGTTAATGATCCCTTCCCACAGAACAAGGTCTTCTCAGGATTTAAACTGATTAACATAACTAATCATATCTATTGTTTCACAAGAATCCTTCGATCCAGCCTAACACCAATCGGCCCATGGGTTAGTCGACCACTGAATTAGTGGGATTCCTTTATAAAGATTTGATTAGGTTTTTACCCGGGTACCGAGGAAAAGAGTTCTCAGGTCCCCTAGCCGGCGATTCATGCACAAATGAAATAGGCATACCACGTACACACCCAATATGAAATTGCCATTTATAACAGATTCGACTGGCTTTAAGACAATCCTTGAATAAAATCATAATATTTTCGATCATCATTTTCCAAAATTCCAAGTCCATTGTATTACAAAAATGCATCATCTGAACTCTCCGTTGAAGACCAGCTGGCCAACCAACGAGATCCAGTATCAATTTTTTGTTCCCAAAAACCTTTCCTTTTGGTCCATTAGATATGTTCCTCGACGTAGGCCTCGGTGTCCTAGCATGCATCGCCTGGTCAAAACCCTCTAGGATCCTCCTTAGGTGTCCTAGCACTTCACTCAGGGACCGCTTCATCGGTCCTCGCCAAAAGCGCACCATTTTAACCGTACCGAGACTCCTGGTCAAGACCTCGGCAGGCTTTGCCATGAGTGACGTCACTTGACGACTCCCCACCAGAGCTGTTCCAAAGCAACCTCCTCTTAGAAAAACATAAGCCAAATGCTTCCTCCAGCATTCTGGCGTAAAACAGTCCTTTGAGTGAAAAACAGAGTTTCCCCAATGCAAGTGAGATTCCAGTTTAAGATCGGTTCCAAAGACACTTATTCCAATAATTCCCAGTTTCATTAATGAGGATCCTTGATCTCTCATGAGGGTAATCTACCCGTCATTATGTCCATTTATCCAACTAGATTCTTGGTGAGATTGGTGAGGGAAAAACTAGATTAGTTTTGGTAGTCTATTCTTTGGATTTAGTAAGTGGAATTGACGAAGTTTTTGTCTGATTCAGTTCGAGAGAAGGACAATTAGGTTTACTGTCCGACCTCACGTAATCTAACTAAATTCATTTAGTTTAGTTCTACCAGGATTCCTTTCAACTAAACATCTAGTTTTTGGGTAAATATCCATTTAGTGTTTTTACCAATTCAATTATCCAAGATATTCTTTTTCCCACATAAATTCTCAACCTTAATTCATTAGGTAGAATTATGATGGAAATTCATCTTTTGACATTATAATTTTTTTCAAATCCATCTTTTCGCAAATATCATGGAAATTCACCTTTTAACTAAAATATCAATACCTTTTTTTTGAATAAACTTGGAATCCTTCTTTTCCTCATTTCAATGAGTGCAATCCAATTATCATGGAAATTCCTCTTTTCCATAAATTAAATCTATTAAAATTCTTCTAAAAATTACATAAAAATAACCGTTAATTTTCTTAAGCTAAAAATTTCACTTTTCTCATCTTAACATTTGAATTCCAATATAGTGGGAATTCCTCTTTTATTATTTAAACTTATCTATGCAAAAAGATAAACTTAACTAAATTTTTCTCTTAAAATTTAAATAAAAATCTCCATTACTTCTTTTGCACTAGGAATTACACTTTCTTCGTTTAATTAATTGGATTCCAATATGGTGGGAATTCCTCTTTCATCATAAAAATTTATCTATACAAAAAGATAAATTTAACTATATTTTCTCTTAAAAATTAAATAAAAATCTTCATTAATTCCTTTGCACTAGGAATTATACTTTCCTTATTTAAATATTTGAATTTCAATATGGTGGGAATTCCTCTTTCATCGTAAAAATTTATCTATATAAAAAGATAATTTTAACTTAAATCTTTCATAAAATATACATTATTTTAGCATTCCAAATTTTTTTCTCTAAATCATTGGAATACATGGATTTCCAATGTCATGGGGATTACTCTTTTAACATAAAAATAAATTACTAGAAATTTCTCTTTTTTCTAATTTACTAATTATGCATAAACATAAAAATCAATTTCTCCATGATTTCAATGAGAATCATTCAATTAATCTAGGATGATAATTTCTAGAATATGGTAGGAAGTCCTCTTTTCATATTATGAATGAAATTATTTTATGTGTTTATTTTATAGAAATTTTACCATAGCTCCGCTCCTATTACTGATAATTCTCAATTTAATTAAAAGAATGAAGTTTAATATTATTGATATGATTAGAATGACCACTAATTGTATCATAATCCAATTATTGATTGATTCATAATTTCTCTATGAAATAAATATCATAAAAGCATTAAAAAGCTATTATTTTGGCCTCCAATTAGACAAGCATAGAAATTACTTTTGGATTAGGAAATGCTTCATAAGAGAAGCTTCATTTGGATTGATAATAGGTCATAGGAATGACCTTTCTTTGGGGGGAGAGAGAGAAATACTTAAAAACCATTAAAAGTAAGCATGAATGGAAATTTATGTGTTTCTTTATTACAATTCATAAAAGAACTTCAATAGTAATCAAAAGCCATTCAAATTAAAGCTTCTCAAACTTGAGAGGAGTTGAGAAGAGAAGCATTTGGAGTTTTTATAAGAAAAAGACAATAATCCACACTTTACCTTAGATGATTCATATCAAAAATGTAATTTTACTAATTAGATTATTAATATTTGCAGGCCTTCTAATAGTCTGGAAGAATTTTGAAAAAGAGATCATTAAAAATCCAACCATTGGATTTGCAATTTTTACTAACCACCACATTCTACTAATGTCTCAGTATCTACCCACTCTTTTGATCTACAAGATTGAGGATTTTAAGTGGTAGCTATTGTGGGTACAAAAAGTGGCATATATTATAACACTTTAAAGACCTTGAAATATTTAAAGAAAATAGACAGATATCTTAAAATTTTCTCAAAAAATCAAGTTAAGCTCCATATTATGTGAAGATCTAAGGTACAAAGTGGGAATCTCATATGAGTTTATATGTAAAAGATATTAGCATTTTATGGAATCAGTTCAAATTTGGGACAGGGTGTATACATTGACTTTGTACCTAAGAAAATGAGGACTTTTGACTATCTAATGCTTAATCAAATTATGCAACTATATTTTCAACTTTGAATATGATGTTCCAACAAAAGAACTTGAAACGAAATTCCTTCATTTATTAGGATAGATTAGCTACTAAAGGTAAACAAATGCCTGTTTTTTTACTGTTTACAGGGTGCCTGAGTGGACAAAATTGGGCACCCTGATCTTGCAACCACCTGGAAATTTACTCATTTTTTTGGTATTTTCTTTTATTCTTTGGATTTATCTTGTCCCAACACTTGGATTAGTCTTATTGGTCCATAGGAACCTTAATTGGACCATAATTAAAAAAATCAAAAATCTGGACCCTTAGGCTAAGGTCTTCTGAATCAATTTTAATTAATTTCAATTGCACCTTGAAAAATATATTTTGATTTTCTCTTTTAGGGAAACATTTTTTGATATTTGTAGAATTTATTTATCCAAAAATATCCCAATTTTGATTTACCACTCGCTAGAAATTTTTATCTCACTAGGCAAAACAAGGAAAAATGATATTTTCTTGTATTCAGAAACATAGAATGATTACAAGGGATTGAAGTAGAGGCTTATTTGATATTCACGCTGAGGAGGAATCTTACATTGGAAGGCATTATATGGAATGGAGTGGAAAGTCCTCCTCCCCCCGGCATGAATAGGTAATATATCTTTGACATAGAATTCCAATACAAGATTTGAATGAAAAGATAATCCTCTTAATATTTATTGTTATTTGATAAGGTACTCTATCTTCTTTCGCCTACCATATTGGACGATCCTCAAAATCAACTATCTTCTTGATCCAATGTACATCTTCAGAGAATGTCGCCTCTAACATTTGGGAGCACTTGAGATGAACTTGGGACTCCTTGCTTGTAAGAGAGGATCTACAAAGCATAGAGAGGATGCAAAGAGCTTGGCCACAAGAGGGACCAAATGGGAAGACAATTCTACATTGATCACCTTGGATATTGATAAAGAAGGAGGAGAAGTTGGTGAAAGATGCCATTATTACATTCCGTACTCCAACGGGGTGCATGAGGTGTTTAAAAGGTGCCTTCACAAAGATAAAGAAGAGAGGTGTTCAGCAATTATATGGCTTGAAGTCCCATGATTGGCACAAGATGCTTCAAGAGTAAGTGAAACGTTGAAGTTGTATTTAACTTGTTTAATCATGATGTATCTAATCATGGTGTAACGTTTCACTTCAAGTAAGTGAAACATTCAAGTTGTTTGTATTTAACTTGTTTAATCATGATGTATCTAATCATGGTGTATAAATGTTTATAGTTCATTCTTCCTATAAGCATTTCCAATTATGCATCCCACGAAGTGCGAGAGACGATTTATAAGATGGGGGAGCTTGTGAGGTTTGTACCCCAAAACCCTCATAGCCAATTTTCTACACGTGTTTTCCTCAAAATGATTTGTTTATTGTTTTGCATTGTAGATATGTGAGCTCAAAGGAAATCGATGCATGTACACTTGACTATGCAAGGGTCATGGCGGTGGAGGTGGTTTGTTTGGTGGAGGAGACATTCCCATGGTCAATTCTCACAAGCCAACTGCATCTTATGGTTCATTTAATTTATCAGATTGCCATATGTGGCACTGTGCATGCTCGATGGATGTTCTTTCTTGAGCGTTTCATGAGGACCTTGAAGGATTTTGTAAGGCAAAATGCAAACCTAGAAGGTAGAATGGTTGAGGGTTGGTTGGTACAAGAATCACTTGTTTATATCTCAAAATACCTTGCCGAAGTGGGTCCCTCTCTCCCTCACCTATGGAGCAATGAAGAATACTTGAGGATGACCTCTCATGTTCCTCAAGGGGAAAAGGAAAGACCAAAGTCATGGATACAGAGATGCATAGTAAGCTTAATCCCTTTTGTGTGCTTAATAGTGATGTGATGAGAAGATGGGTGGCAAAGTATGAGGATGAAAAGGTAGTAAGACAAAAAGAAAGGTCAGCATTCCATAATAAGCACCATGGATGTAGTGTGCCATACCCCGAGCACCTATGATCACTTCCCAAGGATCTTGATGTAGATTGGCTACATGAGGAGATTGAGAGAGCGGCGCAAGACAAAAACATGCATATCACATTGGAGGAGTGGGAGTATGCCCGAGGATGCTTCAAAAAGGTAAACAAACTTGTGTTCTCAATCATATTTTAGTATTTTAAACTTATGAAAATTTATTTTGAGGTATTTTATAATTTTTTTTTGTCTTGGTATAGTTCACAATGTTTAATGCTTTGTGGTCGGAGGGTAAACATTTTCGCACACAAAGGATTGATGGAGAAGAGGAACACCCAAGATTGTGGGGTAATTGCAAGCTTTGAGGGAGCCAATGGAGCCATGGATGATTATTGTGGATTGATCCAAAATATCATTAAGCTTGACTTCGAAGATTCTTTGTATATATTTAGGATGTCAAGTGGTTTAAGGATGTGGTGGAAAGAGGTTCTAATGCAACAATCGAGTGTCATGCAAGTGGCTTTGTGACCATTGACTCTACAAAGTTTTGGTAAGGAAAGGATGGGACTCTAGTGCTACCACAACATTTTGAATAGGTACATATAATTATTGGTAATTACAATATATGCATTTACAGATAGTAGAGATGTAATTTTTTTGTATGATGTACCTTTGTGCGCTTGAATAGGTTCCGCTTGAATAGGTTGTGTATCAACCAATAATTGACAATAAGAGATGGTGGCATATAATCCAAATCTCACCACGTTCAAGAGCCATTTATAGTACATTCACCCACATTGAGCATATGGAGGAGCATGTCAACTCAACTATGGAGGGAGATAGCTTGGAAAACATTGATGATGATCGTGCCATTAGAGATGATTATCGTGCCATTAGAGATGATTATCGTGCTATTAGAGATGATGATATTTCCTCTCATAGTGATGATTCTAGTAGTGGGATGGATCTCTTTGTAGATTTGGATATAGGCATGGACATTGATATAGATACTTTAGCAAGGGTTGATCTCATTGAAGATGAGGTTGAACTCTAGTTCTTTCATTGTACTTTTATTATGGCCATATTGGTCTTCCTTTTGGTATAGAATCATGCCTTTTTGAGATTACATGTATAGATTTATTGTGATATGCTGCTTTTCGTGGCATTACTTAATCATTCACCTTTGGACTGCTTTTCATGGATGTTCAAGATTTTTTAAAAAAGCTTATCTTTGATGAAAAGATGTGGGGATTGAATCATTGTCCTTTGGATTGTTTTTCATGGCATTACTTGATATACCTAAGCCTTTGCATGTATCCATCCCTTTCACCACATTACTCGATTTATACCTATTTCTTTTCTCTTTCCTTAGCATATTTTTCCTTGCAAATATGCTTTCTAGAGATTCATTCGTATATAAATGCACCAAAAAATCATGCATATTATCAAAAAATCATGCATATTATCAAAATCTTGTGCACATAGTTCAGCAAATGATATTTTTGGGGATTGAAGATTTTGTTTTTCTTTGCAAGGTCCTTAATTGCAACTGCAACTGCATAGGAAATTGTTGCATACTGCATCTATAAGCGTGTCTGTAATCACGTCTATGCTTTCGTCTATAAGTGTGCCTAATTTCAAAGGAATTAGACGCGCTTATAGACGCACTTATAGATGCGAGCATAGACACAAACGTAACTTGCGCATCTATAAGAGCGTCTAGTTTCAAAGAAGTAGACATCGAAAGGATGGGACTCTAGTGCTACCACAACATTTTGAATAGGTACATATAATTATTGGTAATTACAATATATGCATTTATAGATAGTAGAGATGTAATTTTTTTGTATGATGTACCTTTGTGCGCTTGAATAGGTTCCGCTTGAATAGGTTGTGTATCAACCAATAATTGACAATAAGAGATGGTGGCATATAATCCAAATCTCACCATGTTCAAGAGCCATTTATAGTACATTCACCCACATTGAGCATATGGAGGAGCATGTCAACTTAACTATGGAGGGAGATAGCTTGGAAAACATTGATGATGATCGTGCCATTAGAGATGATTACGTGCTATTAGAGATGATGATATTTCCTCTCATAGTGATGATTCTAGTAGTGGGATGGATCTCTTTGTAGATTTGGATATAGGCATGGACATTGATATAGATACTTTAGCAAGGGTTGACCTCATTGAAGATGAGATTGAACTCTAGTTCTTTCATTGTACTTTTATTATGGCCATATTGGTCTTCCTTTTGGTATAGAATCATGCCTTTTTGAGATTACATGTATAGATTTATTGTGATATGATGCTTTTCGTGGCATTACTTAATCATTCACCTTTGGACTGCTTTTCATGGATGTTCAAGATTTTTTTAAAAAGCTTATCTTTGATGAAAAGATGTGGGGATTGAATCATTGTCCTTTGGATTGTTTTTCATGGCATTACTTGATATACCTAAGCCTTTGCATGTATCCATCCCTTTCACCACATTACTTGATTTATACCTATTTCTTTTCTCTTTCCTTAGCATATTTTTCCTTGCAAATATGCTTTCTAGAGATTCATTTGTATATAAATTCACCAAAAAATCATGCATATTATCAAAATCTTGTGCACATAGTTCAGCAAATGATATTTTTGGGGATTGAAGATTTTGTTTTTCTTTGCAAGGTCCTTAATTGCAACTACAACTGCATAGGAAATTGTTGCATACTGCATCTATAAGCGTGTCTGTAATCACGTCTATGCTCGCATCTATAAGTGCGCCTAATTTCAAAGGAATTAGACGCGCTTATAGACGCACTTTTAGATGCGAGCATAAACACAAACGTAACTTGCGCGTCTATAAGAGCGTCTAGTTTCAAAGAAGTAGACGTCGAAAGGATGGGACTCTAGTGCTACCACAACATTTTGAATAGGTACATATAATTATTGGTAATTACAATATATGCATTTGAAGATAGTCATTGAGCATATGGAGGAGCATGTCAACTCAACTTTGGAGGGAGATTTCTTGGAAAACATTGATGATGATCGTGCCATTAGAGATGATTATCGTGCTATTAGAGATGATGATATTTCGTCTCATAGTGATGATTCTAGTAGTGGGATGAACCTAAAATTAGTGAATTTGGGAATTGCCCAATTCCCATTTTTGAATATTAAAAAAGTGGAACCCGGTTAACATGCCTATAAGTTTCTCAAAACCCTATCATGTGACCTATCATTGGAAAGCGCTTGAAAAATGGGATCTAGTGAGCTATAGTGTGCTCAATTTGGAGTAGTGGTGTTCAAGTTATGGCAAATCCAAAGTTTTGACCATGTGTCCCAAACTTGTGGAAAATTCCCATATTGATATTCCCCAATATATTGTTGATGGATCTCTTTGTAGATTTGGATATAGGCATGGACATTGATATAGATACTGTAGCAAGGGTTGACCTCATTGAAGATGAGGTTGAACTCTAGTTCTTTCATTGTACTTTTATTATGGCCATATTGGTCTTCCTTTTGGTATAGAATCATGCCTTTTTGAGATTACATGTATAGATTTATTGTGATATGCTGCTTTTTGTGGCATTACTTAATCATTCACCTTTGGACTGCTTTTCATGGATGTTCAAGATTTTTTTTAAAAGCTTATCTTTGATGAAAAGATGTGGGGATTGAATCATTGTCCTTTGGATTGTTTTTCATGGCATTACTTGATATACCTAAGCCTTTGCATGTATCCATCCCTTTCACCACATTACTCGATTTATACCTATTTCTTTTCTCTTTCCTTAGCATATTTTTCCTTGCAAATATGCTTTCTAGAGATTCATTTGTATATAAATGCACCAAAAAATCATGCATATTATCAAAATCTTGTGCACATAGTTCAGCAAATGATATTTTTGGGGATTGAAGATTTTGTTTTTCTTTGCAAGGTCCTTAATTGCAACTGCAACTGCATAGGAAATTGTTGCATACTGCATCTATAAGCGTGTCTGTAATCACGTCTATGCTCGCGTCTATAAGTGCACCTAATTTCAAAGGAATTAGACGCGCTTATAGACGCACTTATAGATGCAAGCATAGACACAAACGTAACTTGCGCGTCTATAAGAGCATCTAGTTTCAAAGAAGTAGACGTCCTTATAGACGTGAGCATAGACGCTAGTATAGATGCCCCCGTAACTTGCACGTCTATGCAACGCAACTATGCTTGCTTTATGTTGTAGTGTTTAAAGCAAAATCAAAAGCACCTTAATCTCATGACACAAGCAACCACATGTACCTACAACTAGCCTCATCAACAACAACCCTCTAGGTACATGTTTGGAAGGGGGAACCATGATGGGTGCAAGGCTCACCCATGGTACCACCCATCATGTGGAGAACCCTCTACCTTGCAAATACCTCCAAAGAGCATCAATGCATGTAGCCTCTGCTTTGACTCCAAATCAGCACCAACACAACCTTGCCATGGCCAACCTATTCACCAAAAAAGGAAGCCCAATCTCTAGGCATCACACTATAAGCTCGAGGTATAATTATTTGCCAAGTGGATCTGGACCACCATCTATCCATGCTTTATAAACCCTTTCTTCACATACTTGGTTAACTGGCTTCTTTAAATAATTTTTTTCTTGAGTACATATGTGCTATGTGTGTACTATAACTATGGGTAAAAAAGATGTACGCAACACACTGTTGTAAGTGAATATTCATGCAATTCCACTTGTGTCTAAAAATAGTAAGAATCCTACACTTTGTTTTCTAAAGTTCTATGTATCCATGCACAATCACATGCTATAATATCTACAAAAACTAATTTTATAAAATCACTATTTATAACCACATGCTATAATATCTTAAAAAACTAAATTTATAAAATATGTATATATTCTACTATAATTTCTTTAGGTGTATAATTATACATTCCCATATTATACACACACAAACATCCATACATACATGCATGCATACATATAGCCTCTCTCTCTCTCTCTCTCTCTCTCTCTCTCAACACCTACACCTCTCTCTCTCTCACACACACACATACAAACACACACTATGGCTACCTGAGCCTTCCACTACTACAAGATGACATATTTTTGATGCCTAGTTTCAAAGGTGACCATGCAATCAAAATACCTGTCGATATAAACATCAAAATAATACGTCAAAATGACCATCAAAATAACTGGCAAAGATGAACATCGAAATAAGCATCCAAAAGCCTGTCGAAATAAAAGTCGATACACAAGCGTTGAAAAGAGCATCGAAAACGTTTTTTTGGGTGTCGGACTACTAAAAATTCAACATTTGAATGTGAATTGGAATAAGAGAATGAACTTAAGCGGCCATCAAATAGGTGTCAAAATAACCGTCAATATAAACATTGAAACACGCATCAAAACATTATCTATCGATGCCTTTTTTGACGACTACTTCGATGTCTATATCGACACCTATTCCAAACGACTATTTCAATGTTGGGAATTATTAACAAAACCACAGTGCCTCACTATTAGTGTTTTCGAAACCTAGTTTTTCTTGTCCTCTCCAAAAATTACCAAGTTTTCTCCTCTCCCTTTCTCCATCCCTTTTTTGTTTCAGATTTTTTTTATGTGTATGTCTCCAATATGCAGCTTTTAATTGTGTGTTTGTTTTGCAGCTTCTAATTTGCTGAGATTCCAGGTAGCCCTTCACCTCGCTCTTGTTTTTGTTTGTTTATTTGCTTTGCTTTTGATAATTGCACCCTTGGGGTTTAGGATTAGCTTAGGTTTAAGCATGCATGCATCTAACTCAAGGCTGTCATTAAGACTTATACATAAGCTTAAGCATTATGCTCAAGCTGTACGCATAAGACTTAAGCTTAGGCAAAGAGATTAAAGAAGGCTTAAGTTTAGGCAAAGAGATTGAAGCTTATACATAGAGCTTCAAGCATATGCAAAAAGATTAAAGCTTTAAGCGTATGCAAGGGCCTTTGTTTCCTTTGCCTTTCCAAGCTCTATTAATGGTATGATTTGCTTCTTGGTTTGCTTGTGTTATGTGTATTTGCAGGTTTGCCAATCTCTTCACTTCCAGTTATGGACCGTATACCCTTACTCCTTTTGTTATTTTTTTCCTTTTTTTACTTGTATACAAGAGTCCTCGAGATAGGGAGGTGGGTAGATAAAGCATTTTGTATAAGCTTCTTTCCTTGTATAGAGTTTATGCAAGAAGCTCATGCATAGAGCTTGCATAAGCTTTGCAAGCTTGTATGAAGCTTATGCATAGGCTTCTTGCAAGCTCTATGCATAGGCTTCTTACAAGAAGCCTATGCATAGCCATTGTAAGAATCCTATGAAGCCTCTTGATTAGGTTTACCTCTATGCAAGCTTTACGCATATCTTTGCAAGCTCTTGCTTAGGTTTTAACCTCTATACACAATGCTCTATGCATACATGCTTAATGCATCTAGCTCTATGCATGCTTCTTGCATGCATGCTAAAGATCTATGCATCATGCTTATGGATAAGGCCAATACTCAAGCTCTATGTAATAGGCTTATCCATCAACCCTTATGCATAGGCTTATGCAATAGCCTTCTACATAAGCCCTTATTCAATAGCCTTATGCATAAGCCCTTATGTAATAGGCTTAGGGTTTAGGCTTATGCAATAGAGACCTATGAAGCCTCTTGATTAGGTTTACCTCTATGCAAGCTTTATGCACAGCCTTGCAAACTCTTGCTTAGGCTTTTACCTCTATGAAAGCTCTATGCATGCTGCTCTATGCATACATGCTTAATACATCTAGGCTTATACATAAGCCCTTATGCAATAGGCTTATGCATAAGTCCTTATACGCATAGGCTTAATGCAATATCCTTATGCATAAGCACTTATGCAATAGGCTTATGCAATAGCCTTATGCATAAGCGGTTATGCAATAGGCTTAGGGTTTAGGCTTATGCAATAGAGGCCTATGGAGCCTCTTGATTAGGTTTACCTCTATGCAAGCTTTACACATAGCCTTACAAGCTCTTGCTTAGATTTTTACCTCTATGTAAGCTCTATGCATGCCACTCTATGCATATATGCCTAATGCATCAAGGCTTATACATATAGGCTTAGGGTTTAGGGTTTATGCATAGGCTTAGGGTTTAGGGTTTATGCATCAGACCTTATGCAATAGGCTTATGCATAAGCCTTATCCATAGACTTATGTATAAGCCCTTATACATAAGCCCTTATGCATAGGCTATGCATGCCTGAAGTTTAAATGTGTAGCTAATCAATTTTTCTCATGTTATGTTTTATAGGTCTTGCAATGTTGTCCTCTCCTCCTTCAACTAACATTGTCAAGGTAAGCTCTCTTATTCATGGAACCTCATGTTTATTTCACCCTTTGGTGTGTCGGGTTTAGGGTTTAGGCTTATGCATAGAGATATAGGGCATTATTGTAGGCCATCTAAAATGATGTTTAAGTTAAGTTAGGAGTGGTTATCTGCGAGTAGGTGGTTATAGTGGAGGGGGATCCCTCGACCTTTTCACTATCCTTCTCTTGTAAAAGAAAAGTTTCCTTTGGCTTTAATAGTGGGGAGTATGTGGAAAGCCCTCAGAAGCTATGTAGCCTTTACTCACGTGACTGCATGACTACATAGCATAAACTTAATAGCGCCAAGAAGGAACGAGTCGTGAATCAAATCAAAAGTGAGTTTATGCCAGCACCAAGTAGTGAAGAGGTCCATCCTAGATGGATAAAAGATCACATGGTGAACGTGATGAAGCACTGGGCACAACGACATCACACACAAGTTAAAGTCAAGGGGACAAAAGCTTTGTAATTTCTCACAAGAGATTTCGGAAGAGGAGTGTAGAAAGCACCATGCAAATCCCCAAAGGTTTAAGTAACAGAAAGAGGCCGCAACAAAGCAAATGGAGCGCATAGGGAGCTCCCATCTTGGAAGTGGTGGTTGGGATTCTTTCCACACCTACTTTATAAGTATTAATACACATATCACTCACTTTTTTTGGCATAATGGGCATTTCATGTTTTTTTATAAGTAATTATGCTTTATGATTCCAACTGTTGGAAGTGGTCGGTCGTGCTGCGAGCGATGCGGAGGAAAGGTACGTGCCCTAATGCACAGGACGTGTGCCCTCCTCAAGCAACTTGAGCGAGAGGGCCACAACATGAATTGGATGGATGTGCTGAATATGGTAAACCTATACATTTTCCACCCATCGATTAGTTTTTTCCTCACTTGTCCTCTCCCCCAAAGCTCGGTGCGTTGAGATCATTGAAAATCCCAAGAGATGCTACGGAGTGCTTGGGAGACTCTATGGACTACCACCCTATGGAAGTCCCAACTTCTTGCTAAGAAGAAGTAAATTGTACTCTTTTCTGCACGGGCACATAGGAGACGCAACCCTAGCAATAGGAGTTGCCAGACGCGAGTCTAAATGGTGGTGCAAACTCCTAAGGATGGTCAAAAATTCATTTTGATTTTGTTATAAGATTTGGGTCCTTGCAAAAAGCTACAAAATGGACTCGCGTAAGACTTCCTGCTCCAAGACATCACCCTTGAATTGAGCACTGTGATTTGCGTCACCTAATTCGTCCTCGTTCAAGAGGTCCTCATTTGTGTCCAAGTCCAAAAGTGTATTTGGGTTGTGTTTAGTCTCTACAAACGAAATCATGGGGTCTTCTACGAACAAGGAATGCATCAGGGACGTGCCTCGTATGGCACATGGCTCTTGCATGCCAAGTCATGGAGGGACGCAGGACAAACAACCTCCCTCTGTGGCATGCAAGGACATATAAGCAAGCTAACTATGTGTAAGGTCGAAAACAGGTGATAATACTCAAGAAATATCCCCGAACTCCCTCAGAGAGATACGCTACCCTCACTCGAAGCTAAATTTTTAAATAAATAAAATTGGAAAAAATATGTGAAATTTAAATACTTTTTGCAAAAAAAACTTTATGGAGTGTACAAATGGAACCAACTACCCAATATGTTCCAGAGTCTACCGGCCAACGGCACGCTAAGTAACCATTGATGGAACCTCAAAGCCAATGGGGCTCCAAACTACACCGGAATTACCTCGAGCTTGCTCGTGTTCTCCCAAACACAAGGGTAAGAGGTTGCTCGTTTCTACATGCGTAGACCCCCACCAATGGTAGAGTAATCGGCCCAAAACTGGTGCAGCACGTCGATAAGCATGAAAGGGAGAGACAACATGCGAATGACGAGTACAGCCTTCCTGGAGCTGCTGCTGGGAGAACACACCATACACTTGATTTTCTTTGCTAATATCTCTGTTGCTTGTGTGTATATAAGAGTACACGGAGTTAACTAGACCACTACCGCTGTCAGAAGGCCACAAGGCCTCTAAGCACAAGGGGCACAAGGCCCAACCAAACAAATCCGACCGAGCGCACATCGGTCATCGCACACTGTCAAGGCACACAATGGAGAGCTATCAACCAACTTCGAAGAGAGCTCTCGTACACACACCAACTCACGTTTGTTGTAAACGCACACACGACTGCCTCTCTTCTATTGTTGGCGCTGCATGCTAGGCCTGTTGTGGTTGTGCACTGTTAACGGTGTTAGCTGTCTTGTGTGCTCTTATGCATAGCCGTTTCTTCTCGTGCTCGTGCCGTGCCGTTCCTCACGGCCGCAGCCGGCTATTGTCGTAACCTGTTGGACCTATGTTACCCCATCAACCACCTTTGTTGGGAGATACGAACAAGGCGGCTTCTTCGTAGGGTTGCTCTTGGATGTGGTTGCTTCTTTACACGCTGCCGTGAGCGGCCGTGATGCCTGTGGGCTTCTTCACAGTGCTTGTCGCCTGTTGTCAGCAAGAGAGAGAGAGCTTTCTTGTGTTGGGTTATACCCTCATGGGTGGGTACGTCGTGGGGGATGTTGTGCTAGCCGGCTTGCCTTGGTTGCGCACACGTTATTGTTGCGGGTTTTGGCCATTTAACTGCCATTCTTATGCGTTGAATGGCTCGAAGATTCTTTGTGTCTGGTCAACCAACAGCGTGCTTCGTGCAGTGCCACAAGAGAGAGAAAACCAAAAAACGTTTTGTCCAACTAGTGGCCTGGATGCCCATACGTGTCCAACTGCTCATGGTCCTATGACCCAAGGGCCTCACCCCTAGACCCTAGACACACTCGCCAATTACTCTCTAAGGATCGGGTTCTTGTACGTTTGAGCCTTGAGTAATCGATTACAAGCTACGTGACACAGAACCATCATGGAAAGCTGTCTCTTTTTGCCTCCATCTAGACATACAGAGCTCTAACTTTACCCCTTTTGGCAAAGAAGCATCATACATGGATGCTTGCTTTTGAATAGGTTCACTACTCTTATTTGCTTATATGCTATAGGCTTCATGCATGCTTGCTTGATGTGGAAACTTACCACAGCTCCCATGGCCAACCGAGATCGTCCGCATCCTCAAATGGGCTTCATAATCCCATAACAATGTGTTTCTCGGTTTGTTGTTGTCCAACACTCACAAATGCAGCCACTTAGCCTCCTACACAAGCATGCATACTACTTGGAAGAGTGCCAAGTCTATATAAGCCATCTCCTAACCATTTTCCATGTATCATTTGTTCCTCCTTGTCACATGCTCCTACGCATGATCTATCTGAAACAGATCAATGCTTTACTACCTTGACTTTTATGGGAAAATAGCTTGCACTTAGAAGTGACCAAGTGACAATGTTCTAGATGGGAGACTCGGCAAGTGATAATAAACCTATTCAACAAAGCCCACCCTTCTAAGCTCTCTTATTCATGGAACCTCATGTTTATTTCACATATCACTCACTTTGTTTGGCATAATGGGCATTTCATTTTGTTATAAGTACTCATGCTTCATGTTTCCAAGTGCTGAAAGTGGTCGGTCGTGTTGCGAGTGATGCAGAGGAAACATACGTGCCCTAATGCACGAGATGTATGCCCTCCTCAAGCAACTTGATCGAGAGGGCCATAACATGAATTGGATGGATGTGGTGAATATAGTAAACCTTTACATTTTCCACCCATCAATTAGTTTTTTCCTCACTTGTCCTCTCCCCCAAATCTCGGTGCTTTGAGATCATTGAAAATCCCAAGAGATGCTATGGACTGCTTGGGAGACTCTATGGACTACCGCCCTATGAAAGTCCCAACTTCTCAATGGTGGTGCAAACTCCTAAGGATGGTCAAAAATTTATTTTGATTTTGTTATAAGATTTCCTGCTCCAAGACGTCGGCCTTGAATCGAGCATTGAGATTTGCGTCACCGAACTCGTCCTCCTTCAAGAGGTCATCATTTGGGTTGTGTTTAGTCTTCACAAACGGAATCATGGGGTCTCCTAAGGAATGCGTCAGGGACGTGCCTCGTATAGCACATGGCTCTTGCACGCCAAGTCATGGAGGGACGGAGGACAAACAGCCTCCCTCTAGCATGCAAGGACATACGAGCAAGCTCACCATGTGTAAGGTCGGGAACAGGTGATAATAATTTAAATGCTTCTTGCAAAAAAACTTTATGGAGTGCACAAATGGAACCAACTACCCGATATGTTCGAGTCTACCGGCCAACGGCAAGGCTACGTCACCATTGATGGAACCTCAAAGCCAATGGGGCTCCAAACTACACCGGAATTACCTCGAGCTTGCTCGTATTCTGCCGAATGCCCGTAGGCAGGCACACGAGGGTAAGAGGTCGCTCCTTTCTACATGCGTAGACCCCCACCAATGGTAGAGTAATCAGCCCAAAACTTTTGCAGCACGTCAATAAGCATAAAAGGGAGACAAAGCATGCAAATGACGAGTATAGCCTTCCTGCGTTGCTACTAGGAGAACACAACATACACTTGATTTTCTTTGCTAATATCTCTGTTGCTTGTGTGTATAGAAGAGTACACGGAGTTAACTAGACCACTCCTGAGGTCAGAAGGCCACAAGGCCTCTAAGAACAAGGGGCACAAGGCCTCTAAGAACAAGGGGCACAAGAGTACACGGAGTTAACTAGACCACTCCTGAGGTCAGAAGGCCACAAGGCCTCTAAGAACAAGGGGCACAAGGCCCAACCAAACAAACCTGCACCGAGCGCACATCGGTCATCGCACACTGTCAAGGCGCACAATGGAGACCTATCAACCAACTTTGAAGAGATCTCTCGTACACACAAACTCACATTTGTTGTAAATGCACACACGATTGCCTCTCTTCTGTTGTTGGCGCTGCATGCTAGGCCTGTTGTGGTTGTGCGCTGTTGACGGTGTTAGCTGTCAGAGAGATCTCAAGGCTCTTGTGTGCTCTCACGCATAGCCGTTTCTTCTCGTGCTCGTGTCGTGCCGTCCTTGACGGCCGCAGCCGGCTATTGTCGTAACCTGTTGGACCTATGTTACCCCATCAACCACCTTTGTTGGGAGATACGAACTTGGCGACTTCTTCGTAGGGTTCACTTAAGCCTGCGCTTCGATGTGGTTGCTGCTTCACACGCTGCCGTGAGCGGCCGTGATGCCTCTGGGCTTCTTTACAATGCTTGTCGCATGTTGTCATCAAGAGAGAGAGAGCTTTCTTGTACCCTCATGGGTGGGTACGTCGTGGCCCGATGTTGTGCCAGCCGACTTGCCCTAGTTGCGCACACATTATTGTTGCGGGTTATGGCCATTTAACTGCCATTCTTGTGCTTCGAATGGCTGGAAGATTCTTTGTGTGGGGTCAACCAACAGCGTGCTTTTGTTTGTTTATTTGCTTTGCTTTTGATAATTGCACCCTTGGGTATTGGGGTTTAGGATTAGCTTAGGCTTAAGTGCATGCATGCATCTAGCTTAAGGCTATCCTTAAGGCTTATACATAAGCTTAAGCATTATAATCAAGCTATACACGTAAGACTTAAGCTTAGACAAAGAGATTGAAGAAGGATTAAGCTTAGGCAAAGAGATTGAAGTTTATACATAGAGCTTCAAGCTTATGCAAAGAGATTAAAGCTTTAAGCATATGCAAGGGTCTTTGTTTCCTTTGCCTTTTCAAGCTCTATTAATGGTATGATTTTCTTCTTGGTTTGCTTGTGTTATGTGTATTTACAGGTTTTCCAATCTCTTCACTTCCAAGTATGGACCATAAACCCTTACTCCTTTTGTTATTTTTTTCCTTTTTTTGCTTGTATACAAGAGGTCCTGAGATGGGGAGGTGGGTAGATAAAGCATGTTGTATAAGCTTCTTTCCTTGTATAGAGTTTATGCAAGAAACTCTTGCATAGAGCTTGCATAGGCTTTGCAAGCTTGTATGAAGCTTATGCATAGGCTTCTTGCAAGCTTTATGTATAGGCTTTTTACAAGATGCCTATGCATAGCCATTGTAAGAATCCTATGAAGCCTCTTGATTAGGTTTACCTCTATGCAAGCTTTATGCATATCTTTGCAAGCTCTTGCTTAGGATTTTACCTCTATGTATGATGCTCTATGCATACATGATTAATTCATCTAGCTCTATGCATGCTTCTTGCATACATGCTCAAGCTCTATGTGTCATGCATATGGATAAGGCCTATGCTCAAGCTCTATGCATCAGCCCTTATGTAATAGGCTTATGCATAAGCCCTTATGCGCAGGCTTATGCAATAGCCTTATGCATAAGCCCTTATTCAATAGCCTTATGCATAAGCCCTTATGCAATAGGCCTAGGGTTTATGCTCATGCAATAGAGGTCTATGAAGCCTATTGATTAGGTTTAACTCTATGCAAGCTTTATGCACAACCTTGCAAGCTCTTGCTTAGGTTTTTACCTCTATGCAAGCCCTATGCATACATGCTTAATACATCTAGGCTTACGCATAAGCCCTTATGCAATAGGCTTATGCATAGGCTTAATGCAATATCCTTATGCATAAGCACTTATGCAATAGGCTTATGCAATAGCCTTATGCATAAGCTGTTATGCAATAGGCTTATGCAATAGAGACCTACGAAGCCTCTTGATTAGGTTTACCTCTATGCAAGAATTATGCATAGCCTTACAAGCTCTTGCTTAGATTTTTACCTCTATGCAAGCTCTATGCATGCCACTCTATGTATATATGCTTAATGCATCAAGGATTTTACATATAGGCTTAGGGTTTAGGGTTTATGCATAGGCTTAGGATTTAGGGTATATGCAATAGGCTTATGTATATGACTTAGGCATAGACTTATGCCTAGGCCCTTATACATAAGCTTATGCAAAGGCTATGCATGCATGAAGTTTAAATGTGTAACTAATCAGTTCTTCTCATGCTATGTTTTATAGGTCTTGCATTGTTGTCCTCTTCTCCTTCAGTTTACATTGTCGAGGTAAGCTCTCTTATTCATGGAACCTCATGTTTATTTCACCCTTAGGTGTCAGGTTTAGAGTTAAGGATTATGCATAGAGACATGGGGCATTATTGTAGGCCATCTAAAATGCTGTTTAAGTCAAGTTAGGAGTTGTTATCCGCGAGTAGGTGGTTATAGTGGAGGGGGATCCCTCGATCTCCTCAATATCCTTCTCTTGTAAAAGAAAAGTTTTCTTTAGCTTTAATAGTGAGGAGCATGTGGAAAGCCCTCAGAAGGTAACATCCAAAAGGGGCACTGTCCACCCTACTTGTATAAGCAGTATTGTAGGTCTCAACAATGCTCTAATATTACATGCTTCCTTTTTTGTTTAAGCTTTAAGCATTCTAACTGTTATGTGGAAAGCCCTCAGAAGGTAACATCCAAAAGGGGCACTGTCCACCCTACTTGTATAAGCAGTATTGTAGGTCTCAACAATGCTCTAATATTACAAGCTTCCTTTTTTGTTTAAGCTTTAAGCATTCTAACTGTTATGTATAAGCCCTTATGCATAGAGCTTAATGCTTTTGATTAATAGAGCTTCAAAAGTAGTTAATATGTTTTGTTTTGTTTGTGTAAATTATGGATCGTAAACCCGACACACAAGATGCCCTTGTCTACACTACAAGCAATGTCCCCAAGCCAATTTCACCATTTCATATCGCAAATGAGCCTCGAGCAAAGTGCTATGGTGCAAGCCTATTTTAGGGGAGGCGATGGCACTTCTGTATAGCCATCACAACCATCCACTACATAGGCCATGCCCTCGGACACTCCACGAGATGTCACACAAACCCCGACCATGGTTTGCTCAACTATTTTCAGTCGTAGAAATTGAGATCATTCGACAGGTGGTTGTCATGGTGGTGACTCCAGAGATGCTTCTTCCCCCAACGCCATGAGCGCCCACCCTGTGCGAGTTGTGAGTGGGGGACACCACGCTCACGCTCATCCCGTAGCTTTGACACAAATCTCTCTACCCCCAATCCGGCACGTTCTGGCTATCAAGGAATGAGTCGTGAATCAAATCAAAAGTGAGTTTATTGCAACACCAAGTAGTGAAGAGGTCCATCCTAGATGGATAAAAGATCACATGGTGAACGTGCTAAAGCACTGGGCAATGCAACGACATCACACGGAAGTTAAAGTCAAGGGGACAAAAGCCATGGAATTTCTCACAAGATATTTATGAAAAGAGGAGTGTAGAAATCACCATGCAAATCCCCAAAGGTATAAGTAACAGAAAGAGGCGGCAGCGAAGCAAATGGAGCACATAGGGAGCTCCCATCTTGGAAGTGGTGGTTGGGATTCTTTCCACACCGACTAAATTATTTGTATTAATACACATATCACTCACTTTGTTTGGCATAATGGGCATTTCATTTTTTTTTATAAGTACTCATGCTTCATGCTTCCACCTGCTGGAAGTGGTCGGTCGTACTGCGTGTGATGCGCAGGAAAGGTACGCACCTCCTCAAGCAACTTGAGTGGGCAACTTGAGCGAGAGGGCCACAACGTGAATTGGATGGATCTGGTGAATATGGTAAACCTCT
The DNA here is from genome assembly GCF_041138505.1 of Cibotium barometz. Lineage (NCBI taxonomy): Eukaryota > Viridiplantae > Streptophyta > Polypodiopsida > Cyatheales > Cibotiaceae > Cibotium > Cibotium barometz. The sequence goes on from NC_141083.1 coordinate 14,755,615, forward strand.
ACATTTTCCACCCATCAATTAGTTTTTTTGTCACTTGTCCTCTCCCGCAAAGCTTGGTGTTTTGAGATCATTGAAAGTCCCAGGAGATGCTACGGACTACTTGGGAAACTCTATGGACTACCACCCTATGGAAGTCCCAACTTCTTGCTAAGAAAAAGTAAATTGTACTCTTCTCTACACGGGCGCATAGGAGACGCAACCCTAGCAATAGGAGTTGCCAGACGTGAGTCTAAATGGTGGTGCAAACTCCTAAGGATGGTCAAAAATTCATTTTTATTTTGTTATAAGATTTGGGTCCTCGCGCAAAAAGCTACAAAATGGACTCGCGTGAGACTTCTTGCTCCAAAACGTTAACCTTGAATCGAGCATTGAGATTTGCGTCACAGAACGCATCCTCATTCAAGAGGTCCTCATTTGTGTCCAAGTCCAATAGTGTATTTGGGTTGTGTTTAGTCTCTACAAACGGAATCATGGGGTCTTCTACGAACAAGGACCTCATTCAAGAGGTCCTTGTTCGTAGTGTTTGGGTTGTGTTTAGTCTCTACAAACGGAATCAAGGGGTCTTCTACGAACAAGGAATGCATCAGGGACATGCCTCGTATAGCACATGACTCTTGCATGCCAAGTCATGGAGGGACGGAGGACAAATAGCCTCCCTCTGGCATGCAAGGACATACGACCAAGCTCACCATGTGTAAGGTCAGAAATCATTTTTTCTCATGTTATGTTTTGTAGGTCTTGCATTGTTTTCTCCTTCAGCTGACATTGTCAAGGTAAGCTCTCTTATTCATGGAACCTCATGTTTATTTCACTCTGGGTGTCGGGTATAGGGTGGTTTAGGCTTATGCATAGAGATATGGGACATTATTGTAGGCCATCTCAAATGTTGTTTAAGTCAAGTTAGGAGTGGTTATCTGCGAGTAGGTGGTTATAGTGGAGGGGGATCCCTCAATCTTTTCACTATCCTTATCTTGTAAAAGAAAAATTTTCTTTGTCTTTAATAGTGGGGAGCATGTGGAAAGCCCTCAGAAGCTATCATCCAAAAGCGGCATTGTCCACCCTACTTGTCTAAGTAGTATTGTAGGTCTCCCCACAATATTAATATGTTTTGTTTTGTTTGTGTAAACCATGGATCGTAAACCCGACAACATGCCGTTGTCTAAACTACAGGCAATGTCCCCGAGTTAATTTTACCATTTCATATCGCAAATGAGCCTCGCGCAAAGGACCATGGTGTAAGCCTATTTTGGGGGAGGCGCTGGCACTTCTGCATAGCCATCCACCACACACGCCATGCTCTCGGACACTCCTTGTTTTGGGACGCTACACAAACCCCAACCATGGCTTGCTCGACTACATCCAGTCGTAGAAAATGAGATTATTCGACAAGTTGTCATTGTGGTGACTCCACAGATGCTTCTTTCCCTCAGCGCCGCGAGCGCCCACCCGTTTCCAGTTGTGAGGGGGGGGACACCATGCTCGCTCATCCCCTTGCTTCGACGCAAATCTCTCTACCCCCAATCCGGATCCTTCCCGCTATCAAGTAGTGGAAGAAAATGTGGCCTTGGATGACGTTGGTAGCAAGATGAAGTCTCGAATCTGCGAGTTATGCCATGTACCCTTTACTCCATGACTACATAGCATAAACTTGATAGCGCCAAGAAGGAACGAGTCGTGAATCAAATCAAAAGTGAGTTTATGCTAACACCAAGTAGTGAAGAGGTCCATCCTAGATGGATAAAATATCACATGGTGAACGTGATGAAGCACTGGGCGCTGCGACATCACACGCAAGGTAAAGTCAAGGTGACAAAAGCCTTGGAATTTCTCACAAGAGATTTGGGAAGAGGAGTGTAGAAAGCACCATGCAAATCCGCAAAGGTATAAGTAACAAAATGAGGCCACAGCAACGAAGCAAATGGAGAGCATAGGGAGCTCCCATCTTGGAAGTGGTGGTGGTTGAGATTCTTTCCACACCTACTTTATCAGTATTAATACACATATCACTCACTTTGTTTGGCATAATGGGCATTTCATTTTTTTTATAAGTACTCATGCTTCATGCGTCCAGTTGGCTGGAAGTGGTCGGTCGTGCTACGAGTGATGCGGAGGAAAGATACGCGTCCTAATGCATGGGACGCACGCCCTCCTCAAGCAACTTGAGCGAGAGGGCCACAACGTGAATTGGATGGATGTGGTGAATACGGTAAACCTCTACATTTTCCACCCATCAATTAGTTTTTTCCTCATTTGTCCTCTCTCCCAAATCTTGGTGCTTTGAGATCATTGAAAATCCCAGTAAACGCTACGTACTGCTTGAGAGACTCTATGGACTACCACCCTATGGAAGTCCCAACTTCTTGCTAAGAAGAAGTAAATTGTACTCTTCTCTGCACAGGTGCATAGGAGACGCAACCCTAGCAATATGAGTTGACAAATATGAGTCTAAATGCTGGTGCAAACTCCTAAGTATGGTCAAAAATTCATTTTGATTTTGTTATAAGATTTGGGTGCTCGTCTCGCAAAAACTACAAAATGGACTCGCGTGAGACTTCTTGCTCCAAGACGTCAGCCTTGAATCAAGCATTGAAATTTGCGTCACCGAACTCGTCCTCGTTCAAGAGGTCGTCATTTGTGTCCAAGTCCAAAAGTGTATTTGGGTTGTGTTTAGTCTCTACAAATGGAATCATGGGGTCTTCTACGAACAAGGAATGCGTCAGGGACGTGCCTCGTATAGCACATGGCTCTAGCACGCCAAGTCATGGAGGGACGGAAGACAAACAGACTCCCTCCGACATGCAAGGACATACGAGCAAGCTCACCATGTGTAAGGTCGAAAACAGGTGATAATACTCAAGAAATACCCCTGAACTCCCTCAGATAAGTACGCTACCCTCGCTCAGCTAATTTTAAAAAAAATGGAAAAACTATGTAAAATTGAAATGCTTTTTGTAAAAAAAACTTTATGGAGTGCAAAAATGGAACCAACTACCCGATATGTCCCAGAGTCTATCTGCCAACGGCATGCTATGTCACCATTGACGGAACCTCAAAGCCAATGGGGCTCCAAACTACACCGGAATTACCTTGAGCAAGCACACGAGGGTACGAGGTTGCTTGTTTCTACATGTGTAGACCCCCACCAATGGTAGAGCAAGCACACGAGGGTAAGAGGTTGCTTGTTTCTACATGTGTAGACCCCCACCAATGGTAGAGTAATCAGCCCAAAATTGTTACAGCACGTCGATGAGCATGAAAGGGAGAGAAAGCGTGCGAATGACGAGTACAGCCTTCCTGCAGCAGCTGCTGCTGGGAGAACACACCATACACTTGATTTTCTTTGCTAATATCTCTATTGGTTGTGTGTGTATCTCTGTTGCTTGTGTGTATAGAAGAGTACACGGAGTTAACTAGACCACTGCCGCGGTCAGAAGGCGACAACGCCTCTAAGCACAAGGGGCACAAGGGCCAACCAAAGAAACCCGCACCGAGTGCACATCGGTCATCGCACACTATCAAGGCGCACATTGGAGAGCTATCAACCAACTTTGAAGAGAGCTCTCGTACACACCAACTCACGTTTGTTGTAAACGCACACACGAATGTCTCTCTTCTCTTGTTGTTGGCACTGCACACTAGGCCTGTTGTGGTTGTGCGTTGTGGACGGCATTAGCTGTCAGAGAGAGCTCAAGGCTCTTGTGTGCTCTCACGCATAGCCATTTCTTCTCGTGCTCGTGCCGTGCCGTCCTTGACGGCTGCCAGCCGGCTATCGCCGTAACCTGTTGGACCTATGTTACCCCATCAATCACCATTGTTGGGAGATACAAACAAGGCGGCTTCTTTGTAGGGTTTGACTTAAGCCTGCGCTTCGATGTGGTTGCTGCTTCACACGCTGCCATGAACGGTTGTGATGCCTGTGGGCTTCTTTACAGCGCTTGTCGCCTGTTGTCAGCAAGACAGGGCGAGAGCTTTCTTGTGTTGGGTTTTACCCTCATGGGTGGGTATGTCGTGTGGGATGTTGCGCCAGCCGGCTTGCCCTGGTTGCGCACACGTTATTGTTGCGGGTTATGGCCGTTTAACTGCCATTCTTGTGCTTCGAATGGCTCGAATTGAAGATTCTTTGTGTGTGGTCAACCAACAGCGTGCTTCGTGCACTGCCACAAGAGAGAGAAAACCAAAAAACATTTTGTCCAACTAGTGGCCTGGATGCCCATACTTGTCCGACTGTCTGACCGCCCGTGGTTCTATGACCCAAGGGCCTCACCCCTAGACCCCAGACACACTCGCCAATTACTCTCCAGCGATCGGGTTCCATGTACGTTTGAGCCTTACGTAATCGATTACAAGCTATGTGTGACACAGAACCATCATGAAAAGCCATCTCTTTCTGCCTCCATCTAGACATAGAGAGCTCTAATTTTACCCATTTTGGCAAAGAAGCATGATACATGGATGCTTGCTTTTGAATAGGTTTACTACTCTTGTTTGGTTATATGCTATAGGATTCATGCATGCTTGCTTGATGTGGAAACTTACCACAACTCCCATGGCCAACCGAGATCATCCGCATCCTCTAATGGGCTTCATAATCCCATAACAATGTGTTTCTCGGTTTGTTGTTGTCCAACACTCACAAATGCGGCCACTTAGCCTCTTGCACAAGCATGCATCCTACTTGGAAGAGTGCCAAGTCTATATAAGCCATCTCCTAAGCATTTACCATGTATCATTTGTTTCTCCTTGTTGTCACATGCTCCTACGCATGTTCTATCTGAAACAGATCAACGCTTTAATACCTTGACTTTTATGGGAAAATAGCTTGCACTTAGAGTTGCCCAAGAGACAATGTTCTAGATAGGAGACTCAGCAAGTGATAATAAATGTAAGATTCCTCCCTCCAGCTTTTGAGGTGTACAGGTGTAAGAACCTCCCCTTCTGATCTTGTAATTATTCCCCTCTTTGAAATAAAAAAAGATTCTGTTTTACCCTGTTTTGACCTAGAGAGAGATAATCCAAAATTGAGATATTTTTGGATATAAAAATCCTCCTAGTGTCTAAAGTGCTTTCCCTTGAAACAAAAATTCAAAAAGAACTTTCCAAGGTGTATTTGGAAATAATTGAAAATAAGTATATAGGACCTTAGCCTAAGGGTCTAGATTTTCAGAAATTTTTGGATTATGGTCCAATTAAGGTTCCTATGGGCCAATAGGATCAATCCAAGTACGGGGAGGAGATAAATCCAATTTATAAAAGAAAAATACCCGAAATTGAGTAAATGCCCACATAACATGAAGAGTTGACTGAGTACAAGGTTTATTAGTAAAAAAACTATGAATATTACTAAAAAAATGAGATATTTTGGGTATAATGATTCAATTTTGATACCTTGGTAAGGAGAAGGGGGCTCTTCAAGGAGGCGTCTATTTCACATGTGTTGTGCAGTTTTAAACTCAAAAATATTTTGATATTTTTATCTCTCTTCTCTCCTAGATCAAACCAAATCAAAAGGGAGCCAAACTAGGTCTAAATCTTGTCCAAATTCAGCCAAACTAAACCTGGAAAATTCTAGAAACTAGTTGGACTTGGTTAGAGGCCTCCCTCACCTATAAATAGATCCTTAGCCCTTTGTAAAAAAAATATGAGAACTATACCATGCCAGTATTATACTGAAATAATGATATTTTCTATTATCCTCTAAAAATCCTCTACATATTAGAGAGATTGGAGTTTCTCTCTCTCTTCAATCTTCCTTGGAGTCTTCATCAACATACCAAACCAATTGATTGGTTGGGGGCCTCTACATTGATTAAAGAATCAAGCAATCTAGGAGGTAAAGTGTGGTGTATGGTCTTTTTTTTTAAATCTCCAAATGTTCTCTCTTCTCAACCCCTCTCAAGCTTGATGAGAAGCATTCAATTGAATGGCTTTTTTAATACAATTGAAGTTCTTTAATGAATTGTAGTGATAAAACACACAAATTTTCATTTATGCTTAAATTAAATGTTTTTTTTTAAAGCATGTCTCTCTCTCCCCCAAAGAATGGTCATTCCTATGACCTATTCTATATTCAAATGAAGCTTCTCATGAAGCAATTCTCTAATCTAAAAGTAATTTCTATGCTTGTCAAATTGAGGCCAAATAAGTGGCTTTTTAATACTTTTATGCTATTTAATTCATGGAAAAATTAGGAATCAAGTCCATAATTGGATATTGATCCAATTAATGGTTATTCTATCATATGATATTACTAAACTTTATGTTTTCAAAATTATTGAGAATTATCAATAATAGGAGCGAAGGTATGGCCAAATTTCTAAAAAATTAACACATAAATCATTTTCATTCATAATATTAAAAGAGGACTTCCTACCATATTCTAGGATTAATCATCCTAGATAATTGAATGATTCTGGAAAAGTTGATTTTTATGTTTATGCATAAATAGATAATTTAGGAAAAAGAGAAATTTCTAGTAATTCATTTTTTTGTTAAAAGAGTAATCCCCAATGACAATGGAAATCCATGTATTCCAATGAAGTAAGAGAAAAATTGGGATTTCCACGACAATGGAAATCCATGTATTCCAATGAAGTAAGAGAAAAATTGGGATGCTAAAATAATGTATATTTTATTTAAAAATTAAAGAAGGCTTTTAGTTAAATTTATCTTTTTGCATAGATATATTTAAATAGTAAAAGAGAAATTCCTATGACATTTGGAATTCCATCATTTAGATGGCAAAAGAGAAATTCCTAGCATATTGAACTAATGGGTATTTTATTATGAGAAATATTGATGATGATAAAAGAGAAATTCCCATGACATTGGAATGAAAATAATTAAATACAAAAAAAAAAAGAATTCCCATGGTATTTGAGATCCAAGAAATTAAATAAAAAGAAGAGAAATTTTTAGTATAATTCAATTTATGATTATTTATCAAAAGTGGAAATATGGGTAGAATTGATTTCTATAAATCCCATGAATTCTTTTATTCAAAAGAGGAATATTGAATATAATTCAATTGAGGAATTGAGAAGGAATATAGAAATAGTTGTTCGAGAAAAGGAACCTTTCATTAGGCCAAGCAATTGGTAGAAATTTAGAAAAAGTCCCATTATCGGAATCAAACTAGAAAAAGCTACTAAATGGGAATAGCATGTGAAATGGATGTGATAAGATGTAAATAGGATGCGATAAGATGTGACTGGATGTAATAAGATGAAAATAGAATGTGATAAGATGTAAATGGAATGGGATAAGATGTGTATGAGATGTGATAGGATGTGATAAGAAAATAAGATGTGATCCATGTGATGTAATGGAAATGGATGTGAATGTGAATGATGAGATGAGAATGAGATGAGAGGATATGTGAAAAGTTCTAGATAGAGAGTACATCGTTATGGATGTGGATGTGTTTGTGAAAGAATGGATGTGGATGTGTTTGTGAAAGAATGGATGTGCATTGTGGATGAATGGATGTGGATGAGAATGAAATGTGATGTGATGTAAGAGGATGTGGATGTGAATGCATATAGCAAGGTCGGCCGAGGTCTTGACTAGCCTCGATTTGATTTAAATTGTGAGCTCCTGGTACGGTGGATGAGGGACCAAGGAAGCAGCCTATGAGTGAAGCACTAGGTGACCTGCGAAGGATCCTAGAGAGTGCTGACCATATGGTGCTCGGGCTCTAGGTTGCCGAAGATACCCACACATGCATCGGGAAGATAATTGGAACAAGGAGTAAGAGTTGTTTTCTGAAACCGGGCACGGATCTAGTTGATTAACCTTGCTGGTTCTAAACGGATGAGTCCATGGCTCTTTTATATGGATCAGTTGGTTGATCTTGCTTATCTTCAACAGAGATTCCATCTTGATTTTTTTAAGTGAATATATTGTCGGGTACTATGAGCTAGGAACTATTGAAAAGGCCCTTGAGGGACACGTGGTGAACGTTTTGGTTGCCAATGATGCCATAGGTACACCGATGAAGGAATGATTGGAAATTAGAAATTCAATCGGATATTTTGGAGGATTATGATCAGTGATACTATGGTTTAATTAAATGATTGTTTTAAAGATACCTGAATCTATGAGAAAGGCAATTTCATATTGGGTGTGTAAGTGGTGTGACTGGCGTTAAATTTGCATAAATATCCGTCTAGGGGGCTTGGGAACTCTTTTCCCTTGTACCTGAGACAGAACCTAACCAAATTCCTAATTGGATCCCATCACTACGGTGGTTGGGCGGTTGGCTAACCCATGGGACTGGATGGGGTTAGGCTGGACGGATAGATCCGTAAAATGAGACTCAATTCTGCTATAGTACGATAGATGAAGTAAATCTCAGATAGTAATTTTTCTATAGAAAAAGAATCAACGGCTGTGCTTCTCGATGGGAAAAAAAGTCGTTTGTTTCTATGATCGAAGTGCAAGTTTCTTCCTTGATTTGACCAAGTGACTCACAGGTTCGGTTGGATCACTTTGGTCAGTAACGACCCTGACTACGTTAGAGTACAAATATCCATGGAGGAATCGCCCGTGCTTTCTGGGCGAGGAAAGTTTTTCCGGGTTCGGTTTTGGAAGAACCGAGGGATTAGTCTCTTGTCCGGATATCCGTGGTGGACATGAAAACCTCGTGTGAGGGATCCTGCCCCGTGCTAGAAGTGCTACTTTCGCTGCTAGCACCCCCGAATCCCCGTTGCCTGGAGGGGGCAGGGATCTTTCAGCTGTATCAGAGCAAATTTACTAAAGTGGATCAACTGAAAAGCCAAAAATGTCAAAAATTTGTGAAGTAACAGTAAAAGGTTGTAATTGTGTGATAAAATTCATACAAATTGATATTCAGAATGAAGATTCATAAAATTGAAAGTGGGTCTTCAGATGAGGTACCGCAATTTTATGGAAATCCCTGACTTGCTTGAGGCCTAGTTAGTAGTCATGATGGTATTTACCTTATAATTCCAAGGACTGTGACTACTCGTATATACCGAGGATACAACTGTAGCTCTTTACTCTGGCCGTATATATGAGTAAATCTAAGACCCTGAAATTATAAGCAAAGATGCTATCCAGATGATGAATTCGAATGCTGGTTGATATAGTTTTAGAATTCTGGTTGAGACTTGATGAGTTGATTTGGATTCTCATTAAAAAATGATGATTCCTAAATTCTGGTTGAAAGAAGATAAGTGGAATAAAGCCACAATGAGGATGAATGGGACGAATCCCAGTGATGATGATAATAACTGGAATGATGATTATGACTTCAGCAAATAACTACGAGATTAGTGGATTGTGCTAAGAGATTGCTATTGTTAACACTTGATCTAGTGAATCCAGTTAAGGGATGACAAATTAAACACCTGCATAACTGAAACTTCCATGGAGGAATGTTCAGATGGAATTTTTGGTCTAATAGACCATTATTGTGTTAAGAAAATGAATGATATGTTCTGAATAAATTGTTATCTGATAATGAGTTCTATATAAGGGATCTTTATCCAATGATTCTGTGGAGAGCTGACCAATCTAAAGAACCCCAGGATCAATTGGATCTAAAGTCGGATTTGAATTGTAAATAAAAGGACTTAACAAGAATTTTCGTATTGATAGGATCATGGATTGAGGTCATCGTGGTAGGAATGATAACCCCCAACTCGATGAGGAAGAGCTCGACTTGGATGTTTGTAAAACTCTTCATAGATCACAGTCTGGACCTTTCAAGGGTGAAGGGGAAAACTTGGGCGAGACTGTGGAGAAGTGGATCGAAGCAATGGAAGAGTACTTCGATGTCACCAGGTACAATGAGAAGAGAAAAATGGCTCTTGCAAGGCTGAAGATAGTAGAAACAGCCAGAGTAGCGGGGAGAAACCACTGCAAGACAAACCGTGTGGATTGAAACACTCAGACATGGAATGATCTCAAAATTTACCTAAGGAAGAGATTATGTCCTCCCAGCTTTTTGAAAACAAAGATGAACGAATTCTTAGAGTTAACCCAATGGAGCATAACTATTGAAGTATATCACCAAGCGTTCGCTCTCCTCCTCAAATACTCGCCACCGCTGGATGAAGAACTATGGTGGCCAGGTTCATTCGAGGACTGAACGAACCTTTGAATATCCTAGTGAAGAATGCCAAGCCAGTTTCCATGGCCGAAGCAGTGTGGATGGCGAAGGATTTTGCCAAGGCCTTTGATGTCAAGGTCCCGTCGAAGCCAGCACCATCACCTTTCAAAAGGTTTTTAGCTCCAGAAGGTGATTCCAACCTTCCACCATCTAAGAGATATAAGGGTCAAGCACAAGATATGGAGAGTTCCAGAATGGAAGAAATGTCCTTTTCCCGGAACCCTTGGAGTTCAACTTCAGAAGTTCCACCCTTGAACAAGGGAGTGAAATGCTATAACTGTCAAGGATTTGGACATCGCAGTATGGATTGCCCAACTCCTTTTGGAATAAGGTTTTCAGGACAAGAAAATCAGGGATCAAGATTCCAGACTCCAGCTCCTTCCTTCAAGAGTAATTAGGTTTCTTTCCGCCAAAATCAGAGAAATCCTAGAGGTAGACCCTCTAACTAAGCCACAGTTTTAATCCAAAGTAATGCAAGACCTCCGCCTCAAAATAGGAGAAGTCAAAGAGAGATGTTCCCGAATCGGCCATCCACTTCCAAGGCAGTAACGCTGGAAGTGATTGAAGAAGAAGAAGAAGATCAAAGAGATCATACTCCACCTACTAAGAGATAAGGACATCTCGCGTTTTTTAAGTGGGGTAGGATGTAAGATTTCTCCCTCCAGCTTTTGAGGTGTATAGGTCTAAGAACCTCCCCTTCTAATCTTGTAATTATTCCCCTCTTTGAAATAAAAGAAAGATTTTGTTTTACCCTGTTTTGACCTAGACAGAGAAAATATCTAGAGAGAGGTAATCCAAAATTGAGAAATTTTTAGATATAAAAATCCTCCTAGTGTCTAAAATGGTTATGGCCTTTTTTTTTCTCCAAATGTTCTCTCTTCTCAACCCCTCTCAAGCTTGAGAAGCATTCAATTGAATGGCTTTTTTAATACAATTGAAGTTCTTTAATGAATTGTAGTGATAACACACATAAATTTCCATTTATGCTTAAATTAAATGTTTTTTTAAGCATGTCTCTCTCTCCCCCAAAGAATGGTCATTCCTATGACCTATTCTATATTCAAATGAAGCTTCTCATCAAACAATTCTCTGATCTAAAAGTAATTAAATCTATGCTTGTCAAAGAAAGGCCAAAAAAGTGGCTTTTTAATACTTTTATGCTATTTAACTCATGGAAAAATTAGGAATCAAGTCCATAATTGAATATTGATCCAATTAATGGTTATTCTATCATGTGATATTACTAAACTTTATGTTTTTAAAATTATTGAGAATTATCAATAATAGCAGCACAGCTATGGCAAAATTTTTTAAAAATTAACACATAAATCATTTTCATTCATAATATGAAAAGAGGACTTCCTACCATATTCTAGGATTAATCATCCTAGATGGATTGAATGATTCTAATTATTATAATCATGGAAAAGTTGATTTTTATGTTTATGCATAAATAGTTAATTTAGAAAAAAGAGGAATTTCTAGTAATTCATTTTTATGTTAAAAGAGTAATCCCCATGACAATGGAAATCCATGTATTCCAATGAAGTAAGAGAAAAATTGGGATGCTAAAAAATATATATTTTATTTAAAAATTAAAGAAGGATTTTAGTTAAATTTATCTTTTTGCATAGATATATTTAAATGGTAAAAGAGGAATTCCTATCACATTTGGAATTCCTATGACATTTGGAATTCCATCATTTAGATGGGAAAAGAGAAATTCCTAGCATGTCTCGTTCATACACATCATATCTCATTCATCCAAATCCCTCCAATTGCTCACATGTATGCTACCCACATCTATCCATAGCTTCATATCTATTACTTCACATCCACATATATTTCGCATCACATCACATCTCTTTACATCACACCACATCTTATCCACATCTACATCACATTCACATCGCATCACATCTCTTTACATCACACCACATCTTATCCACATCTACATCACATTCACATCCACATCCCCTTACATCACATCCACATCCCCTTACATCACATCACATTTCATTCTCATCCACATCCATTCTTTCACAAACACATCCACATCCATTCTTTCACATACACATCCATATCCATATCTATGTACTCCCTATCTCACCCTTTTCACATATCCTCTCATCTCATTCTCATCTCATCATTCACATGTACATCCATTTGATTTACATCACATCTTATTTTCTTCTTATCACATCCATTCACATCCTATCACATCTCATACACATGTTATCGTATCCCATGAACATCTTATCACATTCTATTGTCATCTTGTTACATCCATTCACATCTTATCGCATCCTATTTACATCTTATCACATCCATTTCACATGCTATTCCCATTTAGTAGCTTTTTCTAGTTTGATTTCGATAATGGGACATTTTCTAAATTTCTACCAATTGCTTGGCCTAATTAAAGGTTCCTTTTCTCGAAAACGACTATTTCTATCTTCCTTCTCAATTCCTCAATTGAATTATATTCAATATTCCTCTTTTGAATAAAAGAATTCATGGGATTTACAGAAATCAATTCTACCCATATTTCCACTTTTGATAAATAATCATAAATTGAACTATACTAAAAATTCCTCTTCTTTCCATTTAATTTCTTGGATCTCAAATACCATGGGAATTCTTCTTTTTTTGCATTTAATTATTTTCATTCCAATGTCATGGGAATTCCTCTTTTATCATCAATATTTCACATACTAAAATGGGATGAATGCGATATGATGGGGGTAGATGTAAGGTGATGTAATGTGGATAGAATGTATGTGATGGGATGGTGATGAAAATGAATGTGAATGTGATGGATGTGAACGGATGTGAATGGATGGATGTGATGTGGTGTATGTGAATGGATGAGTGTGATGTGATGGATATGAATGGGTGAATGTAATGTGATGTGATGTGATGTGATGTGGATCGGGGTAGATATGAATGGATAAGATGTGAATGAATGTGATATGATGAGATGTGGAGATGGGTAGATGCGAGTGGATGAGATGTGATGAGGGTAAATGAGGAAAGATGTGATGAGATGGAAAATGATGTGATTGGATGAGAATGGGTATACATATGATGTGGACGTGGATTAAATAATGTGGATTGATGTGGAACAATGTGGAAAGACGAGAGTTCGTTATAGAAATTGTATTTATGACCTGTTTTTAAATGACTGTTTTATGTCAATAATGTTGGGGAAGCATTATTGACCGTCTTGAGAATGAGGTCGTGCTAACTGATAAAGTTGCAATAGCTGACAGAGAGGCAACGGAGGATGTCTCGCGTAGCAAGGTCGGCCGAGGTCTTTGACCAACCTTGGTTTGATTTAAATGGTGAGCTTCCGGTACGGTGGATGAGGGACCAAGGAAGCGGCCTATGAGTGAAGTGCCAGGTGACCTCCTACGAAGGATCCTAGAGGGTACTGGCCATACGGTGCTCGGGCTCTAGGTTGCCAAAGATACCCACACGTGCATCTAGGAAGATATTGTCAGGATCCTAGAGGGTACTGGCCATACGGTGCTTGGGCTCTAGGTTGCCAAAGATACCCACACGTGCGTCTAGGAAGTTATTGTCAGGTACTATGAGCTAGGAACTATTGAAAAGGCCGAGGGACAGGTGGTGAGCATTCTAGTTGCCAATGATGCCATAGGTACACCAATGAAGGAATGATTGGAAATTAGAATTTCAATCGGATATTTTGGAGGATTATGATCAGTGATACTATGGTTTCATTAAATGATTGTTTGAAAGATAACTGAATCTATGAAAAAGGCAATTTCATATTGGGTATGTAAGTGGTGTGACTGGCATTAAATTTGCATGAATATCCGGCTAGGGGGCATGGGAACTCTTTTCCCTGGTACTCGGGACAAAACCTAACCAAATTCCTAATTGGATCCCATCACTACAGTGGTTGGGCGCGGTTGGCTAACCCATAGGACTAGATGGGGTTAGGCTGGACTGATGGATCCGTAAAATGAGACTCAATTCTATTATAGTACGATAGATGAAGTAAATCCGGGATAGTAATTGTTCTATGGAAAAAGAATCAACGGCTGTGTCTCTCGATAGGGAAAAAAGCGTTGGTTTCTATGATCCAAGTGCAAGTTTCTTCCTTGATCTGACCAAGTGACTCACAGGTTCGGTCGGATCACTTTGGTCAGTAAACTGACCCTGACTACGTTAGAGTAAAAATATCCATGGAGGAATCACCTGCTTTGCTTTTTCTGGGCGAGGGAAGCTTTTCCGGGTTTGGTTTTGGAAGAACCGAGGGATTAGTGTCTTGTCCAAAAATCCGTGGGCGAGGCCTCGAGTGAGGGATCCTGTCCCGCACTAGAAGTGCTACTTCCGCTGCTAGCACCCCCGAATCCGTTGCGCGGAGGGGGAAAGGATCTTTCAGTTGGTATATGAGCGAATTGACTAAAGTGGATCAACTGAAAAGCCAAAAATGTCAAAAATTTGTGAAGTAACAGTAAAAGGTTGTAATTGTGTGATAAAAATCATACAAATTGATATTTAGAATGAAGATTCATGAAATTGAAAGATGCCACCCACTGCTAGATGAAGAACAGCTGATGGTGGCAAGGTTCATTCGGGGACTGAACGAACCTTTGAATATCCTAGTGAAGAATGCCAAGCCAGTTTCCATGGCCGAAATAGTGCGGATGGCGAAGGATTTCACCAAGACCTTCGATGTCAAGGTCCCGCCGAAGCCTGCACCATCACCTTTCAAAAGGTTTTTAGCTCCAAAAAGTGATTCCAACCTTCCATTGTCTAAGAGATATAAGGGTCAAGCCCAGGATATGGGAAGTTCAAGAATGGAAGAAATGTCCTTTTCCTGAAACCCAATCCCTTGGAATTCAACTTCAGAAGTTCCACCCTTAAACAAGGGAGTGAAATGCTATAACTGTCAAGGATTTGGACATCGCAGTATGGATTTGCCCAACTCCTTTTGAAACAAGGTTTTCAGGGTGGGAAAATCAGGGATCAAGATTCCAGACTCCAGCTCCTTCCTTCCAGAGTAATCAGGTTTCTTTCCGCCAAAATCAGAGAAATCCCAGAGGTAGACCCTCTAACCAACCCGCAGTTTTGATCCAAAGTAATACAAGACCTCTGCCTCAGAATAGGGGAAGTCAAAGAGAGATGTTCCCGAATCGGCCGTCCACTTCCAAGGCAAAAACGCTAGAAGTGGTTACAGAAGAAGAAGAAGATGAAAGAGATCATACTCCACCTATGAGATGAGGACATCTTGCGTTTTTTAAGTGGGGTAGGATGTAAGATTCCTCCCTCCAGCTTTTGAGGTGTACAGGTGTAAGAACCTCTCCTTCTGATCTTGTAATTATTTCCCTCTTTGAAATAAAAGAAAGATTCTATTTTATCCCGTTTTGACCTAGAGAGAGAAAATGTATAGAGAGAGGTAATCCAAAATTGAGATATTTTTGGATATAAAAATCCTCCTAGTGTCTAAAATGGTTTCCCCTGAAACAAAAATTCAAAAATAACTTTCCAATTTGCATTTGGAATTAATTGAAAATAAGTATAAAGGACCTTAGCCTACGGGTCTAGATTTTCAGAAATTTTTGGATTATGGTCCAATTAAGGTTCCTATGGGCCAATAGGATCAATCTAAGTGTGGGGAGGAGATAAATCCAATTTATAAAAGAAAAATATCCAAAATTGAGTAAATGCCCACATAAGATGAAGAGTTGATTGAGTACAAGGTTTATTAGTAAAAAACTATGAATATTACTTAAAAAATGAGATATTTTGGGTATAATGATTCAATTTTGACACCTTGGTAAGGAGAATGGGGATCTTCAAGGAGGCACCTATTTCACATGTGTGGTGGAGTTTTAAACTCAAAAATATTCTAATATTTTTATCTCTCCTCTCTCCTAGATCAAACCAAATCAAAAAGGACCCAAACTAGGTCCAAATCTTATCCAAATTCAGCCAAAGTGAACCTGGAAAATTCTAGAAACTAGTTGGACTTGGTTAGAGGCCTCCCTCACCTATAAATAGATCCTTAGCCCTTTGTAAAAAAATATGAGAACTATACCATGCCAATATTATACTGAAATAATGATATTTTCTATTATCCTCTACAAATTGGAGAGATTGGAGTTTCTCTCTCTCCGTTGCTAATCGGTTGCATGGAGGGGGCATTCAATAAACCTATTTCAACAAAGCCCACCCTTCGGTCACCTTCCTTATTAGCTACTCTTATGCTGCCACACTCTTTCAATGTAACCATAATTGGAGAAAAGCCCTTATGTTCAATGCATTTAATGCAATCCAAACCTTGATCTCCTAAGATAAGTGCCATTTAAGAGACATCATGCCAAAATATATCATGAAAACATTTCCCTTGTTAGTTGCTCCTCTACTACCACACACTTTCAACATGCTAAAATGAAGGTGATTGTAATTGGAAAGACACTTGTGTTGCATCAATTTAGAATAGTTTAGTGCTTTCTCACTCAACATATCTCGTTATTAGTGCATTTCAAATGTCAACATTCCAAGAAGGGACATCCAATGTGCGCTAGGATAAAGATAATTGGTGTTGTTTTTACATTTGTCTTATAGTGTAGTCACTGTAGTATGGTCTCAAAGTGCATCACTTCTTGTTGTATTTTATAGATTATGCGCTATCAAAAGTACATTTTTTATTGATAAAATTTCTATTGCTTTTCTTATTAGGGGTTCCAAAATTTTGCCTTTAATATAGTGCAACAAATGTCTTATGGATTGTGAAAGAGCTTCTTTAAATATTTTTTTTCTTGAGCACATATGTGCTATGTGTGTACTACAACTATGGGTAAAAAAGATTTACGCAACACACTGTTGCAAGTGAATATTAATGTAGTTCCACTCGTGTTTAAAAATGGTAAGAATCGTACACTTTGTTTTCTAAAGTTCTATGTATCCATGCACAATCACATGCTATAATATCTACAAAAACTAATTTTATAAAATCACTATCTATATATTATATATATATATCATAAAATGCATCCATGTATAGCCACATGCTAGATAATGTATTTAAAAACTAAATTTATAAAATATGTATATATTCTACTATTTCTTTAGGTGTATAATTATACATTCCCATATTATACACACATAAACATCCATATGTACATGCATGTATACATATAGCCTCTCTCTCTCTCTCTCTCTCTCTCTCTCTCTCTCTCTCTCTCACACACACACACACACACACACAAACACACACTATGGCTACCTGAGCCTTCCACTACTACAAGATGACCCATTTTTTATGCCTAGTTTCGAGGGTGGCTATGCAATCAAAATACTTGTCGATATAAACATCAAAATAATACGTCAAAATGACCATCAAAATAACCGACAAAGATAAACGTCGAAATAAGAGTCCAAAAGCCCGTTGAAATAAAAGTCGATAAATTAGCATTGAAAAGAGCATCGAAAACTTTTTCTTGGGTGTCGAACTGCTAAGAAATTCAACATTTGAATGTGAATTGGAATAAAAGAATGAACTTAAGTGACCGTCAAATAGGTGTCAAAATAACCGTTGATATAAACATCGAAATACACATCAAAAACATTATCTATCGACGCGTTTTGCGATGACTACTTCGACATCTATATCGACACCTATTCCAAATTACTATTTCAATGTTGGGAATTATTAACAAAACCGCAGTGCCTCACTATTAGTGTTTTCGAAACCTAAATTCTGCATGAGCCCTTATACAATAGCCTGATGCATAAGCCCTTATGCAATAGGCATAGGGTTTTGGCTTATGCAATAAAGGCCTATAAAGCATCTTCATTAGGTTTACCTCTATACAAGCTTTATGCATAGCCTCTTGCAAGCTCGTGCTTAGGTTTTTACCTCTATGCAAGCTCTATCTGCATGCTACTCTATGCATACATGCTTAATACATTTAGGCTTATGCATAAGCCCTTATGCAATAGAATTATGCATGTCCTTATGAATAGGCTTAATTCAATATCCTTATGCAATAGAATTATGCATAAGTCCTTGTGAATAGGCTTAATTCAATATCCTTATGAATAGGCTTAATTCAATATCCTTATGCATAAGCACTTAATTCAATATCCTTATGCATAAGCACTTATGCAATAGGCTTATGCAATAGCCTTATGCATAAGCCATTATGCAATAGACTTAGGGTTTAGTTTTATGCAATAGAGGCCTATGGAGGCTCTTGATTAGGTTTACCTCTATGCAAGCTTTATGCATAGCCTTACAAGATCCTGCTTAGATTTTTACCTCTATGCAAGCTACACACAACACACGCCATGCCCTCGGACACTATGGAACAAGGAGTTAGAGTTGTTTTCTGAACTCGGGCATGGATCTGGTTGATTCTCCTTGCTGGTCCTCAATGGATGAGTCCATGGCTCTTTTATATGGATCTGTTGCTTGATCTTGTTGATCTTCAACGGAGAGTCCATCTGGATTTTCTTAAGAGAATATATTTCCAGGTACTATGAGCTAGGAACTATTGAAAAGGTCCCTGAGTGAATAGATGGTGAGCGTTCTGGTTGCTAATGATGTCATAGGTACACCGATGAAGGAATGATTGGAAACTAGGATTCAAGTTGGATATTTTGGAGGATTATGATCAGTGATACTATGGGTCTCATTAAAATATTGTTTTAAAGACAGCTGAATCTGTGAAACAAGAAATTTCATATTTGGTGTGTAAGTGGTGTGACTATTTAGAAGTTTGCTTGAAGCGCCGACTAGGGGGCCTGGGAACTCTTTTCCTTGGTTCCCAGGGTAAAACATAACCAAATTTCTAAATGGATCCTATCACTAGAGTGGTTGGACGGTTGGCTAACCCATGGGATTGGATGGGGTTAGCCTAGACTTATGGATCCCTAGAATGAGACTCAATCCATAGAACAAGGGTTGAAGTAAATCCCAGATAACCTTTGTTCTATGGAAAAGAATCAACGGCTGTGCCTCTTGATGAGGAAAAATGCGTTGGACTCTATGATCCAAGTGGAAGTCTTTTCCTTGATCTGACCATGAGACTTACGGGTTCAGTCGGATCAGTTTGGTTAACGTTAGAATAAAATTATCCTGGAGGAATCGCCTATGAATAGACTTAGGGTTTAGGCATGCAATAGAGGCCTATGAAGCCTCTTGATTAGGTTTACCTCTATGCAAGCTTTATGCACAGCCTTGCAATCTCTTGCTTAGGTTTTTACCTCTATGCAAGCTCTATGCATACATGCTTAATACATCTAGGCTTATGCGCATAAGCCCTTATGCAATAGGCTTAAGCATAAGTCCTTATGCATAGGCTTAATGCAATATCCTTATGCATAAGCCCTTATGCAATAGGCCTATGGATAAGGGCTTATGCAATAGCCTTATACATAAACCATTATGCAATAGGCTTAGGGTTTAGTCTTATGCAATAGAGGCCTATGGAGCTTCTTGATTAGGTTTACCTCTATGCAAGCTTTATGCATAGACTTACAAGCTCTTGCTTAGATTTTTATCTCTATGCAAGCTCTATGCAATATGCCGCTCTATGCATACATGCTTAATGCATCTAGGCTTATGCATATAGGCTTAGGGTTTAGGGTTCATGCATAAGCCCTTATGCAATAGGCTTATGCAATAGCCTTATGCATAAGCCCTTATGCATAGGCTATGCATGCCTGAAGTTTAAATGTGTAACTAATCATTTTTTTTCATGTTATGTTTTGTAGGTCTTGCATTGTTGTCCTTTCCTTCAGCTGACATTGTCGAGGTAAGCTCTCTTATTCATGGATCCTCATGTTTATTTCACCCTTGGGTGTCGAGTTTAGGGTTTAGGCTTATGTATAGAGATATGGACCATCTAAAATGTTGTTTAAGTCTAGTTAGGAGTGGTTATCCGCCGCGAGTAGGTGGTTATAGTGGAGGGGGATCCCTCAATATTTTCACTATCCTTATCTTGTAAAAGAAAAGTTTTCTTTGTCTTTAATAGTATCCTAATCTTGTAAAAGAAAAGTTTTCTTTGTCTTTAATAGTAGGGAGCATGTGGAAAGCCCTCAGAAGCTATCATCCCCAAAAGGGGCATTGTCCACCCTACTTGACTAAGCAGTATTGTAGGTCTCCCCACAATGCTCTAATATTACATGTTGCCTTTTTTGTTTAAGCTTTAAGAATTCATTTGTTATGCATAGAGCTTATTGCTTTTGATTAGTAGAGCTTCGAAAGTAGTTAATATGTTTTGTTTTGTTTGTGTAAACCATGGATCGTAAACCTGACAACATGCCCTTCTCTACACTACAGGCAATGTCCCCGAGTCAATTTTACCATTTCATATCGCAAATGAGCCTCGCGCAAAGGGCTATGGTGCAAGCCTATTTTGGGGGAGACGCTGGCACTTCTGCAGAGCCATCCACTACACACGCCATGCCTCCATGGGACATTACACAAACCCCGACCATGGCTTGCTCGACGAAAATGAGATTATTAGACAGGTTGTTGTCGTTGTGGTGACTCCACTGATGCTTCTTCCCCTTAGCGCTGTGAGCGCCCACCCATTGCCAATTGGGAGACACCACGCTCGCTCATCCTGTTGCTTCCACACAAATCTCTCTACCCCCAATCTGGCTCATTCACGCTATCAAGTAGTGGACGAAAATGTGGCCTTGGATGATGTTGGTAACAAGATGAAGTATCAAATCCACGAGTTATGCCATGTAGCCTTTACTCACATCTGCAAGACTACATAGCATAAACTTGATAGCGCCAAGAAGGAACGAGTCGTGAATCAAATCAAAAGTGAGTTTATGCCAGCACCAAGTAGTGAAGAGGTCCATCCTAGATGGACCTCTTCACTAGATGGATAAAAGATCACATGGTGAACGTGATGAAGCACTAGGTGGCGCAGCGACATCACACGCAAGATAAAGTCAAGGGGACAAAAGCCTTGGAATTTCTCACAAGATATTTGGGAGAAGAAGAGTGTACAAAACACCATGCAAATCCCCAAAGGTATAAGTAACACAATGAGGCCATAGCAGCTAAGCAAATGGAGAGCATAGGGAGCTCCCATCTTGGAAGTGGTGGTTGGGATTCTTTCCACACCTACTTTATAAGTATTAATGCACATATCACTCACTTTGTTTGGCATAATGGGCATTTCATTTTTGTAAGGACATGCTTCCCCTAGCCGGATATTCATGCAACTTAAAACTAGTCACACCACTTACACACCCAATATGAAATTGCCTTTTTCACAGATTTAACTATCTTTAAACCAATCATTTAATGAAACTATAGCATCACTGATCATAATCCTCCAAAATATCCGGTTGAATCCTAATTTTCAATTTTTCCTTCATCGGTGTACCTATGGCATCATTGGCAACCAGAACGCTCACCACTATCAACTCAAGGGCCTTTTCGATAGTTTCTAACTCATAGTACCCGGCAATATATTCACTTATAAAAATCAAAATGGAATCTCCATTGAAGATCAGCAAGATCAACCAAATAGATCCATATAAAAGAGCCATGGACTCATCCATTTGAGGACCAGCAAGGTCAATCAACCAGATCCATGCCCGAATTCAAAAAACAACTCTTACTCCTTGTTCCAATATCTTCCACGACGCACGTGTGGGTATCTTTGGTGACCTAGAGCCCGAGCACGGTATGGTCAGCACCCTCTAGGATCCTTCACGGGTCACCTAGAGCTTCACTCATAGGCCGCTTCCTTGGTCCCTCATCCATCGTACCGAAAGCTCACCATTTAAATTGAATCGAGCTGGTCAACACCTCGGTCGACCTTGCTATGCGAGACGTCCTCCGTTGACTCTCCGTCAGTTATTGCAACTTTATGAGATAGGTCTCCACACGACCTCATTCACAAGACGATCAAAATGCTTCCCCAACATTTTTGACATAAAATAGTCATTTAAAAACAGGTCATAAATACAGTTTCTATAACGAACTCTCATCTTTCCACATTGTTCCACATCAATCCTCACTATTTCATGTGTATTCCCATTCTCATCACATCATTTTCCATCTCATCACAGCTTTCCTCCTTTATCCGCATCAGATCTCATCCACTCGCATCTACCCATATCCGCATCAGATCTCATCCACTCGCATCTATCCATATCCGCACATCAGATCTCATCCACTCGCATCTACCCATATCCACATCTCATCACATCATATTCATCATATCATCCATTCACATCTATCCCAATTTACATCACATCTCATTCACTCACATATCAATTCACATGACATCACATATCATTCGTTCACATCACATCACATCTCATTCACTCACATATCGATTCACATGACATCACATCTCATTCGTTCACATCACATCACATCTATTCACGTCCATCACATCCATCATATCACATTCATTCATATCCATCACATTCATTCATTCATATGCATCACATTCATTCTCATCACCATCCCATCACATACATTCTATCCACAATATATCACATCACTTCTATCCACATCATATCTCATTCATACACATCTCTTTACATCACATCACATTCTTTCACATACACATCCACATCCATTCTTTCACATACATCCACATCCATTCTTTTACATACACATCCACATCCATTCTTCTCATACACATCCACATCCATTCTTCACATACACATTCACATCCATTTTCACATACGCATTCACTTCCATTTTCATCACATACACATCCACATCCATTCTTCACATACACATCCACATCCATTCTTCTCATGCACATCCACATCCATTCTTCACATACACATTCACATACACATTCACATCCATTTTCATTACATATCATTCAAATTCATTCTTTCACATACGCATTCACATCCATTTTCACATACACATTCACATCCATTTTCATCACATATCATTCACATCCAATCTTCACACACTCATTCACATCCATTTTCATATACATATTCAAATCCATCCATATTCCATATCATTCATTTACATCCCGATTCCCATGAAATCACATCTCATTCATTCACATCCCGTTTCACATCACATTACATCTCATCCATTCATTCATTTGTTGGCTATATATAGAATGTCTCTATATATATAGCCCTAGGATCTCCTCTATATATACTCATCTATTGTGTGTATTCCACACACCTTTGGGGATGCATATGACGTGTCTATCTCTCTCTCTCTCACATTGGTTCAACATGGGATCAGAGCTGTGGCTACGCTCCACGGACGTCTCGAGCAAAGAAGCTAAGTAGTATTCCTCCTTGATATATTGTTCTTTTGTTGTTGCTTAATTGTGTATTAGCCTATCGCTTATTGTTCGTCGTCAAAATAAATGCTGTTATCACCTGTTTTGAGTGGATTATGCATGTAATTACGGCTTTGTTTGGTGCATGCATGTAATTAGCTGTATGCATGTAATTAGTTGTAGCCTCTGATTTCGTTGCTCATAGCATGTTCCTAACCGCCATCTAGCAGCCCTGTGTGTGTGACTTGTTTCTATAGAGTATGCAGAGAAGGCTGCGTGCGTTGCAGAGAAGGCTACATGCATGTGCATCTTGCATAGAGAGGCCCACTCGTGAGTGCATGGCTGCATGAGGCCCAATCGTGAGTGCAGAAGGCTACATGCATGTGCAGCTTGCATAGAGAGGCCCATTCGTGAGTGCATGGCTGCATGAGGCCCAATCGTGAGTGCATGGTTGCATGCGGAGGCAAGGTGCAGCAGCGATAGAGCAAGGAACAAAGGTGCAGCAGAGATAGAGCGCGAAAGAGCGCTACTTTGCAGCCCTGCAGAATTAGCACGAGCCCTGCAGAATTAGCCAGACTGCACCGTCTGATTTAGCTTTATCTTCTTAGTGCTTATTTCGGTCAAGCATGACATGTATTGGGTCGAATTCTTTGCTTTCATCATGCTTTTTGGCAGCTCTGGACAGCTCTGGATCGCTCCCCTTCGCGAACTAACTGATTTGCCCACCATCACCATCGGTTGAACCCCAAGATTGCGCAAAGGTTGCTTTTGTCACTTTTCATTGTGGGCGCATCTCTCAAACGGTCATCGGGAGGGCTCAGGCTAGCGTAACATCTCGTCCGTTAGTAGATCGGGAAAGAGCGGTCGGGCTAGACCACTGTACGCCAAATTCGTCACAGTCGCCTTCAAATTGAGGCAGCCGCCTTATTCAAACTTTTAGCGGTATTTCTATAACAGTCCGTTGACTTCCCATCGCTTCATGGCCGCTCCTAGGCCGAGTTAAATTGGGCGCCTATTTGTGTTTTGACGCAGGCTGCCAGTCTTGTTCTTGTCCCCTTCGGTGACATTATGTTGCCCTTGCATATTGTCACAACAATTTTTGATTTGCTTGGGATACCAGAATTGGGTTATGACGGCATAATCGGCAAGGATTAATATTGGTGCTACCAATTTCTTTGTACGTCTATGTGCATAGCAGGCACCGACGTCCTGGTGATACTTTTCAGCTATTCTTATTGTACATAAGCCAAATCGATTCCACATCTGTTCTTGCCTCATGGCAGTGACCATCATATGGTATTTGATATTGATGAGATGCATATTCCTTAGAGTTGTTTGTCCATGATAATCAACATATTTGATTCTTACTTTCATGATGTAAGTAGAAGAAGATCTTTCGTACCTTATGCAACTCACATTGATCATGACTTATGCCATGGTCTGGTATAACTCTTATGCTACCATGATGTACTTCTACAATAATCTTGATCTTTTTGATTGCTTCATGAGCTAATATGCTGTGATCTTGTTTTAGTGCTAGCTACAGGAATCACATGATTAAGCTTGGACGTTCATAATGTATTTATTGACAATCCAAGGTATTATCACATGATGGTAATTATGCCTTTCTTTTCGATCGACTGATGTTATGTATATGGATTTTGTTCATCCTGCCATGGTTTTATTTTGTGATGCTCATTATGATGATTTCTTTATATTCGTTGATGACGTTTCCATGGACTTTTTCCATGATGTCATGGTTTTGGCTTGCTATCCTTTTGGTGTATGTCTGCTTGATATTGCTTACATATCTGATGTTGGATCTTACTTTTTGAATGGTTACTCCTTCTCTCAATATCAATTCTTAGCCCTGTGCGTGTGAGCAAAAATCTCGCATACCAAACCAAAGGTGTGAATTAGTTTGTTTGAAATAGGTTGGTTCTAATTTGTGCCCATGAAATGCTTGTGGTAAATTCAATGAAGACCCTTTTATCTCATGACTTCAGAATCGTTACAGTTACTTGCTCGTGGTCATCTCGGTGATGATCTGATTGTTTTATCTCATGACTTCAGAATCGTTGCAGTTACTTGCTCATGGTCATCTCGGTGATGATCTCATTATCCTTTTATCTCGGCGGTGATGTTGATCTCTCGTTTGATTGTTCTCACAAGGAAGTTGTGTATTTGTCCTTTCTATGGCTTCGAGGAAGTTTGTCTTGTGCGTAAAGAGGACTTTATTGATGCTTAGCATGCTGTTACTACTCGAGAGGCTTTGTAAGAATGCAACTATTTCTCGGGAGCCTTTGCAAGAAATAGTTAAAGGTGCCATGTGTTCTACCTTTGCTTGTTACATTACAACCAGTCTCACAGACTTGACAATTATTATTTTAAGCATGCAAGCCTCGGTGATTCTGACAGGTTTGGTGAGTTTGTAATTTTGGTGCCTTGGTATGATGCCATGGTGGTGATGGTTACACATTTTATAGATATATGTATATGTGTTCATTGCATTGATGTAATTCACTCACTACAATCCATGATGCCATGGTGTTGTTCCATGATGATGGTTACATGTTTCGTCAATGATGGTTGACTACGTTTCCATGGATTGTATCCATGATGCCATGGTGTTGTTCCATGATGATGGTTACATGTTTCGTAGATGATGGTTGACTACGTTTCCATGGATTGTATCCATGATGCCATGGTGTTGTTCCGTGATGATGGTTACATGTTTCGTCGATGATGGTTGACTACGTTTCCATGGATTGTATCCATGATGCCATGGTGTTGTTCCATGATGATGGTTATATGTTTCGTTGATGTTGCTCATTCCAAGCTACATGTTTCGTTGATGTTGGTTCACTTGGCTAATCTATACTGGTTGATTGTGTTTCCATGGATTGTATCCATGATGCCATGGTGTTGTTCCATGATGATGGTTACATGTTTCGTAGATGATGGTTGACTACGTTTCCATGGATTGTATCCATGATGCCATGGTCATTGGATGCACCGTGCCTTGGCTTTGGCTCATCAGATTGACTAGGTTTATTTAAGTCTATCAATGTCTTTTGTGGTCGACAATGCAACCATGCAGGTCTAAATGGCTATAATGGTGGTCAAGTCTTGGAATTCAATCTATGGCAACTAACAAGAAATTTCGTTGAGCATATTTCCCAAGAGGTTTAATTTCTCGTCCCGTCAGCTTATGAGGTTTATGTTCACGTCATGTCATCCTGACTACATGTCAGAGGTTTGATTTCTCTTCCCGTCAGAGGTTTGATTTCTCATCCTATCAGCTTATGAGGTTTATGTTCACATCATGTCATCCTGGCTACATGTTGCCTGTGGGATGTCAAAGGTTTGATTTCTCGTTCCGTCATCTTATGAGGTTTACTATCCTGATTGTGAATGTCACACGTTTGATTTCTCGGCCTATCATCTTATGAGGTTTACTTTCAAGTACGTCATGTCAGAGGTTTGCTTTTTCATCCTGTCAGAGGTGTCTACATCCTAATTATTGGTTTGCTTTTTCATCATGTCTGGTCATCCTACCTATGGACATCAGAGGTTTGAAATCTCGTCCTGTCATCTTATGAGGTTTACTTTCATATCATGTCATCTTGGAGGTTTGATCCAAGTTATAGTTGTCTCATTATCTTGACTCATAATATTGGAGGTTTGATCTTATGTCATAGATTTTTCCCATGGCAAAGATATGATTCTAGCTTTCCATGATATCCTTACTAACTAGAATGGGTGTCATTTTCTATTTTAGTGTTTATTTGACAGGTCAATCTTCCAAGTCAACTTCTCCAAGTAACCAGATTCTCTTACTAAATCTAGTTCATTTGCCATTGATTGGATGATCTTCCACAAGTTGGCATTGCCATGCATGTCCTTGCGGATGGACTATATTCCTAAGCAACCATATAATAGATACCTTTATGTCTATTTCTTTATGTACATCTTTTCGTGTACATCTCATATTTCTATAACAAAATTATGGTTTTCCATTTGTTATGGAGACTTCTTCCATATTACAGGGTTTATGGATCAAGATTGTATTTGGATATTGTTGAGCTTCAATATAGAGAAGAGACTACAAAAATATTATTTGGCATCGTCACGAAGATAGACTCGCACCCAACCTACATGAATGGATCAAGACAACATGAAGATGGATGACCTTCAAAGCCTTCATGGCTATTGTACACATAAGAGTGATGAAGTATATATGGGAGTGATGTAGCTCCTTTATGGCTATTGTATATATGGGAGTGATGTAGCTCCTTCATGGATATTGTATATATGGGAGTGATGTAGCTCCTTCGCAGCCTTCATGGCTATTGTATATATGGGAGTGATGTAGCTCCTTTGAATAATACTTTGTAACTATAAAGTAATTTAATATAGCGGTAGGTGTATATAGAGCTGTGGGTTTTTCCCTTGAGTCCCCAAGGTTTTTTTCATCCACAGTTAGAGACCCTTCTTTGAGCGGGGGTGTTGGCTATATATAGAATGTCTCTATATATATAGCCCTAGGATCTCCTCTATATATACTCATCTATTGTGTGTATTCCACACACCTTTGGGGATGTATATGACGTGTCTATCTCTCTCTCTCTCACGTTGGTTCAACATCATTTACATCTATCTGATTCACATCACATCTATTCTGGCGTAAGACAGTCCTTTAAGACAACAGGGTTTCTATGCAAGTTTCCAGTTTGATTTTCTTTTGAATACAAGGAGTATTTCTTGAATGCGTATCCCCAAAACTTTTTGATCGGAATTCTAATTTTTTAACCACAATTTCTCGAATTCTGTAACCTTGATCCACATATCAATTCGAAGGGTCTCAAACTTAGTTTCAAATTTGACGGGAGTTTTAAGTGTGTTTTTCTAAACTGGTCACACCTTCTTTCCTCAAAACTGATGAAAGAGTTTGGTCTTGGTTCGAGTCGGATAAGATTTTTCGTGAACTATCTTTCTCGAAAAGGTTTGATAATTCAGTTACTATTTTACTAAATTTCTTTCTTTGAATATTCACTTAACTGATTTCTAAATTAGTTACGAATTCCAATGAGGATTAAATTAATCATTTATCTGAATATTTTGATCTCGATAGATTTCTTGAATTTTCTTTTTACAATCCGTGTGAATATAAAACGATAGAAATTTATCTCTTAGAGTATTTAATTATTCATTTATCAAATACTCCTAGAATTTAAACATAGAATTTAAGAGAATTCTAATTTTGATATAAAAATTCTTTATGCATCTATTTATGCATAAAAATCAACTTCAATGAGAAAAACACTTTTATAAAAAAGATCCTTTTATACATCTATTTATGCATAAAATAAAATTTAATAAGAATAACTCTTTTAAAATAAAAAGAATTTCTTTATGCATCTATTTATGCATAAAAATCAATTTTTATAAGAATAACGTTTTTATAACAAAAATAATTCCTTCATGCATCTTTCTATGCATAAAAATCAAATTTAATAAGAATAACACTTTTGTAATAAAAATAATTCCTTTATGCATCTTTCTATGCTAAAAATCAAATTTAATAAGAATAACACTTTTGTAATAAAAATAGTTCCTTTATGCATCTTTCTATGCATAAAAATCAAATTTAATAAGTAACACTTTTGTAATAAAAATAATTCCTTTATGCATATTTCTATGCATAAAAATCAAATTTAATAAGAATAACACTTTTGTAATAAAAATAATTTCTTTATGCATCTTTCTATGCATAAAAATCAACTTTAATAAGAATAACACTTTTGTAATAAAAATAATTCCTTTATGCATCTTTCTATGCATAAAAATCAATTTTAATAAGAATAACACTTTTGTAATAAAAATAATTCCTTTATGCATCTTTCTATGCATAAAAATCAGATTTAATAAGAATAACACTTTTATACTAAAAGAAATTCCTTTATGCATCTTTCTATGCATAGAAATCAAATTTAATAATTAATATCAGTGATATCCATGCATATTCATAGATGAATATGTACATGGAGTAATTAGAATATTTCTTTTAGATACAAAAATGGTGGGAATTACTCTTTTGAAATAACTAAAAACAAACTTTCTTTTTCACAAAATTCTAGAAATTTTTGCCATAACCTCCTTTGTATGGCTAACCATTTCTCATTTTTTATCTATCTTTATTTAGCTTAATTAAACCAAATTAGAATCATAGAACTCTAATCTACATAATTTTCTAAATTCAAGAGAGTAAACAATAAGAAGAGTTTAATTAATCACGTAGTTAATCTTTTCTAGGATTGAGAAAGGTTGGAATGTAAAGAAGAGAAGGGGGTGGCCTTTCCATCAAAGGCATAGCATTTGAATTTAATTCAAACATCTGCAAAACATAAAAATCAAGAAAATATATATTTTTCATTAAACAAAGTAAAAAAATTAGCTTACATGGAGCTTGTTTGGCTTGAGGGATTGACTGTTCTACTCTTGTTTGAAGCAAGAGTGGCCACCAATTCACTTTGGAGAGGATTAGGCCAAAAACAATTGAATTATAAAAAAATTCAATGTAGATGGCTCAGGACAGGAGTAGAGTAACAGTGTAAAAACACCATTAAGCTTTTACAAAGGGGGAGGCTTATATTTATAGGAAAATGTGAGCCTCTAACCAAGCAAACTGATTCTAGAATTTCTCAGATCAATTTTGGTCAATTTTTGACCATTTTTGGGTCAGTTGTTCAGCTTACTTTTTGGATCTAGTTTTGAAAAAGGAGAGAGGAGAGATGAAATATCTCATTTTATTGATAAAAAATTGGGGGTAATGATGAGAAAAAGGCACCTACTTCATGAGGGGAGATCCCCACACTAAGGTGTCAAAATTCAGTTTTTTAATTGTTTTCTTTGGTCCTTAGTCTCTTCATCTTATGTGAGCATTTACTCATTTTTGAAGGGTTTTTTTATTCTTTAATTTATCTCCTCCCTACATTTGGATTAATCTTATTCGTCCATAGGAACCTTAATTGGACCATAATCCAAAAATTTCTCAAAATCTGGACCCTTAGGCTAAGGTTCTTTATAACTATTTTCAATAAATTCCAATTGCACATTGGGAAGTTATTTTTGAATTTCTGTTTCAGGGGAAACCATTTTAGACACTAGGAGGATTTTTATATCCAAAAATATCTCAATTTTGAATTACCTCCCTCTGGACATTTTCTCTCTCCAGGCCAAAATAGGGTAAAACAGGATCTTTCTTTTATTTTAGAGAGGGGAATAATTATAAGATTATAAGGGGAGGTTCTTACACCTGCACATCTCAAAAGCTGGAGAGAGGAATCTTACATCCTATCCCAATTAAAAAACGTGAGATGTCCTCATCTCGCAAACTAAGGACAACTCTTTTTCTTAAGATCCAACTAATTCTCTCATAAACCCAACAGAATTCTAGGATAAAGATCCCTTGTATAGAACTCATCATCAGATAACAATTCATTCAGATCATATCATCATATCCTTAATACAATTATGGTCCATTAGACCAAAATTTCCATCTGAACATTCCTCCAAGGGGAATTTCAATTATACAGGTTTTTAATTTGTCATCCCTTAACTTGATCCACTAGGTCAAGTGTTAAGAGTATCAATCTATCAGCACAATCCACTAGGTCAAGTGTTAAGAGTATCAATCTATCAGCACAATCCACTAATCTCATAGTGATTTGCTAAAGCCATTATCGTCATTCCAGTTACAAACATCATCACAGGGACTCGTCCCATTCATCCTCATTGTGGTTTTGCTCACCTTATCGCTTTTCAACCAAAATTCAAGAATCGATCCACTTTAGCCAATTTGCTTTGATAGCAGCTGAAAGATCCCTGTCCCCTCCGTGCAACGAATTCAAGGTGCTAGCAGCGGAAGTAGCACTTCTTGCACGGGGCATGGTCCCTCACTCGGGGCCTCGCCCATGGATATCCGGACAAGAGACTAATCCCTCAGTTCTTCCACAACCGAACCCAGATAAACTTCCCTCTACCAGAAAGCACGGGCGATTCCTCCAAGATTTAATTTACTCTAACGTAGTCAAGAGCCTTAACTAACTGAACTAATCTGACCGAACATGTAAGTCCCATAGTCAAATCAAGGAAAAGACTTGCACTTGGATCATAGAGACCAACGCTTTTTTCCTCATGGATAGGCACAGTTGTTGATTCTTTTCCGTAGAATAATTTTTATCCGGGATTTACTTCATGTATCGTATGATAACAGAATTGAGTCTCATTTTAGGGATCCATCAATCCAGCCTAGCCCTATCCAGTCCCGTGGGTTAGCCAACCGCCCAACCACTGTAATGATGGGATACATTTAAGAATTTGGTTAGGTTTTGTCCCAATGTAATAAAAATAATTCCTTTATGCATATTTCTATGCATAAAAATCAAATTTAATAACAATAACACTTTTGTAATAAAAATAATTCCTTTATGCATCTTTCTATGCATAAAAATCAAATTTAATAAGAATAACACTTTTGTAATAAAAATAATTCCTTTATGCATCTTTCTATGCATAAAAATCAATTTTAATAAGAATAACACTTTTTCAATAAAAATAGTTCCTTTATGCATCTTTCTATGCATGAAAATCAAATTTAATAAGAATAACACTTTTGTAATAAAAAAATTTCCTTTATGCATCTTTCTATGCATAAAAATCAAATTTATTAGAGAATAACACTTTTGTAATAAAAATAATTCCTTTATGCATCTTTCTATGCATAGAAATCAAATTTAATAATTAATATCAGTGATATCCATGCATATTCATAGATGAATATGTACATGGAGTAATTAGAATATTTCTTTTAGATTCAAAAATGGTGGGAATTACTCTTTTGAAATAACATAAAAACAAACTTTCTTTTTCACAAAATTCTAGAAAAGTTTGCCATAACCTCCTTTGTATGGTTGACCATTTCTCATTTTTATCTATCTTTATTTAACTTAATTAAACCAAATTAGAAGTATAGAGCTTTAATCTATACAATTTTCTAAATTCAAGAGAGTAAACAATAAGAAGAGTTTAATTAATCACTTAGTTAATCTTTTCTAGGATTGAGAAAGGTTGGAAATGTAAAGAAGAGAAGGGGGTGGCCTTTCCATCAAAGGCATAGCATTTGAATTTAATTCAAACATCTGCAAAACATAAAAATCAAGAAAATCATAGATTTTTCATTAAACAAAGTAAGAGAATTAGCTTACATGGAGCTTGTAATAAGCTCTCCTTTGGCTTGAGGGATTGAGTGTTCTACTCTTGTTTGAAGCAAGAGTGGCCACCAATTCACTTTTTTGGAGAGGATTAGGCTAAAAGCAATTGAATTATTAAAAAATTCAATGTAGATGGCTCACGACAGGAGTAGAGTAACAGTTTAAAAACACCATTAAGATTTTACAAAGGGGGAGTCTTCTATTTATAGGAAAACATGAGCCTCTAACCAAGCAAAAAATTCTAAAATTTTCCAGATCAATTTTGGTCACTGTTTGACCATTTTTGGGTCAGTTCAGTCTTTTTTTGGATCTAGTTTTGAAGAAAAAGGAGAAAGGAGAGATGAAATATCTCATTTTATTGATTAAAAATTGGGGGTAATGTTGAGAAAAAGGCACCTACTTCATGAGGGAATATCCACACACTGAGGTGTAAAAATTAAGGTCCTTTATACCTATTTTAAATAAATTCCAATTGCACATTGAAAAGCTCTTTTTGAATTTCTGTTTCAGGGGAAACCATTTTAGACACTAGGAGGATTTTTATATCCAAAAATATCTCAATTTTGAATTACCTCCCTCTAGACATTTTCTCTCTCCAAGCCAAAACAGGGTAAAACAGGATCTTTCTTTTATTTCAGAGAGGGGAATAACTATAAGATGAGAAGGGGAGGTTCTTACACCTGCACACCTCAAAAACTGGGGGAGGAATTTTACATCCTATCCCACTTAAAAAATGCGAGATGTCCTCATCTCGCAAACTAGAGGACAACTCTTTCCCGTAAGATCCAACTGATTCTGGGGTTTCTTATAGTCTTGTGAACTCAACAGAATCCTGGGATAAAGATCCCTTATATAGAACTCATCATCAGATAACAATTCATTCAGATCATATCCTTAACACAAATATGGTCCATTAGACCAAAATTTCCATCTGAACATTCCTCCAAGGGAAATTTCAATTATATAGGTTTTTAATTTGTCATCCCTTAACTTGATCCACTGGGTCAAGTGTTAACAGTAGCAATCTATCAGCACAATCCACTAATCTCATAGTGATTTGCTAAAGCCATTATCGTCATTCCAGTTACAAACATCATCACAGGGACTCCTCCCATTCATCCTCATTGTGGTTTTGCTCACCTTATCACTTTTCAACCAAAATTCAGGAATCAATCCACTTTAGCCAATTTGCTTTGATACCACCCCTGTCCCCTCCGCGCAACGAATTTAGGGTGATAGCAGCGGAAGTAGCACTTCTTGCACGGGGCAGGGTCCCTCACTCGGGGCCTTGCCCACGAATATCTAGACAAGAGACTAATCCCTCAGTTCTTCCACAATCGAACCCAGAAAAACTTCCCTCTACCAAAAAGCACAGGCGATTCCTCCAGGATAAAATTTACTCTAACATAGTCAAGAGTCTTAACTAACTCAACTAATGTGACCGAACTCGTAAGTCTCATAGTTAGATAGAAAAGACTTGCACTTGGATCATAGAGGCCAATGCTTTTTTCCTCATTGAGAGGCACAGCCGTTGATTCTTTTCCATACAATAATTTTTATCCGGGATTTACTTCATGTATCATACTGTAATAGAATTGAGTCTTATTTTAGGGATCCATCAATCCAGCCTAACCCCATCCAGTCCATGGGTTGGCCAATCGCCCAACCACTGTAGTGATAAGATCCATTTAAGAATTTGGTTAGGTTTTGTCCCGCGTACCATGAAAAATAGTTCCCAGGCCCCCTAGCCGGATATTCATGCAACTTAAAACTAGTCACACCACATACGCAACCAATATGAAATTGCCTTTTTCACAGATTTAGCTATCTTCAAAACAATCATTTAATGAAACTATAGCATCACTGATCATAATCCTCCAAAATATCCGGCTAAATCCTAATTTCTAATTTTTCCTTCATCGGTGTACCTATGGCATCATTGGCAACTAGAACGCTCACCACCTATCAACTCAGGGGCCTTTTCGATAGTTTCTAGCTCATAGTACTCGGTAATCTATTCACTTAAAAAAATCAAAATGGATTCTCCGTTGAAGATCAGCAAGATCAACCAACAGATCCATATAAAAGAGCCATGGACTCATCCGTTGAGGATCAACAAGGTCAATCAACCAGATCCATGCCCAAATTCAGAAAACAAGGTCAATCAACTAGATCCATGCCCAAATTCAGAAAACAACTCTTACTCCTTGTTCCAATATCTTCCACGACGCACGTGTGGGTATCTTTGGTGACCCAGAGCCCGAGCACGGTATGGTCAACACCCTCTAGGATCCTTCACGGGTCACCTAGGGCTTCACTCATAGGCCGCTTCCTTGGTCCCTCATCCACCATACCGAAAGCTCACCATTTAAATCAAACCGAGGCTGGTCAATACCTCGGTCGACCTTGCTACGCGAGATGTCCTCCGTTGACTCTCCGTCAGTTATTGCAACTTTATGAGATATGTCTCCACGACCTCATTCAAGACGGTCAAAATGCTTCCCCAGCATTTTTGACATAAAACAGTCATTTAAAAACAGGTCATAAATACAGTTTCTATAACGAACTCTCATCTCTCCACATTGTTCCACATCAATCCTCAATTATTTCATGTGTATTCCCATTCTCATCACAGCATTTTCCATCTCATCACATCTTTCCTCCTTTATCCGCATCAGATCTCATCCACTCGCATCTATCCATATCCACATCTCATCCACTCGCATCTATCCATATCCACATCTCATCACATCATATTCATTTACATCACATATCATCCATTCACATCTATCCCAATTTACATCACATCTCATCCCGATTCACATGACATCACATCTCATTCGGTCATATCTATTCACGTCCATCACATCCATCACATCACATTCATTCATTTACATCACATATCATCCATTCACATCTATCCCAATTTACATCACGTCTCATTCATTCATTTACATCACATATCATCCATTCACATCTATCCCAATTTACATCACATCTCATTCACTCACATCCCGATTCACATGACATCACATCTCATTCGGTCATATCTATTCACGTCCATCACATCCATCATATCACATTCATTCATATCCATCACATTCATTCATTCATATGCATCACATTCATTCTCATCACCATCCCATCACACACATTCTATCCACATTATATCACATCACTTCTATCCACATCATATCTCATTCATACACATCTCTTTACATCACATCACATTCTTTCACATACACATCCACATTCATTCTTTCACATACATCCACATCCATTCTTTTACATACACATCCACATCCATTCTTCTCATACACATCCACATCCATTCTTCACATACACATTCACATCCATTTTCACATACGCATTCACTTCCATTTTCATCACATACACATTCACATCCATTCTTCTCATACACATCCACATCCATTCTTCTCATACACATCCACATCCATTCTTCACATACACATTCACATCCATTTTCATCACATATCATTCACATACGCATTCACATCCATTTTCACATACACATTCACATCCATTTTCATCACATATCATTCACATCCATTCTTCACACACACATTCACATCCATTTTCATATACGTATTCAAATCCATCCACATTCCATATCATTCATTTACATCCCGATTCCCATGACATCACAAAATTCATCTATTTGTTGCTAATGATGTGGACATGGATACTTTTGAGGATCTAGGACCAATGACTCTATCTTATATTTCTGTAGTTGATTCTCATCCCGATATTGAATGCATAAACTCATTCATTCACATCACATTACATCTCATCCATTCATTCATTTACATCTATCTGATTCACATCACATCTATTCTGGTGTAAGCCTCAGTCCTTTAAGACAACAGGGTTTCTATGTAAGTTTCCAGTTTGATTTTCTTTTGAATACAAGGAGTATTTCTTGAATCAGTATCCCTAAAACTTCTTAATCGGAATTCTACATTTTTAACCGAAATTCCTCAAATTCTATAACCTTGATCACGACAGATCAATTCGAAGGGTCCCAAACTTAGTTTCAGATTTGGCAGGAGTTTTAAGTGTATTTTTCTAAACTGGTCACACCTTCTTTCCTCGAAACTGACGAAAGAGTTTGGTCTTGGTCATAGTCTGATTCAAGGTTTGAGTTCGATAAGATTTTTCCGGAACTATCTTTCTCGAAAAGGTTTGATAATTCAGTTACTATTTTACTGATTTCTTTCTTTGAATATTCACTTAACTGATTTCTAAATTAGTTACGAATTCCAATGAGGAATAAATTAATCATTTATCTGAATATTTTGATCTCGATAGATTTTTTAAATTTTCTTTTTACAATTTGTGTGAATATAAAACGATAGAAATTTATCTCTTAGAGTATTTAATTATTCATTTATCAAATACTCATAGACTTTAAACATAGAATTTAAGAGAATTCTAATTTTGATATAAAAACTCTTTATGCATCAATTTATGCATAAAAATCAACTTCAATGAGAATAACACTTTTATAAAAAAGATCCTTTTATACATGTATTTATGCATAAAATAAAATTTAATAACAATAACTCTTTTAAAATAAAAAGAATTTCTTTATGCATCTATTTATGCATAAAAATTGATTTTTATAAGAATAACGCTTTTATAACAAAAATAATTCCTTTATGCATCTTTCTATGCATAAAAATCAAATTCAATAAGAATAACACTTTTGTAATAAAAATAAATCCTTTATGCATCTTTCTATGCATAAAAATCAAATTTAATAAGAATAACACTTTTGTAATAAAAATAGTTCCTTTATGCATCTTTCTATGCATAAAAATCAAATTTAATAAGAATAACACTTTTGTAATAAAAATAATTCCTTTATGCATATTTCTATGCATAAAAATCAAATTTCATAAGAATAACACTTTTGTAATAAAAATAATTCCTTTATGCATCTTTCTATGCATAAAAATCAAATTTCATAAGAATAACACTTTTGTAATAAAAATAATTCCTTTATGCATCTTTCTATGCATAAAAATCAATTTTAATAAGAATAACACTTTTGTGATAAAAATAATTCCTTTATGCATCT
Organism: Cibotium barometz; assembly: GCF_041138505.1. Lineage (NCBI taxonomy): Eukaryota > Viridiplantae > Streptophyta > Polypodiopsida > Cyatheales > Cibotiaceae > Cibotium > Cibotium barometz. The sequence continues at coordinate 14,793,400 of NC_141083.1, forward strand.
TAAAATCAAATTCAATAAGAATAACACTTTTGTAATAAAAATAATTCCTTTATGCATCTTTCTATACATAAAAATCAAATTTAATAAGAATAACACTTTTATACTAAAAGAAATTCCTTTATGCATCTTTCTATGCAAAGAAATCAAATTTACTAATTAATATGAGTGATATCCATGCATATTCATAGATGAATATGTACATGGAGTAATTAGAATATTTCTTTTAGATACAAAAATGGTGGGAATTACTCTTTAGGAATAACATAAAAACAAACTTTCTTTTTTACAAAATTCTAGAAAATTTTGCCATAACCTCCTTTGTATGGCTGACCATTTCTCATTTTTATCTATCTTTATTTAGTTTGATTAAACCAAATTAGAATTATAGAACTCTAATCTACACAAATTTCTAAATTCAAGAGAGTAAACAATAAGAAGAGTTTAATTAATCACTTAGTTAATCTTTTCTAGGATTGAGAAAGGTTGGAATGTAAAGAAGAGAAGGGGGTGGCCTTTCCATCAAAGGCATAGCATTTGAAACATAAAAATCAAGAAAACCATATATTTTTCATTCAACAAAGGAAGAAAATTAGCTTACATGGAGCTTGTAAGCTCTCCTTTGGCTTGAGGGATTGAGTGTTCTACTCTTGTTTGAAGCAAGAGTGGCCACCAGTTCACTTTGGAGAGGATTAGGCCAAAAATAATTGAATTATTAAAAAATTCAATGTCGATGACTCAGGACAGGAGTAGAGTAACAGTGTAAAAACACCATTAAGCTTTTACAAAGGGGGAGGCTTCTATTTATAGGAAAACGTGAGCTTCTAACCAAGCAAGCTGATTCTAGAATTTCCCAGATCAATTTTGGTCAATTTTTGACCATTTTTGGGTCACTTGTTCAGCTTACTTTTAGGATCTAGTTTTGAAAAAGGAGAGAGGAGAGATGAAATATCTCATTTTATTGATAAAAAATTGGGGGTAATGATGAGAAAAAGGCACCTACTTCATGAGGGGAGATCCCCACACTGAGGTGTCAAAATTTAATTTTTTAATTGTTTTCTTTGGTCCTTAGTCTCTTCATCTTATGTGAACATTTACTCATTTTTGAAGGGTTTTTCTTTTATTCTTCAATTTATCTCCTCTCTACATTTGGATTAATCTTATTGGTCCATAGAAACCTTATTTGGACCATAATCCAAAAATTTCTCAAAATCTGGACCCTTAGGCTAAGGTCCTTTATACCTATTTTCCATAAATTTCAATTGCACATTGGAAAGTTCTTTTTGAATTTCTGTTTTAGGGGAAACCATTTTAGACACTAGGAGGATTTTTATATCCAAAAATATCTCAATTTTGAATTACCGCCCTCTAGACATTTTCTCTCTCCAGGCCAAAACAGGGTAAAACAGGATCTTTCTTTTATTTCAGAGAGGGGAAAAGCTGGAGAGAGGAATCTTACATCCTATCCCACTTAAAAAATGCGAGATGTCCTCATCTGGCAAACTAGAGAACAACTCTTTCCCTTAAGATCCAACTAATTTTGGGGTTCCTTATACTCTCATGAACCCAACAGAGTCTTGGGATAGAGATCCCTTATATAGAACTCATCATCAGATAACAATTCATTCAGATCATATCATTCATATCCTTAACACAAATATGGTCCATTAGACCAAAATTTCCATCTGAACATTCCTCCAAGGGGAATTTCAATTATACAGGTTTTTAATTTGTCATCCCTTAACTTGATCCACTGGGTCAAGTGTTAAGAGTATCAATCTATCAGCACAATCCACTTATCTCATAGTGATTTGCTAAAGCCATTATCGTCATTCCAGTTACAAACATCATCACAGGGACTCGTCCCATTCATCCTCATTGTGGTTTTGCTCACCTTATGGCTTTTCAACCAAAATTCAGGAATCGATCCACTTTAACCAATTTGCTTTGATACCAGCTGAAAGATCCCTGTCCCCTCCGTGCAACGAATTCAGGGTGCTAGCAGCGAAAGTAGCACTTCTTGCACGGGACAGGGTCCCTCACTCGGGGCCCACGGATATCCGAACAAGAGATTAATTCCACAATTCTTCCACAACCGAACCCAGAAAAACTTTCCTCTACCAGAAAGCATGGTCGATTTCTCCAGGATTAAATTTACTCTAACGTAGTCAAGAGCCTTAACTAACTGAACTAATCTGACCGAACCTGTAAGTCCCATAGTCAAATCAAGGAAAAGACTTGCACTTGGATCATAGAGACCAACACTTTTTTCCTCATTGAGAGGCACAGCCGTTGATTCTTTTCTGTAGAACAATTTTTATCCGAGATTTACTTCATGTATCGTACCGTAACAGAATTGAGTCTCATTTTAGGGATCCATCAATCCAGCCTAGCCCCATCTAGTCCCGTGGGTTAGCCAACCGCCCAACCACTGTAGTGATGGGATCCATTTAAGAATTTGGTTAGGTTTTTTTCCCGGGTACCAGGGAAAATCGTTCCCAGCCCCCCTAGCCGGATATTCATGCAACTTAAAACTAGTCACACCACTTATACACCCAATATGAAATTGCCTTTTTCACAGATTCAGCTCTCTTTAAAACAATCATTTAATGAAACTATAGCATCACTGATCATAATCCTCCAAAATATCTGGTTGAATCCTAATTTCTAATTTTTCCTTCATCGATGTACCTATGGCATCAATGGCAACCAGAGCACTCACCTTCTGTCCACTCAATCAGGGGCCTTTTCAATAGTTTGTAGCTCATAGTACCCGGCAATATATTCACTTATACAAATCAAAATGGAATCTCCGTTTGAAGATTAGCAAGATCAACCAACAGATCCATATAAAAGAGCCATGGACTCACCCATTGAGGAGGACCAGCAAGGTCAATCAACCAAATCCATGCCCAAATTCAGAAAACAACTCTTACTCCTTGTTCCAATATCTTCCACGACGCATGTGTGGGTATCTTCGATGACCCAGAGCCCGAGCACGGTATTGTCAGCACCCTCTTAGATCCTTCGCGGGTCACCTACCGCTTCACTCATAGGCCGCTTCCTTGGTCCCTCATCCACCGTACTACCGGAAGCTCGCCATTTAAATCAAACCGAGGCTGGTCAAGATTTTTGTCGACCTTGCTACGCGAGACGTCTTTACATATTTGACATAAAACAGTCCATTTAAAAACAAGTCATAAATATAGCTTCTAACAAACTCTCGTCTTTCCACATTGTTCCACATCAATCCTCAATTATTTCATGTGTATTCCCATTCTCATCACATCATTCTCCATCTCATCACATCTTTCCTCCTTTATCCACATCATCAGATCTCATCCACTTGCATCTACCCATATCCACATCTCATCACATCATATTCATTTACATCACATATCATCCATTCACATGTATCCCAATTTACATCACATCTCATTCACTCACATCCCGATTCACATGACATCACAACACTTTTATAAAAAAGATCCTTTTATACATCTATTTATGCATAAAATCAAATTTAATAGGATATCTCTTTTAAAATAAAAAGAATTTCTTTATACATCTATTTAATCATAAAAATCAATTTTTATAAGAATAAAACTTTTGTAATAAAAATAATTTCTTTATACATTTTTCTATGCATAAAAATCAAATTTAATAAGAATAACACTTTTGTAAAAAAAATAATTCCTTTATGCATCTTTCTATGCATAAAAATCAAATTTAATAAGAATAGCACTTTTGTAATTTAAAAAACTCCTTTATGCATATTTCTATGCATAAAAATCAAATTTCATAAGAATAACACTTTCGTAATAAAAATAATTCCTTTATGCATCTTTCTATGCATAAAAATCAAATTAAATAAGAATAACACTTTTGTAATAAAAATAATTCCTTTATGCATTTTTCTATGCATAAAAATCAATTTTAATAAGAATAACACTTTTGCAATTAAAAAAAATCCTTTATGCATCTTTTTATGCATAAAAATCAAATTTAGTAAGAATAACACTTTTGTAATAAAAATAATTCCTTTATGCATCTTTCTATGCATAAAAATCAAATTTAATAAGAATAACACTTTTATACTTAAAGAAATTCCTTTATGCATCTTTCTATGCATAGAAAATAAATTTAATAATTAATATCAGTGATATCCATGCATATTCATAGATGAATATACACATGGAGTAATTAGAATATTTCTTTTAGATACAAAAATGGTGGGAATTACTCTTTTGGAATAACATAAAAACAAACCTTTTTTTTCCCAAAATTCTGGAAAATTTTGCCATAACCTCCTTTGTATGGCTGACCATTTCTCATTTTTATCTATCTTTATTTAACTTAATTAAACAAAATTAGAATTATGGAACTCTAATCTACACAATTTTCTAAATTCAAGAGAGTAAACAATAAGAAGAGTTTAATTAATCACTTAGTTAATCTTTTCTAGGAATGAGAAAGGTTGGAATGTAAAGAAGAGAAGGGGGTGGCCTTTCCATCAAAGGCATAGAATTTGTATTTAATTCAAACATCTGCAAAACATAAAAATCAAGAAAAACATAGATTTTTCATTAAATCCTTAACACAAATATGGTCCATTAGACCAAAATTTCCTTATGAACATTCCTCCAAGGGGAATTTCAATTATACAGGTTTTTAATTTGTCATCCCTTAACTTGATCCACTGCGTCAAGTGTTAACAGTAGCAATCTATCAGCACAATCCACATCTCTCATAGTGATTTGCTCAAGCCATTATCGTCATTCTAGTTATAAACATCATCACAGGGACTCCTCCCATTCATCCTCATTGTGGTTTTGCTTAGATTATCGCTTTTCAACCAAAATTCTGGAATTGATCCACTTTAGCCAATTTGCTCTGATACCTGCTGAAAGATCCATGTCCCCTCCATGCAACAAATTCAGGGTGCTAGCAGCGGAAGTAGCACTTCTTCCACGAGCCAGGGTCCCTCACTCGGGGCCTCGCCAACGGATATCCAGACAAGAGGCTAATCCCACAATTCTTCCACAACCGAACCTGGAGATCAATGCCCGAATTCAGAAAACAACTCTTACTCCTTGTTCCAATATCTTCCATGATGCACGTGTGGGTATCTTTGGCGACCCAGAGTCGGAGCACGGTATGGTCAACACCCTCTAGGATCCTTCGTGGGTCACCTAGCGCTTCACTCATAGGCCGCTCCGTGGTCCCTCATCCACCATACCGGAAGCTCACCATTTAAATCGAACCGAGGCTGGTCAAGACCTCGGGCGACCTTGCTACGCGAGATGTCCTCCGTTGACTCTCTGTCAATTATTGTAACTTTATGAGATAGGTCTTCACACGACCTCATTCACAAGATGGTCAAAATGCTTCCCCAGGATTTTTGACATAAAACAGTCATTTAAAAATAGCTCATAAATACAGTTTCTATAACGAACTCTCATCTTTCCACATTGTTCCACACTAACCCTCAATTATTTCATGTGTATTCCCATTCTCATCACATCATTTTCCTCTCAACACATCTTTCCTCCTTTATCCGCATCAGATCTCATCCACTCGCATATACCCATATCTACATCTCATCACATCATATTCATTTACATCACATATCATCCATTCATATCTATCCCAATTTACGTCACATCTCATTCACTCACATCCCGATTCACATATCACATCTCATTCACTCACATCCCGATTCACATGACATCACATCTCATTCGTTCACATCTCGATTCACATCACATCACATCTATTCACGTCCATCACATCCATCACATTCATTCATTCATATCCATTCACATTCATTCATTCATATGCATCACATTCATTCTCATCACCATCCCATCACACATACATTCTATCCACATTATATCACATCACTTCTATCCACCACATCATATCTCATTCATACACATCTCTTTACATCATATCACATTCTTTCACATACACATCCACATCCATTCTTTCACATACATACACATCCACATCCATTCTTTCACATCCACATCCACATCCATTCTTCTCATACACATCCACATCCATTCTTCACATACACATTCACATCCATTTTCACATACACATTCACATCCATTTTCATCACATACACATCCACATCCATTCTTCACATACACATCCACATCCATTCTTCTCATACTACACATCCACATCCATTCTTCTCATACACATTCACATCCATTCCTCACATACACATTCACATCCATTTTCACATACACATTCACATCCATTTTCATCACATATCATTCACATCCATTCTTCACATACACATCCATATCCATTCTTCACACACACATTCACATCCATTTTCACATAAACATTCACATCCTCCACATTCCATATCGTTCATTTACATCCCGATTCCCATGACATCACATCTCATTCATTCACATCTCGTTTCACATCATTCACATCACATCTATTCTGGCGTAAGACAGTCCTTTAAGACAACAGGGTTTCGATGCAAGTTTCCTGTTTGATTTTCTTTTGAATACAAGGAGCATTTCTTGAATCAGTATCCCCAAAACTTCTTGATCGGAATTCTGAATTTTAAACCAAAATTCCTCGAATTCTATAACCTTGATCCACAGATCAATTCGAAGGGTCTCAAACTTAGTTTCAGATTTGGCGGTAGTTTTGAGTGTGTTTTTCTAAACTGGTCACACCTTCTTTCCTCAAAACTGATGAAAGAGTTTGGTCTTGGTCATAGTCTGATTCAAGGTCCGAGTCAAATAAGATTTTTTTAAACTATCTTTCTCGAAAAGGTTTGATAATTCAGTTACTTTTTACTGAATTTCTTTCTTTGAATATTCACTTAACTAATTTCTAAATTAGTTACGAATTCCAGTGAGAAATAAATTAATCATTTATCTGAATATTTTGATCTCGATAGATTTCCTGAATTTTCTTTTTACAATTCGTGTGAATATAAAACAATCAAAATTTCTCTTTTAGAGCATCTAATTATTCATTTATCAAATACTCCTAGAATTTAAACATAGAATTCAAGAGAATTCTAATTTTGATATAAAAATTATTTATGCATAAAAATCAACTTCAATAAGAATAATACTTTTATAAAAAGATCCTTTTATGCATCTGTTTATGCATAAAATCAAATTTAATAGGAATAACTCTTTTAAAATAAAAAGAATTTCTTTATGCATCTATTTATGCATAAAAAATAATTTTTATAAGCATAACGCTTTTATAATTAAAACTATTCCTTTATGCATCTTTTTATGCATAAAAATCAAATTTAATTAAAAAAATAACACTTTTGTAATAAAAATTATTCCTTTATGCATCTTTCCATATGCATAAAAATCAAATTTAATAAGAATAACACTTTTGTAATAAAAGTAGTTCCTTTATGCATCTTTCTATGCATAAAAATCAAATTTAATAAGAATACTATTTTTATAATAAAAATAATTCCTTTATGCATCTTTCTATGCATAAAAATCAAATTTAATAAGAATAACACTTTTGTAATAAAAATAATTCTTTTATGCATCTTTCTATGCATAAAAATCAAATTTAATAAGAATAACACTTTTTAATAAAAATAATTCCTTTGTGCATCTTTCTATGCAAAAAAAATCAATTTTAATAAGAATAACACTTTTGTAATAAAAGTAATTCCTTTATGCATCTTTCTATGCATAAAATTAAAATTTAATAAGAATAAGACTTTTATAATAAAAATAATTCCTTCATGCATCTTTTTATGCATAAAAATCAAATTTAATAAGAATAACACTTTTATACTAAAAGAAATTTCTTTATACATCTTTCTATGCATAGAAATCAAATTTAATAATTAATATCTATGATATCCATGCATATTCATAGATGAATATTTACATGGAGTAATTAGAATATTTCTTTTAGATACAAAAATGGTGGGAATTACTCTTTTGGAATAACATAAAAACAAACTTTCTTTTTCACAAAATTTTGGTAAATTTTACCATAACCTCTTTTGTATGGCTAACCATTTCTCATTTGTATCTATCTTTATTTCACTTAATTAAACCAAATTAGAATTATAGAATTCTAATCTACATAATTTAAAAAACTCAAGAGAGTAAACAATAAGAAGAATTTAATTATTCACTTAGTTAATCTTTTATAGGATTGAGAAAGGTTGGAATGTAAAGAAGAGAAGAGGGTGGCCTTTCCATCAAAGGCATAGCATTTGAATTTAATTCAAACATCTGCAAAACATAAAAATCAAGAAAACCATAGATTTTTCATTAAAGAAAGTAAAAAAAATAGCTTACATGGAGCTTGTAAGCTCTCCTTTGGCTTAAGGAATTGAGTATTCTACTCTTGTTTGAAGCAAGAGTGGCCACCAATTCACTTTGGAGAGGATTAGGCCAAAAACAATTGAATTATTAAAAAAATCAATGTAGAAGGCTCAGGACAAGAGTAGAGTAACAGTATAAAAACACCATTAAGCTTTTTCAAAGGGGGAAGGCTTCTATATATAGGAAAAGTGAGCCTCTAACCAAGCAAACTGATTCTAGAATTTTCCAGATCAGTTTGGTCATTTTTTGACCATTTTTGGGTCAGTTCAGCTTACTTTTTGGATCTCGTTTTGAAAAAGGAGAGATGAGAGATGAAATATCTCATTTTATTGATTAAAAATTGGGGGTAATGATGATAAAAAGGAGCCTACTTCATGAGGGGAGATTCCCACACTGAGGTGTCAAAATTCAATTTTTTAATTGTTTTCTTTGGTCCTTAGTCCACTCTTCATCTTATGTGAGCATTTACTCATTTTTGAAGGGTTTTTCTTTTATTCTTCAATTTATCTCCTCCCTACATTTGGATTAATCCTATTGGTCCATAGGAGCCTTAATTGGACCATAATCCAAAAATTTCTCAAAATCTGGACCCTTAGGCTAAGGTCCTTTATACCTATTTTCAATAAATTCCAATTGCACATTGGAAAGTTCTTTTTGAATTTCTGTTTCATGGGAAACCATTTTAGACACTAGGAGGATTTTTATATCCAAAAATATCTCAATTTTGAATTACCTCCCTCTAGACATTTTCTCTCTCCATGCCAAAAGAGGGTAAAACAGGATCTTTCTTTTATTTCAGAGAGGGGAATAATTATAAGATCAGAAGGGGAGATTCTTACACCTACATACCTCAAAAGTTGGAGGGAGGAATCTTACATCCTACCCCACTTAAAAAACGTGAGATGTCCTCATCTCGCAAACTAGAGGACAACTCTTTTCCTTAAGATCCAGCTTATTCTGGGATTCCTTATAATTTGGTGAACCCAACAGAATCCTGGGATAAAGATCCCTTATATAAAACTGGGATTCCTTATAGTCTGGTGAACCCAACAGAATCCTGGGATAAAGATCCCTTATATAAAACTCATCATTAGATAACAATTTATTCAGATCATATCATTCATATCCTTAACACAAATATGGTCCTTTAGACCGAAATTTCCATCTAAACATTCCTCCAAGGGAAATTTCAATTATACAAGTTTTTAATTTGTTCTCTTAACTTGATCCACTGGGTCAAGTGTTAATAGTAACAATCTATCAACACAATCCACTAATCTCATTACTGAAGTCATTCCAGTTACGAACATCATCACATGGACTCGTCCCATTCATCCTCATTGTGGTTTTACTCAGCTTATCGGTTTTCAACCAAAATTCAGGAATCGTCATTTTTCAATCAGAATCCAAATCAACTCATTAGTTCTCAACCAAAATTATAAAATCATATCAACCACATTGGAATTCATCATCTAGATAGCACTTTTACTTATAATTTCAAGGTCTTACATTTACTCATATATACTACTAGTAAAGAGCTGCAGTTATACCCTCGGTATATATGTGTAGTCACGGTCCTTGGAATACCATCATGTCTAGGTCTCAAGCAAGTCAGGGATTCCATACAATTGCGGTGCTTCCATTTGAACACCCAATTACCTATTTATGAATCTTCATTCTGAATATCACTGTATATGAATTTCATCATACAATTACAACCTTTTACTGCTACTTCATAAATTTTTGACATTTCTGATTTCTCGGTTGATAACACCATATTGGTGAATTTGGGAATTTCCCAATTCCCATTTTTGAATACTTAAAAAAGGGGGACATGGATAACATGTTTGTAAGTTTCTCAAAACCCTATCATATGACCTATCGTTGGAAAGCGCTTCAAAAATGGAATCTAAAGAGCTATAAAGCGCTCATTTTGGATTAGTGGTGTTCAAGTTATGGTTAATCCAAACTTTTGACCACGTGTCCCAAACTTGTGAGAAATTGCCATATTCCCCAATATGGTGTTTGATCCACTTTAGCCAATTTGCTCTGAATTTTGCTGAAAGATCCCTGTCCTCTCCACGCAACGAATTCAGGGTGCTAGCAGCGAAAGTAGCACTTCTTGCGCAGGGCAGGGTCCCTCACTCGGGGCCTCGCCCATAGATATCCGGACAAGAGACTAATCCCTTAGTTCTTCCACAACCAAACCCAAAAAAACTTCCCTCTACCGGAAAGCACGGGCGATTCCTCCAAGATAAAATTTACTCTAACGTAGTCAAGAGCCTTAACTAACTGAACTGATCTGACCAAACCCGTAAGTCTCATAGTCAGATCAAGGAAAAGACTTGCACTTGGATCATATTGACCAACACTTTTTTCCTCATTGAGAGGCACAGCCGTTGATTCTTTTCCATAGAACAACTTTTACCCGAGATTTACTTCATGTATCGTACCGTAACAGAATTGAGTCTCATTTTAGGGATCTAACAATCCAGCCTAATCCCATCCAGTCTCGTGGATTAGCCAACCGCCCAACCACTGTAGTGATGGGATCCATTTAAAATTTTGATTAGGTTTTGTCCCAGGTACCAGGGAAAGAAGTTTCCAAGCACCCTAGCCAGATATTCATGCAACTTAAAACTAGTCACACCACTTACACACCCAATATAAGATTGTCTTTTTCATAGATTCAGTTGTCTTTAAAACAATCATTTAATGAAACTTTAGCATCACTGATCATAATCCTCCAAAATATCCGGTTGAATCCTAATTTCTAATTTTTTCTTCATCGGTGTATCCATGGCATCATTGGCAACCAGAATGTTGAGATATCGAGCTCATCTAGTGAGGCAGTGAACACTGATGACCTGCCTGGGGGATAGGCCCCACACTTACACCACTGGCATGGTTGGTGAGATCATGGGTAATATGCGGCCAGTGGGATGACAAGCTATGTGACAGCTATTCTAGAGACTGGCATAGTTATAGCGCCAACTCATTTAGTTGGGTTCACACTATAGAGAACCCTAGTATGTATTTGGTTGAGTACCTTTTCATATCGTGTGTACTCTTATCTTTGTATATGGTGTGTTGAGTGTTGTGTGAAGAAGAAGAAGATTTTCAGCCTCTCACCTTTTGTGTTCTCTTTTAGGGTTTTGTGAGTGTGTGTGTGCTTGCAAGAGCTCAAGCTCTCTTCTCCCCTGCATCTTTTCATGGTATCGGAGCTTAGTTCATGCTAAGGGCTGAGCTGCAAGCAAGAGAAGCACATGAAGCGGTACGAGGGTAAGAGCTTTATCTACTCTTCCCTATTTGTGTTGGCAACTACACCCTTGTCGGGAGCTCTATGCGAGGCACCGGCAAATGATCTCTGATTGAGGAGCTTTCTTCGCGCGAGTAAAGCTATAGGGCAACCACCTATCCACTCGGGGGTCTTTTCGATAGTTCCTAGCTCATAGTACCCGGCAATATATTCACTTATAAAAATCAAAATGGAATCTCTGTTGAAGATCAGCAAGATCAACCAACAGATCCATATAAAAGAGCCATGGACTCATCCGTTGAGACCAGCAAGGTCAATCAACCAGATCCATGCCCGAATCCAGAAAACAACTCTTACTCCTTGTTCCAATATCTTCCACGAATTCAGAAAACAACTCTTACTCCTTGCAACTTTATGAGATAGGTCTCCACGACCTCATTCACAAGACGGTCAAAATCCTTCTCCAGCATTTTTGACATAAAACAGTCATTTAAAAACAGGTCATAAATACAGTTTCTATAACGAACTCTCGTCTTTCCATATTGTTCCACATCAATCCTCAATTATTTCATGTGTATTCCCATTCTCATTACATCATTTTCCATCTCATTACATCTTTTCTCCTTTATCCGCATCATCAGATCTCATCCACTCGCATCTACCCATATCCACATCTCATCACATCATATTCATTTACATCACATATCATCCATCCACATCTATCCCAATTTACATCACATCTCATTCACTCACATCTCGATTCACATGACATCACATCTCATTCATTCACATCACATCACATCTATTCACGTCCATCACATCCATTTACATCCATCACATCACATTCATTTATATCCATCACATTCATTCATTCATATCCATCACATTCATTCTCATCACCGACCCATCACATATATTCTATCCACATTATATCACATCACTTCTATCCAAATCATATCTCATTCATACACATCTCTTTACATCACATCACATTCTTTCACATACACATCCACATCCATTCTTTCACATACATCCACATTCTTTCACATACATCCACATGCATTCTTTCACATACACATCCACATCCATTCTTCTCATACACATCCACATCCATTTTCACATACGCATTCACATCCATTTTCATCACATACACATCCACATCCATTCTTCACATACATATTCACATCCATTCTTCTCATACACATCCACATCCATTCTTCACATACACATTCACAACATTCACATCCATTTTCATCACATCCATTCTTCACATACACATTCACATCCATTTTCATCACATAACATCCACATCCATTCTTCTCATACACATCCACATCCATTTTCACGTACGCATTCACATCCATTTTCATCACATACACATCCACATCCATTCTTCTCATACACATCCACATCCATTCTTCACATACACATTCACATCCATCTTCACATACACATTCACATCCATTTTCATCACATCCATTCTTCACATACACATTCACATCCATTTTCATCACATATCATTCACATCCATTCTTCACATCCACATCCATATCCATTCTTCACATACACATTCACATCCATTTTCACATACACATTCACATCCATTCACATCCCATATAATTCATTTACATCCTGATTTCCATGACATCACACCTCATTCATTCACATCCTGTTTCACATCACATTACATCTCATCCATTCATTCATTCACATCTATCTGATTCACATCACATCTATTCTCGCGTAAGACAATCCTTTAAGACAACAGGGTTTCTATGCAAGTTTCCAGTTTGATTTTCTTTTGAATACAAGGAGTATTTCTTGAATCAGTATCCCCAAAAATTCTTGATCAAAATTCTGAGTTTTAAACCAAAATTCCTCCAAGTCTATAACCTTGATCCACAGATCAATTCGAAGGGTCTCAAACTTAGTTTCAGATTTGGCGGTAGTTTTGAGTGTGTTTTTCTAAACTAGTCACACCTTCTTTCCTCGAAACTGATGAAAGAGTTTGGTCTTGGTCAGTTGGTCTTGGTCAGAGTCTGATTCAAGGTTCGAGTCGTCGGATAAGATTTTTCCTGAACTATCTTTCTCGAAAAGGTTTGATAATTCACTTACTATTTTACTGAATTTCTTTCTTTGAATATTCACTTAATTGATTTCTAAATTACTTACGAATTCTAATGAGGAATAAATTAATCATTTATCTGAATACTTCGATCTCGATAGATTTCTTGAATTTTCTTTTTACAATCCGTGTGAATATAAAACGATAGAAATTTATCTCTTAGAGTATTTAATTATTCATTTATCAAATACTCCTAGAATTTAAACATAGAATTTAAGAGAATTCTAATTTTGATATCAAAATTCTTTATGCATCTATTTATGCATAAAAATCTACTTCAATGGGAAAAACACTTTTATAAAAAAGATCCTTTTTAGCATCTCTTTATGCATAAAATCAAATTTCATACGAATAACTCTTTTAAAATAAAAAGAATTTCTTTATGCATTTATTTATGCATAAAAAATAATTTTTATAAGAATAACTCTTTTATAATATTTTTAATTTCTTTATGCATCTTTCTATGCATAAAAATCAAATTTAATAAGAATAACACTTTTGTAATAAAAACAATTCCTTTATGCATCTTTCTATGCTTAAAAATCAAATTTGATAATATAACACTTTTGTAATGAAAATAATTCCTTTATGCATCTTTCTATGCATAAAAAATAAATTTAATAAGAATAACACTTTTGTAATAAAAATAATTCCTTTATGCATCTTTTTTTGCATAAAAATTAAATTTAATAAGAATCACACTTTTTTAATAAAAATAATTCCTTTATGCATCTTTCTATGCATAAAAATCAAGTTTAATAGGAATAACACTTTTATAATAAAAAAAATTCCTTTATGCATCTTTCTATGCATAAGAATCAAATTTAATAAGAATAACACTTTTGTAATAAAAATAATTCCTTTATGCATCTTTCTATGCATAAAAATTAAATTTAATAAGAATAACACTTTTATACTAAAAGAAATTCCTTTATGCATCTTTCTACGTGCATAGAAATCAAATTTAATAATTCATATCAGTGATATCCATGCATATTCATAGATGAATATGTACATGGAGTAATTAGAATATTTCTTTTAGATACAAAAATGGTGGAAATTACTCTTTTGGAATAACATAAAAATAAACTTTCTTTTTCACAAAATTTTAGAAAATTTTACCATAACCTCCTTTGTGAGGTTGACCATTTCTCATTTTTATCTATCTTTATTTAACTTAATTAAACCAAATTAGAATTATAGAACTCTAATCTACACAATTTTCTAAATTCAAGAGAGTAAACAATAAGAAGAGTTTAATTAATCACTTAGTTAATCTTTTCTAGGATTGAGAAAGGTTGGAACGTAAAGAAGAGAAGGGGGTGGCCTTTTCATCAAAGGCATAGCATTTGAATTTAATTCAAACATCTGCAAAACATAAAAATCAAGAAAACCATAGATTTTTCATTAAACAAAGTAAGAAAATTAGCTTACATCGAGCTTGTAAGCTCTCCTTTGGCTTGAGGGATTGAGTGTTCTACTCTTGTTTGAAGCAAGAGTGGCCACCAATTCACTTTGGAGAGGATTAGGCCAAAAACAATTGAATTATTAAAAAATTCAATGTAGATGGCTCTCAGGACAAGAGTAGAGTAACAGTGTAAAACACCATTAAGCTTTTACAAAGGGGGAGGCTTCTATTTATAGGAAAAGTGAGCCTCTAACCAAGCAAATTGATTCTAGAATTTTCTAGATCAGTTTGGTCAATTTTTGACCATTTTTGGGTCAGTTCAGCTTACTTTTTAGATCTAGTTTTGAAAAAGGAGAGAGGAGAGATAAAATATCTCATTTTATTGATTACAAATTGGGAGTAATTATGAGAAAAAGGCACCTACTTCATGAGGGGATATCCCACACTGAGATGTCAAAATTGAGTTTTTTAATTATTTTTTTGGTCCTTAGTCCACTCTTCATCTTATGTGAGCATTTACTCATTTTTGAGAGGGGATTTCTTTTATTCTTTAATTTATCTCCTCTCTATATTTGGATTAATCTTATTGGTCCATAGGAACCTTAATTGGACCAAATCCAAAAATCTATGAAAATCTGGACCCTTTATACTTATTTTCAATAAATTCCAATTGCACATTGGAAAGTTTTTTTTGAATTTCTATTTCAGGGGAAACCATTTTAGACACTAGGAGGATTTTTATATCCAAAAATATCTCAATTTTGAATTACCTCCCTCTAGTCATTTTCTCTCTCCAGGCCAAAACAGGGTATTATAAGATCAAAAGGGGAGGTTCTTACACCTGCACACCTCAAAAGCTGGAGGGAGGAATCTTATAGCTCCCATCTTAGAAGTGGTGGTTGGGATTCTTTCCACACCTACTTTATAAGTATTACTACACATATCACTCACTTTGTTTGTTGGCATAATGGGCATAATGGGCATTTTATTTTTTTTATAAATACCTATGCTTCATGCTTCTAGCTGCTAGAAGTGGTCGGTTGTGCTACGAAGTGATGCAGAGGAAAGGTACGCGCCCTAATGCATGGGACGTATGCCCTCCTCAAGCAACTTGAGCGAGAGGGCCACAACATGAATTGGATGGACGTTGTGAATATGGTAAACCTCTACATTTTCCACCCATCAATTAGTTTTGTCCTCACTTTTCCTCTCCCCCAAAGCTCGGTGCTTTGAGATCATTGAAAATCCCAGGAGACACTACGGACTGCTTGGGAGACTCTATGGACTACCGCCCTATGGAAGTCCCAACTTCTTGCTAAGAAGAAGTAAATTGTACTCTTCTATGCACGGGTGCATAGGAGACGCAACCCTAACAATATGAGTTGCGAGACGTGAGTCTAAATGATGGTGCAAACTCCGATGGTCAAAAATTCATTTTGATTTTGTTATATGATTTGGGTCCTTCGCAAAAAGCAAGAAGAGCCTGTGGAACCTCCAATTGTAGATGCAATACCGATAACATCTCCAGAACTTGACATGCAAATCCGACAATCTTGGAAGAATGAGATGGTTCTTCTAAAGGATGAGAGCATGATGCAAACTATCAATCAAGGGACTATCTTATATGTGTTTCCATTTGAATGTGTCAATTTTCAACAACTTGGTGATGATTGTGTGAGTGTGGCTATTGAAAGTGCAAATGAATTTCAAACTATGCCGCAAGTGGATAGTATCACCTTAGTTAAATGGCCTATTAAAGAGCTGACAATGCTGGATGGGAGCCCATTGCAACGCTATGTTCCGCTTAATGGCATGCATGCTGAACATGCTGATGTATGTAATGAGGATAATGATGGAGATGTAACTAATGAGGTTAATGTTGCCCAAACCTCTGCAAAAACACGCTACACTTTCATAAGCAGGATTCCAAAGCAAAGACCACAACCAGCTTTTGCCTTTTATATGTCACGTGAATCAGTTCAAAGGATTTCATCCATTGATTATTGTGTAAAAAAATGTTGTCAACTAATCGATCGTGATGTACTAATGAGGATACGAAAAGACTTTTGGGGACAATCTCAGGAGTCTCATACAAATTATGTATATGATGTGCTTTCTACAGCTTGGCATCGTGATTCAGCTCAAAAAATTAAATATGAATTTAGGTTAAATGGGGGTGATTGTTTGTCGCAGAGCATGGTATGAGATGCATGGTATACCAAAGACATCCTTTCAACGTTACAGGGAAAAGTTTGAGTCCGGTGTGTGTCAATATCTGCATGGAGACACAGGGGTATTGAGGAGAGGCCTCGGAAGTAGCACTTCTTGCGCGGGGTAAAGCCTCTCACTCGGACCCTCGCCCACGGATATCCGAACAAGAGAGTTATCCCTCGGTTCTTCCAAAACTGAGCACACATCTATCCACATCACATCTCATTTACTCCACATCTATCCACATCCATCACATCTATCACTTCACATCTCATTCACATGCATTTACATCACATCACCTCCATTCACATATCATTGTTGAAATATACAAGTGAATAGGGTGTGTGCGGGAACAAGCCCTTGGCTAGAGGCTATAAAAGAGAATCTGTAAATGTGAGAGAACCTGTGAAAAGGTGAGAAGAATCTATTGGGAGAGAATAAAGGGTAGTATGAGAAGATTTAAGAGGTGTGGAGATATTCTGGGAGAGGTGGAGAGAATCAAGCAAGAGAGGTGGAATCAAGCAAGAGAGATGGAATCAAGCAAGAGAGGTGGAGTGAATCAAGTAGAAATCACTGGGATTAGATGCTTGGATGTAAACTTTATAAATTGAGGCATTGTCCTAATGAGAACTTGCTGGTTTTTAATTATCCATGCCTACATTAAGCTATCAGTTAATTGCTCTTAATTATTATCTAATCTCTTTGTTAATGATGTTGATTCTAGCATTTGATCCACCATAGCTCATCACATTGCTGTAATTTTAACATGATATCAAAGCGAAGCCTAGAATCCATCAATTTGTGAGCCCATTATCTTGCTAATCACTTAGCTAATTAGGATTAGTAGCTAATTAATATTTTTCCCTCTTTTTCAACTAACCCTCTGTACCCCGAGCTGGTGGAGGAGCTCTATCTCCTTACATACATCAAATTAGCCCAAACCCTTCTAGCCCAACATAGCTACTTCAATGCTGCTCCAGCCCATCGAATTAGCTTAGCAAACCGTCGGTGCAATCAAGAGAAATCCTGTTTTTTTCTAGCGCTATTTTTTCTGAGAAAAATTGACATCTTGTCTGCTCTAGTTGTAATGGGTCTAATTCCTATTAGGCCCGGGAGTTTTCAAGCATGCTCTACAAGCTGGTGAAGTCAGAATTTAATTTGATCAAGTCTACAGTGAGATCCAAGCTCTTCATTAAATCTGCAAGTGACTTTGGTAAAACAGATATTAAGCATTCAATGTTTGGTCAAATCTTATGTTTCTTGGCTTAATCCTCTACTAGACTAATTGCTATTGATGGTCTTGAAAGGATTTGAGCTCATTTGAACTCTAAGGCCTCAGATCTGGGCTCCCCGCATACTCTGTTTTTTTCACACAAGAGAAGTGGAGTGAATCAAGGAGAAATCAGTGGGATTAGATGCTTGGATGTAAACTCTATAAATTGAGGCATTGGCCTAATGAGAACTTGCTGGTTCTTGATTATCCATGCCTACATTAAGCTATCAGTTAATTGCTCACTAATTAATTATTATCTAATCTCTTTGTTAATGATGTTGCTCACTAATTATTATCTAATTATATTTTAATTATTATCTAATCTCTTTGCTAATGATGTTGATTCTAGCATTTGATCCACCATAGCTCATCACATTGCTGTAATTTTAACAATCATCACATCTCATTTACATCTCATCACATTCTTATCCACATCCATTTACATCACATCACATCTCATCCACATCTCATCACATCCACTCACATCTCCTCACATCACATTGACATCTTATCACATTCATATCCACACCCATTTACATCCATCACATCTCATCCACATCTCATCACATCCACTCACATCTCATCACATTCACATCTTATCACATTCACATCCACATCTTATCACATTCACATCCACATCCATTTACATCACATCCCATCTTATCACATTCACATCCACATCCATTTACATCTCATCACATCCACTCACATCTCATCACATTCACATCTTATCACATTCACATCCACATCCATTTACATCACATCACATCCACATCCACATCCATTTACATCACATCACATCCACTCACATCTCATCACATTCATATCTTATCACATTCACATCCACATCCATTTACATCACATCATATCGCATCCACATCTCATCACATCCACTCACATCTCATCACATTCACATCCACATCCATTTACATCACATCACATCTCATTCATTTACATATTGTATTTTCATTCCTTAAGCTTCATTAATGAGAACTAATTCTAAACTTTCCTTTACTCATTGGATCCTCGATCCTCCCAAGGATTCTAGATTCCCTTTTTTGAATAAGAATTATCCAAGTTTTCTCGATGGATATTTTCATATTCTTTCTCAAATTTTTCAATTAAAATATATTCAATATTCTTCTTTTCGAGTAAAAGATTCATGGGATTTACAAAAATCAATTCTACCCATATTTCCCAATAAAAATAATAATACTCAAAATTTCACTTTTGATAAATACTCATAATTTGAATTATGCCAAAAATTCATCTTTTACCATTTAATTTCTTGGATCTCAATTGTCATGGAAATTCCTCTTTTTGCATAAAATAAATTTACTTAAAATTCCTCTTTTACCATTTAATTACTTGGATCTCAAATATCATGGGAATTCCTCTTTTTGTATAAAAATAAATTTACCAAAATTTACTCTTTTCTCATAATCAATTAATTTTGCATAATTACAAAAAAAATTATTTCTCATCATGAATATGATGAAAATCATTCTTTTTGCATAGGATGTCCAATCCTAGAATATGGTAGGAAGTCCTCTTTTAGCATTATGCATAAAAACAAGATATGTATGATTTTCTAAAAATTTTGCCATAGCTTTGTTGCTATTACTCATAATTCTCAAATTTTCTTTTTCTAAATAATAAAAGCTTGTAATGAAAATATGATAGTAGTTCCTCTTTTATGCTTAAAATCAAACTATGAATTTAAATCATAATTTTAACCATAATCATAAACTTAATTATGATTATCCCACTAGATTAAGCTAGCTCCATTATTTCTCTTTTCCCAAATTGATAGGATAATCTCATTTAGAATCATTCAAAGTGGTTTTTAACTACAATGCAAAAGATGATATCAACCAACATTCGAATTCATGCTCTAGATAGCATTTTTGCTTATAACTTCAAGGTCTTAGATTTACTCATATATATTGTCGATAAAGAGCTGCAGATATACCCACGGTATATACGGGTAGTCACGGTCCTTGGAGCTATAAGGTAAATACCATCATATCTAGGCCTTAAGAAAGTTAGCGATTCCATATAATTGTGGTACTTCCATCTGAAGACCCAATTTCCAATTTATGAATCTTCATTTCGAATATTAATTTGTATGAATTTCATCACACAATTACAAACTTTTACTTGTAATTCTTCATAAATTTTTGACATTTATGGCTTCTCGGTTGTTCCACTTTAGCCAATTTGCTCTGATACCAGCTGAAAGATCCCTGCCCCCTCTGCGCAACGAATTCAAGGGTTCTAGCAGCAGCAGCAGAAGTAGCACTTCTTGCGCAAGGCATAGCCTCTCACTCAGGGCCTCGCCCACCACCACGGATATCCAGACAAGAGACTAATCCCTCGGTTCCTCCAAATCCGAGCCCGAAAAAACTTCCCTTGCCCTACAGACAGGCGATTCCTCTAGGATAATTTTATTCTAACGTAGTCAAGGTCATCACTAACCAAACTGATCCGGCTGAACCCGTAAGTCTCATGGTCAGATCAAGGAAAAGACTTGCACTTGGATCATAGAGTCCAACGATTTTTTCCTCATCATTCAAGAGGCACAACCATTGATTCTTTTCCATAGAACAAAGGTATCTGGGATTTGCTTCAACTATCATAACTTAACAGAATTAAGTCTCATTTTAGGGATCCATCAATCCATCTTAGCCCCATCCAATCCCATGAGTGAGCCAACCGCCCAACCACTGTAATGATAGGATCCATTTAGAAATTTAGTTATGTTTTGCCGTGGGTACTAGGGAAAAGAGTTCCCAGGCCTCCTAGCCGGCGCTTCAAGCAAACTTCAAGATAGTCACACCACTTACACACCCAATATGAAATTGACTGTTTCACAGATTCAGTTGTCTTTAAAACAATCTTTTAATGAAACCATAGTATCAGTGATCATAATCCTCCAAAATATCCAGCTTGAATTCTAGTTTCTAATCATTCCTTCATCGATGTACCTATGGCATCATTGGCAACCAGAATGCTCACCACCTATTCACTCAAGGGCCTTTTTAATAGCTCCTAGCTCATAGAACCCAGAAATATATTCTCTTAAGAAAATCCAGATGGACTCTCCGTTAAAACAGATCCATATAAAAGAGAAATGGACTCATCCGTTAGGGACTAGCAAGGACAATCAACCAGATCCATGCACGAGTTTAGAAAACAACACTAACTCCTTGTTATATTTTCTTCCTTGACGCACGCGTGGGTATCGTCGGAGGCGAGCACCGTATGGTCAGCACCCTCCTCTAGGCTCCTTTGCAAGTCACCTAGTGCTTCACTCATAGGCCACTCCCTTGGTCCCTCATCCACCGTACTGGAAGCTCACCATTTAAATCGAACCGAGGCTGGTCAAGACCTTGGCCGAACTTGCTACGTAAGATATCCTCCATCTATTGCAACTTTATCACTTAGGTCTCCATGACCTCATTCATAAGATGGTCAAAATGTTTTCCCAGCATTCTTGACATAAAACAGTCATTTAAAAACAGGTCATAAATACAATTTCTACGAACTCTCATCTTTCCACATTGTTCCACATCATTTCTCATTATTCCACATTCTTCTACATCAATTCACATTGCTTATTCCACATCCAGTCATATGTATTCCCATCGTCTCCATCCATTCTCATCCAATCATATCATATTACATCTCATCACGTCTATCCACATCACATCACATTCATCCACATCACATCTCATCTTATCCAATTACATCTATTCAGATCCTCATCACATCACATCACATCTGAATCCTCATCACATCTCAACCATTCATCACATCTACCCAAATCAACATCACATCACATCACATCCATTCAAATCACATCTCATCCATTCAAATCACATCTCATCCATTCACATCTACCCCGATCCACATCACATTACATCACATCCATTCACCTCACATCTCATCCATTCACATCTATCTAGATCCACATCACATCTCATCCATTCACATCTACCTAGATCCACATTTATCCACCTTACATCTCATCCATCCATTCACATTACATCACATCCATTTAGATATCATCATATCACATCCATTCACATCTCATCGCATCCATTCAAATATCATCACATCACATTCACATCCATTTACATCTCATCGCATCCATTGACATCTCATCACACCCATTTACATCCATCAACCCATTCACAGCCATCACATTCATTGCATCCTCATCACATCACATACATTCCGTCAACATCTATCCTTATCACATCACATTCATTCCATCCATATCACATCACATTCATTCCATCCACTTTACATCACGTCCACATCTATTCACATCACATCTCATTCATTCCATCTACATTACATCACATCCACATCTATCCATATCTCATCACATCCATTCACATCTCATCACATTCATACACATTTATCCATTCATTCACATTCACTTCTATCCACATCCATCCATTCATTCACATGCACATCCATATCTCATCACATCCATTCACATCTCATCACATTCATACACATTTATCCATTCATTCACATTCACTTCTATCCACATCCATCCATTCATTCACATGCACATCTATCCACATCCATCCATTCATTCACATTCACATGTATCCATATCCATTCATTCATTCACATGCACATATTTCACTTCACATCTCATTCTCATCCAGTTACATCACATCACCCCCATTCACATATCATCACATCTCATTCACATCTCATCACATTCACATCCACATCCATTTACATCACATCACATCTCATCAACATCTCATCACATCAGCTAACATCTCGTCACATCACATTCACATATTATCACATTCATATCCACATCTATTTACATCACATCACATCTCATCCACATCTCATCACATCCACTCACATCTCATCACATTCACATCTTATCACATTCACATTCACATCCATTTACATCACATCCCATCTCATCACATCCACTCACATCTCATCACATCCACTCACATCTCATCACATTCACATCTTATCACACGGTCCTTGGAACTATAAGGTAAATACCATCATATCTAAGCCTCAAGCAAGTCAGGGATTCCATATAATTGGGGTACTTCCACATCTGAAGACCCAATTTCCAATTTATGAATTGTCATTCTGAATATTAATTTGTTTAAATTAATCACACAATTACAATCTTTTACTGGTACTTCATAAATTTTTGACATTTTTGGCTTCTCGATTGTTCCACTTTAGCCAACTGCTTTGATACCAGCTGAAAGATCCTTGTCCCCTCTGCTCAATGAATTTAGGGGTGCTAGTAGCAGAAGTAGCACTTCTTGTGCAGGGCAAAGCCTCTCACTTGGGGCCTCGTTCTCCACGGATATCCGGACAAGTGACTAATCCCTCGGTTCTTCCAAAACCGAACCCAAAAAAACTTCCCTCGTCTAGCAGACAGGCGATTCCTCCAGGATAATTTTATTCTAACGTAGTCAAGGTTATCACTAACCAAATTGATTCGACTCAACCCGTAAGTCTCATGGTCAGATCAAGGAAAAGACTTGCACTTGGATCATAGAGTCCAATGCTTTTTTCCTCATCAAGAGGCACATCCGTTGATTCTTTTCCATAGAAGAAGGGTTATCCAGGATTTACTTCAACTATTATAACTTAACAGAACTGAGTCTCATTTTAGGGATCCATCAGTCCAGCCTAACCCCATGGGTTAGCCAACCGCCCAACCACTATAGTGATAGGATCCATTTAGGAATTTGGTTATGTTTTGCCCCGGGTACCAGGGAAAAGAGTTTCCCAAGCCCCCTAGCCTAATCCCATGGGTTAGCCAACCGCCCAACCACTGTGGTGATAGGATCCATTTAGGAATTTTGTTATGTTTTGCCCCGGGTACCAAGGAAAAGAGTTTCCCAGGCCCCCTAAGCCAGCGCTTCAAGAAAACTTCAAGATAGTCACACCACTTATACACCCAATATGAAATTGCCTGTCTTTAAAACAACAATCTTTTAATGAAACCATAATATCATTGATCATAATCCTCTAAAATATCCACCTTGATTTCTAATTTCCAATCACTCCTTAATCAGTGTACCTATGGCATCATTGGGGCAACCAGAACGCTCACCACCTATTCACTCAGGGGCCTTTTCAATAGTTCCTAGCTCATAGAACCCAAAAATATATTCTCTTAAGAAAATCCAGATGGACTCTCCATTGAAGATTAGCAAGATCAAGAAACAGATCCATATAAAAGAGCCACGGACTCATCCGTTAAGGACCAGGAAGGACAATCAACCAGATCCATGCCTGAGTTAAGAAAATATCTCTAACTCCTTGTTCCATTTTCTTCCTGGACGCACGCGTGGGTATCTTCGGGGACGACCCAGAGCCCGAGCACCGTATGGTCCTCAGCACCCTCTAGGCTCCTTTTACAGGTCACTTAGTGCTTCACTCATAGGCCGCTTCCTTGGTCCCACATCCACCGTACCGAAAGCTCACCATTTAAATCGAACTAAGGCTGGTTAGTCAAGACCTCAGCCGACCTTACTACAGGAGACATCCTCCATTGACTTTCCGTCAGCTGTTGCAACTTTATCACTTAGGTCCACGACCTCATTCACAAGATGGTCAAAATGCTTTCTCAGCATTCTTGACATAAAACAGTCATTTATACACTTTCTAACGAATCTCATCTTTCCACATTGTTCCACATCATTTCTCGTTATTCCACATTCTTCTACATCAATTCACATTGCTTATTCCACATCCAGTCATATGTATTTCCATCATCTTCATCCAATCATATCATATTACATCTCATCACATCTATCCACATCACATCTATCCAATCATATCATATTACATCTCATCACATCTATCCACATCACATTAAATTCATCCACATCTCATCACATCCAATTACATCTATTCAGATCCTCATCACATCACGTCACATCCTTCCTCATCACATCTCATCCATTCACATCTACCCATATCCACATCACATCCATTCACATCACATCTCATCCATTCACATCTACCCCGATTCACATCACATCACATCACACCCATTCACCTCACATCTCATCAATTCACATCTATCTAGATACACATCACATCACATGACATCTATTCACATCATATCTCATCCATTCACATCTACCTAGATCCAATTTATCCATTCACATCATATCTCATCCATTCACATCTACCTAGATCCACATTCATCCATTCACATCATATCTCATCCATTCACATTACATCACATCTACCTAGATCCACATTCATCCACCTTACATCTACCTAGATCCACATTCATCTACCTAGATCCACATTCATCCACCTTACATCTACCTAGATCCACATTCATCTACCTAGATCCACATTCATCCATTCACATCATATCTCATTCATTCACATCCATTCACATCTACCTAGATCCACATTCATCCACCTTACATCTCATCCATCCATTCACATTACATCACATCCATTCAAATATATCATCATATCACATTCACATCTCATCTTGCATCCATTCAGATATCATCACATCATCACATTCACATCCATTCACATCCATCTCGCATCCATTCAGATATCATCACATCCATTCACATCTCATCGCATCCATTGACATCTCATCACACCCATTTACATCCATCCCATTCATTGCATCCTCATCACATCACATACATTCCATCTACATCTATCCTTATCACATCACATTCATTCCATCCATATCACATTACATTCATTTCATCCACTTTACATCATGTCCACATCTATCCACATCACATCTCATTCATTCCATCTACATTACATCACATCCACATCTATCCATATCTCATCACATTCATTCACATCTCATCACATTCATCCACATCCACATTCATTCACATCTCATCACATTCATCCACATCCATCCATTCATTCACATGCACATCTATCCACATCCATCCATTCATTCACATTCACATCTATCCACATCCATCCATTCATTCACATGCACATCTATCACTTCACATCTCATTCTCATCCATTTACATCACATCACCCCCATTCACATATCATCACATCTCATCACATTCACATCCACATCCATTTACCTCACATCACATCCACTCACATCTCCTCACATCACATTCACATCTTATCACATTCACATCCACATCCATTTATATCTTATCCACATCTCATCACATCCACTCACATCTCATCACATTCACATCTTATCACATTGACATCCACATCCATTTACATCACATCTCATCTCATCCACATCTCAGCACATCCACTCACATGTCATCACATTCACATCTTATTACATTCACATCCACATCTAGTTACATCACATCACATCTCATTCATTTACATATTGTATTTTCATTCCTTAAGCTTCATTAATGAGAACTAGTTCCAAACTTCCGTTTACTCATTGGATCCTCAATCCTCCCAGGGATTCTAGATTCCCTTTTCTCTGAATAAGAAATATCCAAGTTTTTTCGATCGATATTTTCATATTCTTTCTCAAAATTTTCAATTAAAATATATTCAATATTCTTCTTTTCGAGTAAAAGATTCATGGGATTTACAAAAAAAATTTCTACCCATATTTTTCAATAAAAATAATAATACTCAAAGTTACACTTTTGATAAATACTCGTAATTTGAATTATACCAAAAATTTCTCTTTTACCATTTAGTTTCCTAGATCTCAATTATCATGGAAATTTCTCTTTTTGCATTAAATAAATTCACCAAGAATTTCTCTTTTACCATTTAATTACTTGGATGTCAAATATCATGAGAATTCCTCTTTTTGTATAAAAATAAATTTACCAAAATCTACTCTTTTCTCATAATTAATTAAATTTGCATTATTTTTAAAAAATTATTTCTCATGAATATGATGAAAATCATTCTTTTTGTATAGGATGTCCAATCCTAGAATATGGTAAGAAGTCCTCTTTTAGCATTATGCATAAAAATAAGATATGTATTATTTTTTAAAAATTTTACCATAGCTTCACTGCTATTATTGATAATTCTCAAAAAAAATTTCTAAATAATAAAAGCTTGTAATGAAAATATGATAGTAGTTTCTCTTTTATGCTTGAAATCAAATTATGAATTGAAATCATAATTTAAACCATAATCATAAACTTAATTATGATTATCTCACTAGATTAAGCTAGTTCCATTATTTCTCTTTTCCCAAATTGATAGGATAATCTATTTCTCATTTAGAATCATTCAAAGTAGTTTTTAACTACTTATAAATAATCTAAAAGAAATAAACATTATTTTGTCATAAAAATACCATTTTCTTAATCTCTAGCCTATCAAGCCTAGAGTTTAGATTTGAATTAAGAGAATATCTTTGAGAAGCATCCTTTCTCAAGGGATTTATCCATAAAGATGGCTATTCTTTTAGAAAGAGAGATTTATTTAGAGAAAGCATTACATATAAGCATAAAGAGTAACTTTCTCTTAATTAAGCATTAAGACTTTAAGGGAAAGCTTAACTTGAATTAAAACAATTATTTAGAAAGCTTCTCAAGCTTAAGAGGGATTGAGAAGAAGAAAGTTATTGAGAAAATTGAAAAAAAACCATAAAATATGATTTTACCTTCAACTTTGGCTTGATTCTCTAATTGCAGTGAAGCCCCGGACCAATCAATTGGTCCACCAAGAGGAGAAGAGTAACTCCAAGAGTTGTTGTAGAGAGAGCGAGAGAGCTCCAAGCTCCCAAGAGAGAGAAAAATTAAAGGGATAATAGAAAATATGATTATTTTAATATAATACTGGCGTAGTATAGCTCCAATATATTTTTACAAATGAATGAGGATTTATTTATAGGTGAGGGAGGCCACTAACCAAGTCCAACTAGGTTCTAGAATTTTTCAGGTTCAGTTTGACTCAATTTAGACAAGATTTGGACCAGTTTGGCTCCCTTTTTGATTTAGTTTGATCCAGGAGAGAGGAGAGATGAAAATATCACAATGTTTTTAAATTAAAAACCCTTCCACACATGTGAAAAAGGCACCTACCTCAAGAGTCCCCCTCTCCTTACCAAGGTGTCAAAAATGCATCATTATTCCAAAATATCTAAATTTTTTAGTAATATTTCATGATTTTTAACTAATAAACCTTGTACTCAGTCAACTCTTCATCTTATGTGAGCATTTACTTATTTTTGGGTATTTTCTTTTATTCTTTTGGATTTATCTCATCCCAACTCTTGGATTAATCCAATTGGCCCATTGGAATCTTAATTGGACCATAATCCAAAAATTTTAGAAAATGTAGACCCTTAGGCTAAGGTCCCTTATACCATTTTCAATTAATTCCTAATGCACATTGGAAAGTTCATTTTGAACTTCTGTTTCAAGGGAGTCCATTTCAGACACTAGGAGGATTTTTATATCCAAAGATATCTCAATTTTGGATTATCTATCTCTAGATATTTTCTCTCTCTAGGCCAAAATAGGGTAAAACAAGATCTTTCTTCTATTTCAGAGAGGCGAATAATTTCAAGAACAAAAGGGGAGGTTCTTACACCTTTACATCTCAAAAGCTGGAGGGAGGAATCTTACATCCTACCCCACTTAAAAAATGCAATATGTCCTCATCTCGCAAGCTGGCGGATAAGCTCTTTTACATTAAGATCCAACTGATTCTGGGGTTCCTTATAGTTTGATCAACCCATGTAGAATCCTGGGATAAAGATCCCATCTACAAGAATAATACACATAACTCATTATTAGAGAACAATTCATTCAGAACATATCATTCATATCCTTAACACAATAATGGTCCATCAGACCAAAAATTTCATTTGAACATTCCTCCACGAGAATTTCAGTTATGCTGAAGGTTCTCAATTTGTCATCCCTTAATTAGATCCACTGGGTCAAAGGTCAAACATCATCAACCTATCATCAACCTATCAGCACAATCCACTAATCTCATAGTGATATGCTGAAAGTTATAATCATCTTCCGGTTACTAACATCATCACTAGGATTCGTCCCATTCATAGTCACGGTGCTTGGAGCTATAAAGTAAATACCATCATATCTAGGCCTCAAGCAAGTCAGGGATTCTATATAATTGCGGTACTTCCATCTGAAGACCTAATTTCCAATTTATGAATCTTCATTCTGAATATCAATTTGTATGAATTTCATCACACAGTTACAATCTTATACTAGTACTTCATAAATTTTTGACACTTCTGGATTCTCGGTTGTTCCACTTTAGCCAATTCGCTTTGATACCAGCTGAAAGATCCCTTCCCCCTCCGCCCAACAAATTCACGGGTGCTAGCAGCGGAAGTAGCACTTCTTGCGTGGGGTAGAGCCTCTCACTTGGGCCCTCGCCCACCACGAATATCCAAATAAGAGACTTATCCCTCGGTTCTTCTAAAACTGAGCCTGAAAAAACTTCCCTCGCCCAACAGACATAGGCGATTCCTCCAGGATAAATTTATTCTAACGTAGTCAAGGTCATTACTAACCAAACTAATCCGACTGAACCTGTAAGTCTCATGGGCCAGATCAAGGAAAAGACTTGCACTTGGATCATAGAGTCCAACGCTTTTTTCCTCATCAAGTGGCACAGCCATTGATTCTTTTCCATAGAACTAGGGTTATCTAGGATTTACTTCAACTATCGAAACTTAATAGAATTGAGTCTCATTTTAGGGATCCATCAATCTAGCCTAACCCCATCCAATCCCATGGGTTAGCCAACCGCCCAACCACTATAGTGATAGGATCCAGTTAGAAATTTGGTTATGTTTTTCCGGACGTACCAGGGAAAAGAGTTCCCAGGCCCCCTAGCCGGTGCTTTAGGCAAACTTCAAGATAGTTACACCACTTACACACCCAATATGAAATTGCATGTTTCATAGATTCAGCTGTCTTGAAAAAAATCTTTTAATGAAACCATAGTATCACTAATCATAATCCTCCAAAATATCTAGCTTGAATTCTAGTTTCCAATCATTCCTTTATCGGTGTACCTATGGCATCATTGGCAAATAGAACGCTCACCACCTATTTACTCAGGGGCCTTTTCAATAGCTCCTAGTTTATAGAACCCATAAATATATTCTCTTAAGAAAATCTAGATGGACTCTCCGTTGAAGATCAAGCAAAAAATCCATATAAAAGAGCCATGGACTCTCCGTTGAAGATCAGTAAGATCAAGAAAAAGATCCATATAAAAGAGCCATGGACTCATATATTGAGGACCAGCACAAGGACAATCAACCAGATCCATGCCCGAGTTCAGAATCCCGAGTTCAGAAAACAACTCTAACTCCTTGTTCCATTTTCTTCCTGGATGCACGCATGGGTATCTTCGAGGGTGATCCAGAGCCCGGGCACCGTATGGTCAGCATCCTCTAGGCTCCTTCGTAGGTCACCTAGCACTTCACTCATAGGCCGCTTCCTTGGTCCCTCATCCACTATACCGGAAGCTCACCATTTAAATCGAACCGAGGCTGGTCAAGACCTCAGCTGACCTTGTTACGCGAGACGTCCTCCATTGACTCTCCGTTAGCTGTTGCAACTTTAGCACTTAGGTCTCCACGACCTCATTCACAAGATGGTCAAAATGCTTTCCCAGCATTCTTGACATAAAACAGTCATTTAAAAACAGGTCATAAATACAGTTTCTAACGAACTCTCATCTTTCCACATTGTTCCACATCATTTCTCGTTATTCCACATTCTTCTACATCAATTCACATTGCTTATTCCACATCCAGTCATATGTATTTCCATCGTCTTCATCCAATCATATCATATTACATCTCATCACATCTATCCACATCACATCACATTCATCCACATCACATCTCATCACATCCAATCACATCTATTATTCAGATCCTCATCACATCACCTCACATTCATCCACATCACATCTCATCACATCTAATCACATCTATTATTCAGATCCTCGTCACATCACGTCACATCCTTCCTCATCATATCTCATCCATTCACATCTACCCTTATCCACATCACATCACATCACATCTCATCCATTCACATCTACCCCAATCCACATCACATCACATCACATCCATTCACCTGACATCTCATCCATTCACATCTATCTAGATCCATATCATATCACATCACATCACATCTTATCCATTCACATCTACCTAGATCCACATTCATCCACCTTACATCTCATCCATCCATTCACATTACATCACATCCATTCAGATATATCATCATATCACATTCACATCCATTCACATCTCATCGCATCCATTTAGATATCATCACATCACATTCACATCCACTCACATCTCATCGCATCCATTGACATCTCATCACACCCATTCACATACATCACATTCATTGCATCCTCATCACATCATGTACATTCCATCCACATCTATCCTTATCACATCACATTCATTCCATCCATATCACATCACATTCATTGCATCCACTTTACATCACATCACATTCATTGCATCCACTTTACATCACATCCACATCTTTCCACATCACATGTCATTCATTCCATCTACATTACATCACATCCACATCTATCCATATCTCATCACATCCATTCACATCTCATCACATTCATCTACATCCATCCATTCATTCACATTCACATGTATCCACATCCATCCATTCATTCACATGCACATCCATCCACATCCATCCATTCATTCACATTCACATCTATCCACATCCATCCATTCATTCACATGCACATCTATCACTTCACATCTCATTTTCATCCATTTACATCACATCACCCCCATTCACATATCATCACATCTCATCCGAATCTCATCACATTCAAATCCACATCCATTTACAACATCACATCTCATCTCATCCACATCTTATCACATCCACTCAGATCTCCACATCTTATCACATTCACATCCACATCCATTTACATCGCATCACATCTCATCCACATCTCAGCACATCCACTCACATCTCATAACATTTACATCCACATCCATTTACATCACATCACATCTCATCACATCCACTCACATCTCATCACATTCACATCTTATCACATTCACATCCAAATCCATTTACATCACATCACATCCAAATCCATTATAAGAATTATCTAAGTTTTCTCGATGGATATTTTCATATTCTTTCTCAGATTTCTCAATGATAATATATTCAATATTCTTCTTTTCGAGTAAAAGATTCATGGGATTTATAAAAATCAATTCTACCCATATTTTTCAATAAAAATAATAATACTCAAAATTTCACTTTTGATAAATACTCATAATTAGAATTATGCCAAAAATTCCTCTTTTACCATTTAATTTCTTGGATCTCAATTATCTCATGAGAATTTCTCTTTTTACATAAAATAAATTTACCAAAAATTCATCTTTTACCATTTAATTACTTGGATCTCAAAATATCATGAAAATTTCTCTTTTTGTCTAAAAATAAATTTACCCAAATTTACTCTTTTCTCATATCAATTAATTATGGATAATTACAAGAAAATTATTTCTCATGAATATGATGAAATCATTCTTTTTACATAGGATGTCCAATCCTAGAATATGGTAGGAAGTCCTCTTTTAGCATTATGCGTAAAAATAAGATATGTATTATTTTCTGAAAATTTTGCCATAGCTTCGCTGCTATTACTAATAATTCTCTTTTTTTTTCTAAATAACAAAAGCTTGTAATGAAAATGTGATAGTAGTTCCTCTTTTATGCTTAAAATCAAACTATGAATTTAAATCAAATTTTAACCATAATCATAAACTTAATTATAATTATCCCACTAGATTAAGCTAGTTCCATTATTTCTCTTTTCCCAAATTGATAGGATAATCTATTTCTCATTTAGAATCATTTAAAAGAAATAACCATTATTTTGTTAACACAAAATTATAAAAATACCATTTTCTTAATCTCTAGCTTATCAAGCCTAAAGTTTAGCTGTGAATTAAGAGACTATCATTGAGAAGCATCCTTTTTCAAGGGATTTATCCATAAAGATGGCTATACTTTTAGAGAGAGAGAGAGAGATTTATTTAAAGAAAGCATTATAAATAAGCATAAAAATTAACTTTATCTTAATTAAACATTAAGACTTTAAAGGAAAGCTTGATTTGAATTAAAACAATTTTTAAGAAAGCTTCTCAAGCTTGAGAGGGGTTGAGAAGAAGAAAGTTATTGAGAAAATTAAAAAAAACCATAAAATTTGATTTTACCTCCAAGCTTGGCTTGATTCTCTTATTGCGGGAAGCCCACGACCAATCAATTGGTCCACCAAGAGGAGAAGAGCAACTCCAAGTGTTGTTGTAGAGAGAGAGAGAGAGAGAGAGAGAGAGAGAGAGAGAGAGAGAGAGAGAGAGAGCTCCAAGCTCCTAAGAGAGGATAATTTAAGGGATAATAGAAAATATGATTATTTTAATATAATACTGGCATAGTATAGCTCTAATATATTTTTACAAATGACTGAGGATCTATTTATAGGTGAGGGAGGCCACTAACCAAGTCCAACTAGGTTCTAGAATCTTTCAGGTTCAGTTTGACTCAATTTGGACAAGATTTGGACCAGTTTGGCTCCCTTTTTGATTTGGTTTGATCCAGGAGAGAGGAGAGATAAAAATATCACAATTTTTTTGAATTAAAAACCCTTCCACACATGTGAAAAAGGCGCCTACCTCAAGAGTCCCCCTCCCCTTACCAAGGTGTCAAATATGCGTCATTATTCCAAAATATCTCATTTTTTAGTAATATCTCATAATTTTTAACTAATAAACCTTGTACTCAGTCAACTCTTCATGTTATGTGAGCATTTACTCATTTTTGGGTATTTTCTTTTATTCTTTTGGATTTATCTCATCTCAACACTTGGATTAATCTAATTGGTCCATTGGAACCTTAATTAGACCATAATCTAAAAAATTCTGAAAATGTAGACCCTGAGGCTAAGGTCTCTTATACCATTTTCAATGTAGACCCTGAGGCTAAGGTCCCTTATACCATTTTCAATTAATTCCTAATGCACATTGGAAAGTTAATTTTGAACTTTTGTTTCAGGGGAATCCATTTTAGACACTAGGAGGATTTTTTATATCCAAAGATATCTCAATTTTGGATTATCTCTCTCTAGGCCAAAATAGGGTAAAACAAGATCTTTCTTCTATTTCAGAGAGGGGAATAATTTCAAGAAGAGAAGGGGAGGTTCTTACACTTTTACACCTCAAAAGCTAGATGGAGGAATCTTACATCCTACCCCACCTAAAAAACGTGAGATATCCTCATCTCGCGAGCTGGAGGATAAACTCTTTCACCTTAAGATCCACAACTGATTCTGGGGATCCTTATAGTTTGATCAACCCACGCAGAATCCTGGGATTAAAATCCCTTCTACAGGAAGAACACACATAACTCATTATCATAGAACAATTCATTCAGAACATATCATTCATATCCTTAACACAATAATGGTCCAGCAGACCGAAATTTCATTTGAACATTCCTCCATGAGAATTTAAGTTATGCAGGTTCTCAATTTGTCATCCCTTAGTTAGATCCCTTGGGTCAAAGGTCAAACATTATCAATCTGTCAACACAATCCACTAATCTCATAATGATCTGCAAAAAGTTATAATCATCTTCCAGTTACTAACATCATCACTGGGATTCGTCCCATTCATCCTCATTGTGGCTTTGTTTAACTTATCTTCTTTCAACAAGAATTCAGAAATCATTATCTTTCAATCAGAATCCAAATCAATTCATCAATTCTCAACCAGAATTCAAAAAATCATATCAACCAGCATTCAAATTCATCCTCTGGATAGCATTTTTGCTTATGACTTCAAGGCCTTAGATTTACGCGTATATATTGTCAGTAAAGAGCTGCAGATATACCCACGGTATATACGGGTAGTCACGGTCCTTGGAGCTTTAAGGTAAATACCATCATATCTAGGCCTTAAGCAAGTGAGGGATTCCATATAATTGAGGTACTTCCATCTGAAGACCCAATTTCCAATTTATGAATCTTCATTTCGAATATTAATTTGTATGAATTTCATCACATACAATATTTTATTCATACTTCATAAATTTTTGACATTTTTGGCTTCTCGATTGTTCCACTTTAGCCAATTCGCTCTGATTCTAGCTGAAAGATCCCTGCCCCCTCCGCGCAACGGCGGATTCAGGGGTGCTAGCAGTGGAAGTAGCACTTCTTGCACAGGGTAGAGCCTCTCACTCGGGGCCTCGCCCACATATATTCGGACAAGAGACTAATCTCTTGGTTCTTCTAAAACCAAACACGGAAAAACTTTAGGCGATTCCTCCAGGATAATTTTATTCTAACGTAGTCAAGGTCATCAGTCACTAAAACCAAACTGATCCGACTAAACCTGTAAGTCTCATGGTGGTCAGATCAAGAAAATACTTGCACTTGGATCATAGAGTCCAATGCTTTTTTCCTCATCAAGAGGCACAGCCGTTGATTCTTTTCCATAGAACAAGGGTTATCCGGGATTCACTTCAACTATCGTAACTTAACAGAATTAAGTCTCATTTTAGGGATCCATCAGTCTAGCCTAACACCATCCAATCCCATGGAATGGCCAATCGTCCAACCACTGTAGTGATAGGATCCATTTAGAAATTTGGTTATGTTTTGCCTCGGGTACCAGGGAAAAGAGTTCCCAAGCCCCCTAGCTGACGCTTCAAGTAAACTTCAAGATAGTCACACCACTTACACACCCAACATGAAATTTCCTGTTTCACAGGTTCAGCTATCTTTAAAACAATCTTTTAATGAAACCATAGTATTACTGATCATAATCCTCCAAAATATCCTTCTTGAATTCTAGTTTCCAATCATTCCTTCATCGGTGTACCTATGACATCATAACGAGAATGCTCACCCCCATTCACATATCATCACATCTCATCCGAATCTCATCACATTCAAATCCACATCCATTCACAACATCACATCACATCTTATCCACATCTTATCACATCCACTCAGATCTCCACATCTTATCACATTCACATCCACATCCATTTACATCCACATCCATTTACATCGCATCACATCTCATCCACATCTCAGCACATCCACTCACATCTCATAACATTTACATCCACATCCATTTACATCACATCACATCTCATCACATCCACTCACATCTCATCACATTCACATCTAAATCCATTTACATCACATCACATCTCATCCACATCTCATCACATCCAATCTCCTTACATCACATTACATCGATTTACACCACATCACATCTCATCACATCCACTCACATCTCATCACATCACATCTCATCACATCCACTCACATCGATTTACACCACTCACATCTCATCACATTCACATCTTATCACATTCACATCCACATCCATTTACATCACATCACATCTCATTTATTTACATATTGTATTTTCATTGCTGAAGCTTCATTAATGAGAACTAATTCTAAACTTCCGTTTACGCATTGGGTCCTTGATCCTCCCAGGGATTCTTGATTCTCTTTTATGAATAAGAATTATCTAAGTTTTCTCGACGGATATTTTCATATTCTTTCTCAGATTTCTCAATTATAATATATTCAATATTCTTCTTTTCGAGTAAAAGATTAATGGGATTTACAAAAATCAATTCTACCCATATTTCCTAATAAAATAATAATACTCAAAATTTCACTTTTGATAAATACTCATAATTGCAATTATGCCACAAATTCCTCTTTTACCATTTAATTTCTTGGATCTCAATTATCTCATGAGAATTTCTCTTTATACATAAAATAAATTAACCAAAAATTCATATTTTACCATTTAATTACTTGGATCTCAAAAAATCATGGAAATTCCTCTTTTTTGTATAAAAATAAATTTACCAAAATTTACTCTTTTCTTATATCAATTAATTATGGATAATTACAAGAAAATTATTTCTCATGAATATGATGAAATCATTCTTTTTACATAGGATGTCCAATCCTAGAATATGGTAGAAAGTCCTCTATTAGCATTATGCGTAAAAATAAGATATGTATTATTTTCTGAAAATTTTACCATAGCTTCGCTGCTATTACTAATAATTCTCTTTTTTTTCTAAATAACAAAAGCTTGTAATGAAAATATGATAGTAGTTCCTCTTTTATGCTTAAAATCAAACTATGAATTTAAAACAAATTTTAACCATAATCATAAACTTAATTATAATTATCCCACTAGATTAAGCTAGTTCCATTATTTCTCTTTTCCCAAATTGATAGGATAATCTATTTCTCATTTAGAATGATTCAAAAGAAATAACCATTATTTTGTTAACACAAAATTATAAAAATACCATTTTCTTAATCTCTAGCTTATCAAGCCTAAAGTTTAGCTGTAAATTAAGAGACTATCATTGAGAAGCATCCTTTCTCAAGGGATTTATCCATAAAGATGGCTATTCTTTTAGAGAGAGAGAGAGAGATTTATTTAAAGAAAGCATTTTTAGAAAGCTTCTCAAGCTTGAGAGGGGTTGAGAAGAAGAAAGTTATTAAGAAAATTGGAAAAAACCATAAAATTTGATTTTACCTCCAAGTTTGGCTTGATTCTCTTATTGCGGGAAGCCCACGACCAATCAATTGGTCCACCAAGAGGAGAAGAGCAACTCCAAGTGTTGTTGTAGAGAGAGAGAGAGAGAGAGAGAGAGAGAGAGCTCCAAGCTCCTAAGAAAGGATAATTTAAGGGATAATAGAAAATATGATTATTTTAATATAATACTGGCATAGTATAGCTCCAATATATTTTTACAAATGATTGAGGATCTATTTATAGGTCAGGGAGGCCACTAACCAAGTCCAACTAGGTTCTAGAATTTTTCAGGTTCAGTTTGACTCAATTTGGACAAGATTTGGACCAGTTTGGCTCCCTTTTTGATTTGGTTTAATCCAGGAGAGAGGAGAGATGAAAATATCAAAAAAAATTTGAATTAAAAACCCTTCCGCACATGTGAAAAAGGCGCCTACCTCAAGAGTCCCCTTCCCCTTACCAAGGTGTCAAAAATGCATCATTATTCCAAAATATCTCATTTTTTAGTAATATCTCATAATTTTTAACTAATAAACCTTGTACTCAGTCAATTCTTCATCTTATGTGAGCATTTACTCATTTTTGGGTATTTTCTTTTATTCTTTTGGATTTATCTCATCTCAACACTTGGATTAATCTAATTGGCCCATTGGAACCTTAATTGGACCATAATGCAAAAAATTCTAAAAATGTAGACCCTGAGGCTAAGGTCCCTTATACCATTTTCAATGTAGACCCTGAGACTAAGGTCCCTTATACCATTTTCAATTAATTCCTAATGCACATTGGAAAGTTAATTTTGAACTTTTGTTTCAGGGGAATCCATTTTAGACACTAGGAGGATTTTTTATATCCAAAGATATCTCAATTTTGGATTATCTCTCTCTAGGCCAAAATAGGGTAAAACAAGATCTTTCTTCTATTTCAGAGAGGGGAATAATTTCAAGAAGAGAAGGGGAGGTTCTTACACTTTTACACCTCA
The DNA here is from genome assembly GCF_041138505.1 of Cibotium barometz. Classification (NCBI taxonomy): domain Eukaryota; kingdom Viridiplantae; phylum Streptophyta; class Polypodiopsida; order Cyatheales; family Cibotiaceae; genus Cibotium; species Cibotium barometz. The sequence continues at coordinate 14,832,618 of NC_141083.1, forward strand.
AAAGCTAGATGGAGGAATCTTACATCCTACCCCACCTAAAAAACGTGAGATATCCTCATCTCGCGAGCTGGAGGATAAACTCTTTCACCTTAAGATCCACAACTGATTCTGGGGATCCTTATAGTTTGATCAACCCACGCAGAATCCTGGGATTAAAATCCCTTCTACAGGAAGAACACACATAACTCATTATCATAGAACAATTCATTCAGAACATATCATTCATATCCTTAACACAATAATGGTCCAGCAGACCAAAATTTCATTTGAACATTCCTCCATGAGAATTTAAGTTATGCAGGTTCTCAATTTGTCATCCCTTAGTTAGATCCCCTGGGTCAAAGGTCAAACATTATCAATCTGTCAACACAATCCACTAATCTCATAGTGATCTGTAAAAAGTTATAATCATCTTCTAGTTACTAACATCATCACTGGGATTCGTCCCATTCATCGTCATTGTGGCTTTGTTCAACTTATCTTCGTTCAACGAGAATTCAGAAATCATTATCTTTCAATCAGAATCCAAATCAATTCATCAATGCTCAACCAGAATTCAAAAAATCATATCAACCAGCATTCGAATTCATCCTCTGGATAGCATTTTTGCTTATGACTTCAAGGCCTTAGATTTACTCGTATATATTGTCAGTAAAGAGCTGTAGATATACCCACGGTATATACGGGTAGTCACGGTCCTTGGAGCTTTAAGGTAAATACCATCATATCTAGGCCTTAAGCAAGTGAGGGATTCCATATAATTGAGGTACTTCCATCTGAAGACCCAATTTCCAATTTATGAATCTTCATTTCGAATATTAATTTGTATGAATTTCATCACATATAATCTTTTATTCATACTTCATAAATTTTTGACATTTTTGGCTTCTCGATTGTTCCACTTTAGCCAATTCGCTCTAATTCCAGCTGAAAGATCTCTGCCCCCTCCGCGCAACACGATTCAGGGGTGCTAGCAGCGGAAGTAGCACTTCTTGCGCAGGGTAGAGCCTCTCACTTGGGGCCTCGCCCACAGATATTTGGACAAGAGACTAATCTCTCAGTTCTTCCAAAACCAAACACGGAAAAACTTTAGGCGATTCCTCCAGGATAATTTTATTCTAACATAGTCAAGGTCATCACTAACCAAACTGATCCGACTAAACCTGTAAGTCTCATGGTAGATCAAGAAAAGACTTGCACTTGGATCATAGAGTCCAACGCTTTTTTCCTCATCAAGAGGCATAGCCGTTGATTCTTTTCCATAGAACAAGGGTTATCCCCGGGATTTACTTCAACTATCGTAACTTAACAGAATTGAGTCTCATTTTAGGGATCCATCAGTCTAGCCTAACACCATCCAATCCCATGGGTTGGTCAATCTTCCAACCACTGTAATGATAGGATCCATTTAGAAATTTAGTTATGTTTTGCCCCGGGTACCAGGGAAAAGAGTTCCCAAGCCCCCTAGCCGACGCTTCAAGTAAACTTCAAGATAGTCACACCACTTACACACCCAATATGAAATTTCCTGTTTCATAGGTTCAGCTATCTTTAAAACAATCTTTTAATGAAACCATAGTATTACTGATCATAATCCTCCAAAATATCCTTCTTGAATTCTAGTTTCCAATCATTCCTTCATCAGTGTACCTATGACATCATAACGAGAATGCTCACCACCTATTGAATCAGGGGCCTTTTCATCAATAGTTCCTAGCTCATAGTACCTGGAATTATATTCTCTTAAGAAAATCCAGATGGACTCTCAATTAAAGATCAGCAAAATCAACAAATAGATCCATATAAAAGAGCCATGGACTCATCCGTTGAGGACCAGCAAGGACAATCAACCAGATCCATGCGCGAGTTCTGAAAACAACTCCAACTCCTTGTTCCATTTTCTTCCTCGACGCACGCGTGGGTATCTTCAGTGACCCAGAGCCTGAGCACCGTATGGTCAGCACCCTCGAGGGTCCTTCACAGGTCACCTAGCACTTCACTCATAGGCTGCTTCCTTGGTCCCTCATCCACCGTACCGGAAGCTCACCATTTAAATTGAACATTGGAGGCGCGTCAAGACCTCGACCGACCTTGTTACGTAAGATGTCCTCCATTGACTCTCCGTCAGCTGTTGCAACTTTATCACTTAGGTCTCCATGACCTCATTCACAAGATGGTCAAAATGCTTTCCTAGCATTCTTGACATAAAACAGTCATTTAAAAACAGGTCATAAATATAATTTCTAACAAACTCTCATCTTTCCACATTGTTCCACATCATTTCTCGTTATTCCACATTCTTCAACATCAATTCACATTGCTTATTCCACATCCAATCATATGTATTCCCATCGTCTTCATCGATTCTCATCCAATCATATCATATTACATCTCATCACATCTATCCACATCACATCACATTCATCCACATCACATCTCATCACATCCAATTACAGCTATTCAGATCCTCATCACATCACGTCACATCCATCCTCATCACACCTCATCCATTCACATCACATCTCATCCATTCATATCTACCCCGATCCACACACATCACATCACAGCCATTCACCTCACATCTCATCCATTCACATCTATCTAGATCCACATCACATCACATCACATCTATCCACATCCCATGTCATCTATTGACATCTACCTAGATCCACATTCATCCACCTTACATCTCATACATCCATTCACATTACATCACATCCATTCAGATATCATCATATCACATTCACATCTCATACATCCATTCACATTACATAACATCCATTTAGATATCCTCATATCACATTCACATCTCATACATCCATTCACATTGCATCACATCCATCCAGATATCATCATATCACATTCACATCCATTCAGATATCATCATATCACATTCACATCCATTCACATCTCATCGCATCCATTTAGATATCATCACATCACATTCACATCCATTCACATCTCATCGCATACACTGACATCTCATCACACCCATTCACATCCATTACATTCATTGTATCCTCATCACATCACATACATTCCATCCACATCTATCCTTATCACATCACATTCATTCCATCCATATCACATCACATTCATTCCATCCACTTTACATCACGTCCATATCTATCCACATCACATCTCATTCATTCCATCTACATTCCATACATCCACGTCTATCCATATCTCATCACATCCATTTACATCTCATCGCATTTGTCCACATCCATCCATTCATTCACATTCACATCTATCCACATCCATCCATCCATTCACATGCACATCTATCCACATCCATCCATTCATTCACATGCACATCTATCACTTCACATCTCATTCTCATCCATTTACACACATCACCCCCATTCACATATCATCACATCTCATCACATTCACATGCACATTCATTTACATCACATCACATCTCATCCACATCTCATCACATCCACTTACATCTCCTCACATAACATTCACATCCACATCCATTTACATCACATCACATCTCATCAACATCTCATCACATCCACTCACATCTCATCACATTCACATCCACATCCATTTACATCACATAACATCTCATCAACATCACATTCACATCCACATCCATTTACATCACATCACATCTCATCACATCCACTCACATCTCATCACATTCACATCTTATCACATTCACATCCACATCCATTTACATCAAATTACATCTCATCCACATCTCATCACATCCACTCACATCTTATCACATTCACATCCACATCCATTTACATCACATCACATCTCATCCACATCCACTCACATCCACCCACATCTCATCACATCCACTCACACCTCATCACATTCACATCCACATCCATTTACATCACATCACATCTCATTCATTTACATGTTGTATTTTCATTCCTTAAGCTTCATTAAATGAGAACTAATTCTATACTTCCATTTACTCATTGGATCCTCGATCCTCCCAGGGATTCTAGATTCCCTTTTCTGAATAAGAATTATCCAAGTTTTCTCGATGGATATTTACATTTTTTTTCATATTTTCTAATTAAAATAAATTCAATATTCTTCTTTTCGAGTAAAAGATTCATGGGATTTACAAAAATCAATTCTACCCATATTTTCCAATAAAAATAATAATACTCAAAATTTCACTTTTGATAAATACTCGTAATTTGAATTATGCTAAAAATTTCTCTTTTACCATTAAATTTCTTGGATTTCAATTATCATGGAAATTTCTCTTTTTGCATAAAATAACTTTACCAAAAATTCCTCTTTTACCATTTAATTACTTGGATCTCAAATATCATGGGAATTCCTCTTTTTGTATAAAAATAAATTTACCAAAATTTACTCTTTTCTCATAATAAATTAATTATGCATAATTGCAAGAAAATTATTTCTCATGAATATGATGAAAATCATTCTTTTTGCATAGGATGTCCAATCCTAGAATATGGTAGGAAGTCCTCTTTTAGCATTATGCATAAAAATAAGATATGTATTATTTTCTGAAAATTTTACCATAGCTTCGCTGCTATTATTGATAATTAAAAAAAAATTCTAAATAATAAAAGCTTGTAATGAAAATATGATAGTAGTTCCTCTTTTATGCTTAAAATCAAACTATGAATTTAAATCATAATTTTAACCATAATCATAAACTTAATTATGATTATCCCACTAGATTAAGCTAGTTCCATTATTTCTCTTTTCCCAAATTGATAGGATAATCTATTTCTCGTTTAGAATCATTCAAAGTAGTTTTTAACTACTTATAAATAATCTAAAAGAAATAATCATTATTTTGTTAACATAAAATCATAAAAATACCATTTTCTAAATCTCTAGCTTATCAAGCCTAGAGTTTAGTTTTGAGTTCAGTGATGACTATCATTGAGAAGCATCCTTTTTCAAGGGATTTAGTCATAAAGATGGCTATTTTCTTAGAGAGAGAGATTCATTTAAAGAAAGCATTACAAAAAAGCATAAAGATTAACTTTCTCTTAATTAAGCATTAAGACTTTAAGGAAAAGCTTGAGTTGAATTAAAACAATTATTTAGAAAGCTTCTCAAGCTTGAGAGGGTTGAGAAGAAGAAAGTTATTGAGAAAATTAGAAAAAAACCATAAAATTTGATTTTACCTCCAAGTTTGGTTTGATTCTCTAATTGCAGTGAAGCCCCTGATCAATCAATTGGTCCACCAAGAGGAGAAGATCAACTCCAAGAGTTGTTGTAGAGAGAGAGAGAGAGCTCCAAGCTCCCAAGAAAGTAAATTTAAGGGATAATAGAAAATATGATTATTTTAATATAGTACTGGCATAGTATAGCTCCAATATATTTTTACAAATGACTGAGGATCTATTTATAGGTGAGGAAGGCCACTAACCAAGTCCACTAGATTCTATAATTTTCCAGGTTCAGTTTGACTCAATTTGGACAAGATTTGGACCAGTTGGCTCCCTTTTTGATTTGGTTTGATCCAGGAGAGAGGAGAGATAAAAATATGGACAAGATTTGGACCAGTTGGCTCCCTTTTTGATTTGGACCAGTTGGCTCCCTTTTTGATTTGGTTTGATCCAGGAGAGAGGAGAGATAAAAATATCATAATTTTTTTTGAATTAAAAACCCTTCCACACGTGAAAAAGGCACCTACCTCAAGAGTCCCCCTCCCCTTACCAAGGTGTCAAAAATACATCATTATTCCAAAATATCTAATTTTTTTAGTAATATCTCATAATTTTTAACTAATAAACCTTGTACTCAGCCAACTCTTCATCTTATGTGAGCATTTACTAATTTTTGGGTTTTTTTTTATTCTTTTGGATTTATCTCATCCCAACACTTGGATTAATCCAAGTGGCCCATTGGAACCTTAATTGGACCATAATCTAAATTTTTTAGAAAATGTAGACCCTTAGGCTAAGGTCCCTTATACCATTTTCAATTAATTCCTAATGCATATTGGAAAGTTCATTTTGAAATTATGTTTCAGGAGAGTCCATTTTAGACACTAGGAGGATTTTTATATCCAAAGATATCTCAATTTTGGATTCTCTCTCTCTAGGCCAAAACAGGGTAAAACAAGATCTTTCTTCTATTTCAGAGAGGGAAAAAAGTTCAAGAACAGAAGGGGAGGTTCTTACACCTTTACACCTCAAAAGCTGGAGGAAGGAATCTTATACATGGAGTGTGCGAGAGCATGGTGTGTGTAGTGGATGGCTGTGAGTGATGGCTATGCAGAAGTACTAGCACCTCCCCCAAAATAGGCTTTCACCATTGCCCTTTTCTCGAGGCTCATTTGCGATATGAAATGGTAAAATTGGCTCAGGGACATTACCTGTAGTGTAGACAATGGCATGTTGTCGGGTTTACAATCCATGGTTTACACAAACAAAACAAAACATATTAACTACTTTTGAAGCTCTATTAATCAAAAGCATTAAGCTCTATTGATCAAAAGCATTAAGCTCTATGCACAAGGACTTATGCATAACAGAAGAATGCTTAAAGCTTAAACAAAAAAGGTAACATATAATATTAGAGCATTGTGGAGACCTACAATACTGCTTAGACAAGTAGGGTGGACAGTGCCCTTTTTGGATGATAGCTTCTAAGGGATTTCCACATGCTCCCCACTATTAAAGCCAAGGAAAACTTGTCTTTTACAAGAGAAGGATAGTGAAAAGGTTGAGGGATCCCCCTCCACTATAACCACCTACTCGTGGATAACCACTCCTAACTTGACTTAAACAACATTTTAGATGGCCTACAATAATGCCCCATATCTGTATGCATGAGTCTAAACCCTAAACCTCACACCCAAGGGTGAAATAAACACGAGGTTCCATGAATAAGAGAGCTTACCTTGACAATGTCAACTGAAGGAGAGGACAACAATGCAAGACCTACAAAACATAACATGAGAAAAATTGATTAGTTACACATTTAAACTTCATGTATGCATAGCTTATGCATAAGGGCTTATGCATAAGGCTATTGCATAAGCTTATGTTTAAGGGCTTATGTATAAGTCTATGCTTGAGGCTTATGCATAAGCCTATTGCATAAGGTCCTATGCATAAACCCTAAATCCTAAACCTATGCATAAACCCTAAACCCTAAGCCTATATGTATAAGCCTAGATGCATTAAGCATATATGCATAGAGTGGCATGCATAGAGCTTGCATAGAGGTAAAAATCTAAGCTCTATGCATGCATAGAGCTTGCATAGAGGTAAAACTCTAAGCAAGAGCTTGTAAGGCTATGCATAAAGCTTGCATAGAGGTAAACCTAATCAAGAGGCTTCATAGGCTTCTATTGCATAAGCCTAAACCCTAAGCCTATTGCATAACGGCTTATGCATAAGGCTATTGCATAAGCCTATTGCATAAGTGCTATGCATAATAAGGATATTGCACTAAGCCTATGCATAAGGACTTATGCATAAGCCTATTCCATAAGGGCTTATGCATAAGCCTAGATATATTAAGCATGTATGCTTAGAGCAGCATGCATAGAGCTTGCATGGAGCTTGCATAGAGGTAAAAACCTAAGCAAGAGCTTGCAAGGCTTGCATAGAGGCAAAAACCTAAGCAAGAGCTTGCATGGAGCTTGCATAGAGGTAAAAACCTAAGCAAGAGCTTGCAAGGCTATGCATAAAGCTTGCATGGAGGTAAACCTAATCAAGAGGCTTCATAGGCCTCTATTGCATAAGCCTAAACCCTAAGCCTATTGCATAAGGGCTTGCATAGAGGTAAAAACCTAAGCAAGAGCTTGCAAGGCTATGCATAAAGCTTGCATAGAGGTAAACCTAATCAAGAGGCTTCATAGGCCTCTATTTTATAAGCCTAAACCCTAAGCCTATTACATAAGGGCTTATGCATAAGCTTATTGTATATGGGCTAATGCATAAGGCTATTGAATAAGGGCTTATGCATAAGCCTATGCATAGAGGCTTATGCATAAGCCTATGCATAAGGGCTTATGCATAAGCCTATTACATAAGGGCTGATGCATAGATCTTGAGTATAGGCCTCATCCATAAGCATGACACATAGAGCTTGAGCATGTATGCAAGAAGCATGCATAGAGATAGATGCATTAAGCATGTATGCATAGAGGTAAAAACCTAAGAGCTTGCAAAGATATGCATAAAGCTTGCATAGAGGTAAAAACCTAAGAGCTTGCAAAGATATGCATAAAGCTTGCATAGAGGTAAACCTAATCAAGAGGCTTCATAGGATTCTTACAATGGCTATGCATAGGCTTCTTGTAAGAAGCCTATGCATAGAGCTTGTAAGAAGCCTATGCAAGCTCTATGCATAAGCTTCATACAAGCTTGCAAGCAGCCTATGCATAGAGCTTGCAAAGCCTATGCATGAGCTTCTTGCATAAACTCTATACAAGGAAAGAAGCTTATACAACATGCTTTATCTACCCACCTCCCCATCTTGGGGCCTCTTGTATACAAGTAAAAAAGGAAAAAAACAACAAAAGGAGTAAGGGTTTACGGTCCATACCTCTGGAAGTGAAGAGATTGGAAAACCTGCAAATACACATAACACAAGCAAACCAAGAAGCAAATCATACCATTAATAGAGCTTAGAAAGACAAAGGAAACAAAGGCCCTTGCATATGCTTAAAGCTTCAATCTCTTTGCATAAGATCGAAGCTCTATGTATAAGCTTCAATCTCTTTGCCTAAGCTTAAGCCTTCTTCAATCTCTTTGCCTAAGCGAAAGTCTTATGCGTATAGCTTGAGCATAATGCTTAAACTTATGTATATGCCTTAAGCTTATGTATACACTTTAAGGATATCCTTAAGCTAGATGCATGCATGCTTAAACCTAAGATAATCCTAAACCCCAGCACCCAAGGGTGAAATTATCAAAAGCAAAGCAAATAAACAAACAAAAACAAGAGAAAGGTGAAGGGCTACCTGTTGGAATCTCAGCAAATTAGAAGCTGCAAAACAAACACACAATTAGAAGCTGCATATTGTATACATACACATAAAAAAAATCTGAAACAAAAAAGGGATGGGGAAAGGGAGAAGAGAAAACTTTCTAATTTTTGGAGAGGATAAGAAAAACTAGTTTTCAAAAACACTAATAGTGAGGAATTGTGGTTTTGTTAATAATTCCCAACATTGAAATAGTCATTGGAATAGGTGTGGATATAGACGTCGAAGTAGTCGTCGAAGTAGTCGTCGAAAAACACGTCGATAGATAATGTTTTTGATGCGTGTTTTGATGTTTATATCGACGGTTATTTTGACGCGTATTTGGCGGCCACTTAAGTTCATTTTTTTATTTCAATTCACATTCAAATGTTGAATTTTTTAGCAGTTCGACACCCAAAAAAAGTTTTCGATGCTCTTTTCAATGCTTATATACTGACTTTTATTTCGACGGGCTTTTGGATGCTTATTTTGACGTTCATCTTTGCCGGTTATTTCGATGGTCATTTCGACGTATTATTTTGATGTTTATATCGACGGGTATTTTGATTACGTGGCCATTTTCAAAACTAGGCATCGAAAATGGATCATCTTGTAGTAGTGGAAGGCTTAGGTAGCCATAGTGTGTGTTTGTGTGTGTGTGTGTGTGTGTGTGTGTGTGTGTGTGTGAGAGAGAGAGAGAGAGAGAGAGAGAGAGGCTATATGTATGCATGCATGTATGTATGGATGTTTGTGTGTGTATAAAATGGGAATGTATAATTATACACCTAAAGAAATAGTAGAAGATATACATATTTTATAAATTTAGTTTTTTAAGATATTATAGCATGTGGTTATACATGGATGCATTTTATGATATATATATAATATATAGATAGTGATTTTATAAAATTAGTTTTTGTAGATATTATAGCATGTGATTGTGCATGGATAGATAGAACTTTCGAAAACAAAGTATAGGATTCTTACTATTTTTAAACATGAGTGGAACTACATTAATATTCACTTGCAACGGTGTGTTGCGTAAAATTTTTTAACCCATAGTTGTAGTACACACATAGCACATATGTGCTTAAGAAAAAAATTTATTAAAGAAGCTCTTCCTCAATCCATAAGACATTAAATGTTGCCCTATATTAAAGGCAAAATTTTGGAACCCCTAATAAAAAAACAAGAAAAAATGTCTTTTGATAGCGCATAATCTACAAAATACAGCAAGAAGTGATGCACTTTGAGACCATACCAGTGACTACACTATAAGAGAAATGTAAAAACAACACCAATTATCTTTATCCTAGCACACATTGGATGTCCCTTCTTGGAATGTTGACATTTGAAATGCACTAATCACGAGATTTGTCGAGTGAGAAAGCACTAAACTATTTTAAATTCATGCAACACAAGTGTCTTTCCAATTACAATCACCTTCATTATCATGTTGAAAGTGTGTGGTAGTAGAGGAGCAACTGGCAAAGGGAAATGTTTTCATGATATATTTTGGCATGATGTCTCTTAAATGGCACTTATCCTAGGAGATCAAGGTTTGGATTGCATTAAATACATGGAAGATAAGGGCTTTTCTCCAATTATGGTTACATTGAACGAGTGTGGCAGCATAAGAGCAGCTTATAAGGGGGGTGACAGAAGGGTGGGCTTTGTTGAAATAGGTTTATTATCACTTGCCGAGTCTCCCATCTAGAACATTGTCTCATGGTCAACTCTAAGTGCAAGCTATTTTCCCATAAAAGTCAAGGTAGTAAAGCGTTGATCTGTTTCAGATAGATCATGTATAGGAGCATGTGACAAGGAGGAACAAATGATACATGGAAAATGGTTAAGAGATGGCTTATATAGACTTTGCACTCTTCCAAGTATGCATGCTTGTGTAGGAGGCTAAGTGGCCGCATTTGTGAGTATTGGACAACAACAAACCGAGGACACATTGTTATGGGGTTATGAAGCCCATTTGAGGATGCGGACGATCTCGGTTGGCCATGGGAGCTGTGGTAAGTTTTCACATCAAGCAAGCATGCATGAATCCCATAGCATATAAGCAAACAAGAGTAGTAAACCTATTCAAAAGCAAGCATGCATGAATCCCATAGCATATAAGCAAACAAGAGTAGTAAACCTATTCAAAAGCAAGCATCCATGTATCATGCTTCTTTGCCCAAAAGGGGTGAAGTTAGAGCTCTCTATGTCTAGATGGAGGCAAAAAGAGATGGTTTTTCATGATGGTTCTGTGTCACATAGCTTGTAACCCATTACGTAAAGCTCAAAAGTACATGGAACCAGATCACCAAAGAGTAATTGGGGAGTGTGTATGGGGTGTAAGGGTGAGGCCCTTGCGTCATAGGCCCACGGGAGGTCAGACAAGTATGTGCATCCAGGTGACTAGTTGGACAATTTTAACGTTTTTTGGTTCTCTCTTGTGGCAGCGCACGAAGCACGGCCACACACAAAGAATCTTTGAGCACAAGAATGGCAGTTAAATGGACATAACCCGTAACAGTAACATGTGTGCAACTAGTGCAAGCCGGCTGGCGCAACATCCCTCACGATGTACCCACCACAACCCAACACAAGAAAGCTCTCTCTGTCTCTTGCTGAGAATAGGCGACAAGCGCTGTAAAGAAGCCCACAGGCATCACGGCCGCTCACGTATCTCCCAACAACAGCGGTTGTTCGTATCTCCCAACAAAGGCGGTTGATGCCGGTTGTGGCCGTCAAGGACGGCACGACATGAGCACGAGAAGAAACGGCTATGCGTGAGAGCAAAAGAGCCTTGAGCTCTCTCTGACAGCTAACACCGTCAACAGCGCACAACCACAACAGGCCCAACAACAGAAGAGAGGCAGTCGTGTGTGCGTTTACAACAAAATTGAGTTGGTGTGTACGAGAGCTCTATCTCGAAGTTGGTTGATAGCTCTCCATTGTGCGCCTTAACAGTGTGCGATGACCGATGTGCGCTCGGTGCGGGTTTCTTTGGTTGGGCCTTGTGGCCCTTGTGCTTAGAGGCCTTGTGGCGGTAGTGGTCTAGTTAACTCCGTGTACTCTTCTATACACACAAGCAACAGAGATATACACACAAGCAACACAGATATTAGCCAAGAAAATCAAGTGTATGGTGTGTTCTCCCAGCAGCACAGCAGGAATGCTGTACTCGTCATTCGCATGCTTTCTCTCCCTTTCATGCTCATCGACGTGCTGCAACAGTTTTGGGCCGATTACTCTACCATTGGTGGGGGTCTACGCATGTAGAAAGGAGCGACCTCTTACCTTCGTGTGCCTGCCTACGGGCATTCGGGAGAATACGAGCAAGCTCGAGGTAATTCCGGTGTAGTTTGGAGCCCCATTGGCTTTGAGGTTCCGTCAATGGTGACATAGCGTGCCGTTGGCCGTCAGACTCTGGGACATATCGGGTAGTTGGTTCCATTTTTGCACTCCATAAAGTTTTTTTTTTTAACATTTAAATTTACATAGTTTTTCCAATTTTATTTATTTAAGAAATTAGCTTCGAGAGAGGGTAGCGTACCTGTCTGAGGGAGTTCGGGGGTATATCTCGAGTATTATCACCTGTTTTCGACCTTACACATGGTGAGCTTGCTCGTATGTCCTTGTATGCTAGAGGGAGGCTGTTTGTCCTCCATCCCTATACGAGGCACGTCCCTGATGCATTCCTTGCTCGTAGAAGACCCCATGATTCCGTTTGTAGAGTAAAACACAACCCAAATACACTTTTGGACTTGGACACAAATGACAACCTCTTGAACGAGGACGAGTTCGGTGACGCAAATCTCAATGCTCGATTCAAGGCTGACGTCTTGGAGTAGGAAGTCTCACGCAAGTCCAGCATCTTTCACTCCACTCTCCAAATTCCAGCTCCCTTGTGAAAGGCCTTAAAAGCATTTTTGGCCAACGAACATTACTCCATAATGCATTTTTTAGATAAATGGTATCCATTGTAGGGAATGGTAGTTCCACATCCTTCAAGCATTCCTCCACAAGTAATGACACATTTCCTTGACCAATCTTTGTTCCACTACAAGTGGAATTTGGATCAATTCTACACACATAGCCAATACCAACAGAATCATTGTTCAACATCATGTAGACCCTCCCTCCAGATTGGAAATCCATCCTGCACATAATCATCATGTTGGACTTGTTAAACTAGTAATCAAATCTAGCAAGAAACCTTTTTTAGAATGGAACCTACATCAAACTCTACCATGAAGTATAGCTCTACCATGTGGCCGAGTATAGCTCTATCATATGGTAGAGATAGAACCCATTGAAGACTATCTCTACTATGTGGTGGAGTTAGACTTCAAAGCATTCTAGCGATACCATGGTGTCTAGATAGATTATTTTGATATAGCTCTACCACATGGTAGAGCTAGATCAATGCATTCTAGCTCCACCACATGATATAGTTACATTGATGCATTCTACCTCCACCACATGGTAGAGCTAGACTTCAAAATATTCTAATGCTACCATGGGGTCTAGATAGAATACTTTGATATAGCTCTACCAGATAGTAGAGCTAGATCAATGCATGTTAGCTCCACCAGATAGTAGAGCTAGTTCAATATATTCTAGCTCCACCACATGGTAGAGCTAGACCTCTAGGCATTCTAGGTATACAACGTGGTTTATGGTACAGCTAGATTGATGCATTCTAACTCCACCACATGATAGAGCTAGACCTTAAAGTTCTACGATGTGGTCTAGGTAGAATACAACTTTACCACATGGTAGAGCTAGATCAAATACTTTGAGGTCTAGCTCTACCATGTGGTGGAGCTAGAATTGTATTTAAGGTCTAGCTCTGCCATGTGGTGGAGCTACAATGCATCGATCTAGCTGTGTACCATGCAGATCAACAAAACCAATTACTCCAAGAAGAGACCTACTTCACATGACAAGAACCAAGGAGCTAGAATTGCATTTGATCTTGCTCTACCACGTGGTAGAGCTGTATTCTACCTAGACCACATCATAGAGCTAGAACTATTTGAGGTCTAGCTCTACCATGTGGTGGAGATAATGCAGATCAATAAAACCAATTACTCCAAGAAGAGACCTACTTCACATGATGAGAACCAAGGATGGTTTGTGTGTGAATTGATCTTCCCTAGTCCTTGATACCTAACAATCTATGGTAGGAATCAATGTTTCAAATTTTGGGCTTGTTATAGGAATTGCATCTATAATTGGAGGATCAGAATGATCCCCTTCTTCATCACTGCTATAGCTTTTGTTTGATCAAATTAAGTTGCCATTCATGATAGTAGATTGCAAAATAATCTTTGGCCATCGAACGGCACTCCATAATGAGTCTTGGAGAGATGAAGTATCCATTGTAGGAAAAGGTAGGACCACATCTTTCAAACATTCCTCCACTAGTATGGATACATTTCCTTGCACTCCATAATGAGTCTTGGAGAGATGAAATATCCATTGTAGGAAAAGGTAGGATCACATCTTTCAAACATTCCTCCACTAGTATGAATACATTTCCTTGCCCTATCTTTGTACCAAAATCCCCTTGAATTTATACATATACTTTAACCTATAATAAAAGCTATAATCAAACTTATAAGCTTATAGTTATATTTATTAAATAAGCTATAATATAGTAGCATTAAAATGAGCTTTTATTAACTATAAGTTATTATAAGCTATATAGTTATAAATATATAATTTAAGTTACTATAAGTTATATAGTTATAGTTGTAGGTTAATGTATATAATTTAAGTCACTATAGGTTATTTATAAACTTTAAATTATATAGGTTTATATATAAATAGGTTTGATTTATATAAATAGGTTTGATTTATATAGCTATAAAAAGTTTATAAATAAGATATATAAAGTATAATTATAAACTATAAATAGACTTTAAGTTACTATAGTGAACCTATTAAACCTATAAGCCTATTTATATATATCTTTAAGTCTATTTATATAATCAAACCTATAGTTACTATAGTTAATCTATTAAACCTATAAGCCTATTTATATATATTTAAGTTACTATAGTTAACCTATTAAACCTATAAGCCTATTTATGTAATCAAACCTATAGTTACTATAGTTAATCTATTAAACCTATAAGCCTATTTATATATCTTTATATATCTTTAAGTTACTATAGTTAACCTATTAAACCTATAAGCCTATTTATATATATCTTTAAGCCTATTTATATAAACAAACCTATAAGCCTATTAATTATAAACTTTAAGCCTATATATATAACTATAAAAGCTATATTTTTATAATCAAACCTTTAAGCCTATCGATTATAACTTTATATTACCTATTTATAAAAGTTTATTTATAAACTATAGGTTATTTATAAACTTAAATTATATGGGTTTATATATAAATAGGTTTGATTTATATAGCTATATAAAGTCTATAAATAAGTAAAGTATAATTGTAAACTATAAACATGCTTTAAGTTACTATAGTTAACCTATTAAACCTATAAGAATATTTAAATATAGCTTTAATCCTATTTAAATAATCGCTTCGCGGCCCATCGCTCACCTCTCTCTCCCATCCGGGCTGCTGCGGGCTGGGCCAGCCATGCCCACCGCTCACCTCTCTCTCCCTCGTGATTCCACCCCCGTGCGCACACATGGCAATCTCTCTCTCTCTGCTCCATCTTCCACCACCATAGCTAGGCTCCTTCATTCAAATTTCAAATTTGAATTTCCCTCCCTCCAGTCAAGGGGCCATTCCCACGTGCCACTTCCACAAACACTAGGGTCTTTTCACATTACAATTAAAAAAAGACCACCCAAGACATATTGCACAAACAACAAAAGTTTTCTTGACTTCCCCAAAACCTTATCTCGAATTGCTGCGGCCACAGAACCTCGTGCAGAGAACAAGTCCGTGCGGGTGTGACAGCAGGTGCGGACACGATAGCAAGTGCGCGCATAGGTGCACGTGCACGTGCACGTACCAGTGCATTTTGTTCTTTCCCATTTTCTTGGTCCCTCTCTATCGTCCCTGTGCAAGATTCTTGACTATCTACTACTTCTGCTCTCTACTGGCCTGTACCAGCTTTTCACTACCCAATCTTCTTGCCCGTATCAGTTTTAATATCTTCTCCCCCGTATCAGTTTCAACATCACCATTGCTAAGAAGTGCAACCCAAATCTGTATCAAGTTTTTTCTCTTCAACCATTCCTGATTTTTTGAATTCTTGCATACTTTTATTTTCTACTCTATGTCAATGTGTATAATCTCAATTTTAATTGACATGTTCAAAACTTTAAATCTAATCATAGATAATGATTTAATATGAGACAAAAATATGTGTACCTTGTTGTATCGTTGAATTTGATAATGGATGCAGTGATGTCCAAGTGCTAGTTGTCAATGACAAGATGGGAAAGTAGGTTTGTATTACATAAGCGACATGGACGTCAAGGAAACTTTGAAAAAGAGCAAGACCATTTTAAATTCTTAAAAGGCATGATAATTTGAATTTAAAATTGGGCGGGATAATTTGAATGCTCTACCACATGCTAGAGCTGGAGAAATGCATTCTAGCTCTACCACATGGTAGAGCTGGAGTCCATGCATGATTCGAATTTCATACCTCTTCGGCGCCATTTGGGCCACGGTTGGAAATTTCTGCCATTTGGCACGCTCGTGCTTTTTCAGACAGCTGGAAGTTGAGGATCCGGGACCCCATCAGAGAACGGACCACATGGACTTGTGCTAGGGATGTTGTTCTATGTCCACATCACTCCGTGCATGGATTTGGGCATCGCAATCACTTCTCGAAGCGCATCAAAGTTGAGTCCCGGCGAAGATAGTGCAAAATCGCCATAACAGGGTTTCAGATCCGAAATGAGTCCGAATCGCATCTGAACACAACAAGAAAGATCCGGGTTGCTTGCCACACATTTGTCCATGCATGATTCGAATTCCATGCCTCTTCAGCACCGTTTGGGTCACGGTTGGAAATTTCCACCATTTAGCACGCTCGTGCATCTTTTTCGAGAACCCGGATTCGGACAGTTAGAAGTTGAGGATCCAGGACGCCATCAAAGAATGGACCACACTTACTTGTGCTAGGGAAGTTGCTCTATGTCCACATCACTCCGTGCATGGATTTGGGCACGTCAAAGTTGGGTCCCGACGAAGATAGTGCAAAATTGCCATAACAGAGTTTTGGATCAGAAATGAGTCCGAATCACATCTGAACACAAAAGGAAAGATCCAAGTTGCTTGCCACACATTTGTCCATGCATGATTGGAATTTCATGCCTCTTAGGTGTCGTTTGGACCATGGTTGAAAATTTCCGCCATTTGGCACACTCGTGCATCTTTTTCGAGAACCTGGATTCGTACAGTTAGAAGTTGAGGATCCGGGATGCCATCAGAGAACGGACCACACTGACTTGTGCTAGGGAAGTTGCTCTATGTCCACATCACTCCATGCATGGATTTGGGCATCGCAATCACTTCTCCCAGCTTGTCAAAGTTGGGTCCCGGCAAAGATAGTGCAAAATCGCCATAACAGAGTTTCGGATCCGAAATGAGTCCGAATCGCATCTGAACACATTAAGAAAGATCCGGGTAACTTGCCACACATTTGTCCATGCATGATTCAAATTTCTTGCCTCTTCGGCGCCGTTTGGGCCACGGTTGGAAATTTCTGCCATTTGGCATGCTCGTGCATCTTTTTCGAGAACCCGGATTATTCGGACAGTTAGAAGTTGAGGATCTGGGACCCCATCAGAGAACGGACCACATGAACTTGTGCTAGGGAAGTTGCTCTATGTCCACATCACTCCGTGCATGGATTTGGGCATCGCAATCACTTCTCCCAACGAGTCAAAGTTGGGTCCCGTCGAAGATAGTGCAAAATCGCCATAACAAAGTTTCGGGTCCAAAATGAGTCCAAATCGCATCTGAACACAACAAGAAAGATCCGGGTTGCTTGCCACACATTTGTCCATGCATGATTCGATTTTCATGCCTTTTCGGCGCCGTTTGAGCCACGGTTGAAAATTTCTGCCATTTGGCACGCTTGTGCATCTTTTTCGAGAACCCGGATTCGGAAAGTTAGAAGTTGAGGATCCGGGACCCCATCAGAGAACGGACCACATGGACTTGTGCTAGGGAAGTTTCTCTATGTCCATATGACTCCGTGCATGGATTTGGGCATCACAATCACTTCTCGCAGTGCGTCAAAGTTGGGTCCCGCCGAAGATAGTGCAAAATCGCCATAACAGAGTTTCGGATCCGAAATGAGTCTGAATCGCATGTGAACACAACAAGAAAGATCCTGGTTGCTTGCCACACATTTGTTCATGCATGAAATTTTGAATTTTATGCCTCTTCAGCACCGTTTGGGCCAGAGTCAGAAATTTCTGCCATTTGGCACGCTCGTGCATCTCTTTCGAGAACCCGAATTCAGACAGTTAGAAGTTGAGGATCCGGGACCCCATCAGAGAACGGACCACATAGACTTGTGCTAGCGAAGTTACTCTATGTCCACATCACTCCGTGCATGGATTTGGGCATCACAATCAATTCTCCCAGTGCGTCAAAGTTGGGTCCCGGTGAAGATAGTGCAAAATCATCATAATAGAGTTTCGTGTCCGAAATGAGTCCGAATCGCACCTGAACACAACAAGAAAGATCCGGGTTGCTTGCCACACATTTATCCATGAATGATTCGAATTATATGCCTCTTCGGCGCCGTTTGGGCCACGGTTGAAAATTTTTGCCATTTGCCACACTCGTACATCTTTTTCGAGAACTCGGATTCGGACAGCTAGAAGTTGAGGATCCGGGACCCCATTAGAGAACCGACCACACGAACTTGTGCTAGGGAAGTAGCTCGATGTCCACATCACTCCGTGCATGGATTTGGGCATCGTAATCACTTCTCCCAGCGCGTCAAATTTGGGTCCCGACGAAGATAGTGCAAAATCGCTATAACAGAGTTTCACATCCGAAATAAGTTCGAATCGCATCTGAACACAACAAGAAAGATCCGGGTTGCTTTCCAACCATTTGTCCATGCATGATTCAAATTTTATACCTCTTCGGCGCCGTTTGGGCCACGGTTGGAAATTTCCGCCGTTTGGTATGCTCGTGCATCTTTTTTGAACAGTTAGAAGTTGAGGATCCGGGACCCCATCAGAGAACGGACCACACGAACTTGTGCTAGGGAAGTTGCTCTATGTCCACATCACTCTGTGCATGGATTTGGGCATCCAATCACTTCTCGCAGCGCGTTAAAGTTGGGTCCCGGCGAAGATAGTGTAAAATCGCCATAACAGGGTTTCGGATCCGAAATGAGTCCGAATCGCATCTGTACACAACAAGAAAGATCCAGGTTTCTTGCTACACATTTGTCCATGCATGATTCGAATTTCATGCCTCTTCGGCGTCGTTTGGGCCACGGTTGGAAATTTTCACCATTTGGCACGCTCATGCATCTTTTTCGAGAACCCGGATTCGAAGAGTTAGAAGTTGAGGATCCGGGATGCCATCAGAGAATGGACCACACGGACTTGTGCTAGGGAAGTTTCTCTATGTCCACATCACTCCGTGCATGGATTTGGGCATCGCAATCACCTCTCCCAGCTTGTCAAAGTTGGGTCCCGGGGCGAAGATAGTGCAAAAGTGCCATAACAGAGTTTCGAATCTGAAATGAGTCCGAATCGCATCTGAACACAACAAGAAAGATCCGGGTTGCTTGCCACACATTTGTCTAGCATGATTCGAATTTCTTGCCTCTTCGGTGCCGTTTGGGCCATGGTTAGAAATTTCCGCCATTTGGCATGCTCGTGCATCTTTTTCGAGAACCCGGATTTTTACAGTTAAAAGTTAAGGATCTGGGACCCCATCAGAGAACAGACCACACGGACTTATGCTAGGAAAGTTGCTCTATGTCCACATCACTCCGTGCATGCATTTGGGCATCGCAATCACTTCTCCCAGCGCGTCAAAGTTGGGTCCCGGCGAAGATATTGCAAAATCGCCATAACAGAATTTCGGATCCGAAATGAGTCCGAATCGCATCTGAACACAACAAGAAAGATCCGGGTTGCTTGTCACACATTTGTCCATGCATGATTCGAATTTCCTGCCTCTTCGGCGCCGTTTGGGCCACGGTTGAAAATTTCTGCCATTTGGCATGCTCGTGCATCTTTTTCGAGAACCCGGATTCGGACAGTTAGAAGTTGAGGATCCGGGACCCCATCAGAGAACGGACCACACGGACTTGTGCTAGGGAGGTTTCTCTATGTCCACATCACTCCATGCATGGATTTGGGCATCGCAATCACTTCTCCCAAAGCGTCAAAGTTGGGTCCCGTCGAAGATAGTGCAAAATCGCCATAACAGAGTTTTGGGTCCGAAATGAGTCCGAATCGCATGTGAACACAACAAGAAAGATCCAGGTTGCTTGCCACACATTTGTCCATGCATGATTCGATTTTCATGCCTCTTCGGCGCCGTTTGGGCCACGGTTGGAAATTTCTGCCATTTGGCACGCTCGTGCATCTTTTTCGAGAACCCTTATTCGGACAGTTAGAAGTTGAGGATCCGGGACCCCATCAGAGAACGGACCACACGGACTTGTGCTAGGGAAGTTGCTCTATCTCCACATCACTCCGTGCATGGATTTGGGCATCGTAATCACTTCTCGCAGCGCGTCAAAGTTGGGTCCCGGTGAAAATAGTGCAAAATCGCCATAAATAATAGAGTTTCAGATCCGAAATGAGTCCGAATCGCATCTGAACACAACAAGAAAGATCCCGGTTGCTTGCCACACATTTGTTCATGCATGATTTAAATTTCATGCCTCTTCAGCACCGTTTGGGCCACGGTTGGGACTTTTTGCCATTTGGCATGCTCGTGCATCTTTTTCGAGAACCCGGATTCGGACAGTTAGAAGTTGGGACTTTTCACCATTTGGCACGCTCGTGCATCTTTTTTGAGAACCTGGATTCGGACAGTTAGAAGTTGAGAATTCGGGACCCCATCAGAGAACGAACCACACAAACTTGTGCTAGGGAAGTTGCTCTATGTCCACATCACTCCATGCATGGATTTGGGCATCGCAATCACTTCTCCCAATGCGTCAAAGTTGGGTCCCGGCGGCGAAGATAGTGCAAAATCGCCATAACAGAGTTTCGGATCCGAAATGAATCCGAATCGCATTTGAACACAACAAGAAAGATCCGGGTTGCTTGCCACACATTTTTCTATGCACGATTCGAATTTCATGCCTCTTCAGCGCCGTTTGGGCCACGGTTGGAAATTTCCGCCATTTGGCACGCTCGTGCATCTCCTCTTTCGAGAACCCAGATTCGGACAGATAGTAGTTGAGGATCCGGGACCCCATCAGAGAACGAAGCACATGGACTTGTGCTAGGGAAGTTGCTCTATGTCCACATCACTCCGTGCATGAATTTGGGCATCACAATCAATTCTCCCAGCGCGTCAAAGTTGGGTCCCGGCGAAGATAGTGCAAAATCACCATAACAGAGTTTCGGATCCAAAATGAGTCCGAATCGCATCTGAACACAACAAGAAAGATCCAGGTTGCTTGCCACACACTTGTCCATGCATGATTTGAATTTCATGCCTCTTCGGCGCCATTTGGGCCACTGTTGGAAATTTCTGCCATTTGCCACGCTCTTGCATCTTTTTCGAGAACTCGGATTTGGACAGTTAGAAGTTGAGGATTCGAGACCCCATGAGAGAACGGACCACATGGACTTGTGCTAGGGAAGTTTCTCTATGTCCACATCACTCTATGCATGGATTTGGGCATCGCAATCACTTCTCCAAGCACGTCAAAGTTGGGTCTCGGCGAAGATAGTGCAAAATCGCCATAACAGAGTTTCGGATCCGAAATGAGTCCGAATCGAATCTGAACACAAGAAAGATCCGGGTTGCTTGCCACACATTTGTCCATGCATGATTCGATTTTCATGCCTCTTCGGTGCCGTTTGGGCCACGGTTGGAAATTTCCACCATTTGGCACGCTCGTGCATCTTTTTCAAGAACCCGGATTTGGACAGTTAGAAGTTGAGGATCCGGGACCCCATCAGAGAATGGACCACACGGACTTGTGCTAGGGAAGTTGCTCTATGTCCACATCACTCCTTGCATGGATTTGGGCATCGCAATCAGTTCTCCCAGTGCATCAAAGTTGGGTCCCGGCGAAGATAGTGCAAAATCACCATAACAGAGTTTCGGGTCCGAAATGAGTCCAAATCGCATCTGAACACAACAAAAAAGATTTGGGTTACTTGCCACACATTTTTCCATTCATGATTCGAATTTCATGCCTCTTCGGCGCCGTTTGGGCCACGGTTGGAAATTTTCGCCATTTGCCATGCTCGTGCATCTTTTTCGAGAACTTGGATTCGGACAGTTAGAAGTTGAGGATCCGAGACCCCATCAGAGAGTGGACCACACGGACTTGTGCTAGGGAAGATGCTCTATGTCCACATCACTCCGTGCATGGATTTGGGCATCACAATGACTTCTCCCAATGCGTCAAAATTGGGTCCGAGTGCCATTCAACACACTTGTTTATCTCCTTGGTTCTCGTCATGGTCTCTTTTTGGAGAAATTAGTTTTGTTGATTTGCATGGTACACAGCTAGATCAATGCATTTTAGCTCTACCACATGGTAGAGCTAGACCTCAAATGCAATTCTAGCTCCACCACATGGTAGAGCTAGACCTCAAAGCATTCTGGCTCTACGATGTGGTCTAGGTTGGATACAGCTCTACCGCGTGGTAGAGCTAGATCAAATGCAATTCTAGCTTCTTGGTTCTCATCATGTGAAGTAGATCTCTTCTTGGAGTAATTGATTTTGTTGATCTGCATGGTACACAGCTGGATCGATGCATTCTAGCTCCACCACATGGTAGAGCTAGATCGAATGCAATTGTAGCTCCTTGGTTCTCATCATGTGAAGTAGGTCTCTTCTTAGAGTAATTATTTTTGTTGACTTGCATGGTACACAGCTAGATCCGTGTTGCTTGCCACACATTTGTCCATGCATGATTCGAATTTCATGCCTCTTCCGTGCCGTTTGGGCCACGGTTGGAAATTTCTGCCATTTGGCACGCTCGTGCATCTTTTTCGAGAACCCGGATTCGAACAGTTAGAAGTTGAGGATCCGAGACCCCATCAGAGAACGGACCACACGGACTTGTGCTAGGGAAGTTGCTCTATGTCCACATCACTCCATGCATGGATTTGGGCATCGCAATCACTTCTCGGAGTGCATCAAAGTTGGGTCTCGGGGCAAAGATAGTGCAAAATCGCCATAACAGGGTTTTCGATCCGAAATGAGTCCAAATCGCATCTGAACACAACAAGAAAGATCCGGGTTTCTTGCCACACATTTGTCCATGCATGATTCGAATTTCATGCCTCTTCGGTGCCGTTTGTGCCACGGTTGGAAATTTTTGCCATTTGGCACCCTCGTGCATCTTCTTCGAGAACCCAGATTCGGACAGTTAAAAGTTAAGGATCCGGGACCCCATCAGAGAACGAACCACACAGACTTATGCTAGGGAAGTTACTCTATATCCACATCACTCCATGCATGGATTTGGGCATCACAATCAATTCTCCCAACACGTCAAAGCTGGGTCCCAGCGAAGATAGTGCAAAATCGCCATAACAGAGTTTCAGATCCGAAATGAGTCCGAATCGCATCTGAACACAACAAGAAAGATCCGGGTTGCTTGCCACATATTTTTCCATGCATGATTCAATTTTCATGCCTCTTCGGTGCTGTTTGGGCCACGGTTGGAAATTTCCACCATTTGGCACGCTCGTGCATCTTTTTCGAGAACCCGGATTCGGACAGTTAGAAGTTGAGGATCCAGGACCCCAGCAAAGAATGGACCACATTGACTTGTGCTAGGAAAGTTTCTCTATGTCCACATCACTCCGTGCATGGATTTGGGCATCACAATCAATTCTCCTAGCGCGTCAAAGTTGGGTCCCAGCGAAGATAGTGCAAAATCGCCATAACAGAGTTTCAGATCGGAAATAAGTCGGAATCGCATCTGAACACAACAAGAAAGATCCGGGTTGCTTGCCACACATTTGTCCATGCATGATTCGAATTCCATGCCTCTTCAGCGCCGTTTGGACCACTGTTGGAAATTTTCGCCATTTGCCACGCTCATGCATCTTTTTCGAGAACCCGGATTCGGACAGTTAGAAGGTTAGGATCCGGGACCCCATCAGAGAACGGACCCCACGGACTTGTGCTAGGGAAGTTTCTCTATGTCCACATCATTCCGTGCATGGATTTGGGTATCGCAATCACTTCTTCTAGCGCGTCAAAGTTGGGTCTCGACGAAGATAGTGCAAAATCGCCATAACAGAGTTTCGGATCCGAAATGAGTAGACCTAGAACTGCCATGTTAGCACTATGCGGATTTCCCATCTAACCTTTACTACCTTTTTTATCCAAGGATCCCTCCCAAAGAAAGTTTTTGCAAAGCATCCATTTAAGTCTAGCTCTACCATATGGTAGAGCTAGGCCAATGCATTTCTAGCTCCACCACATGGTAGAGCTAGATCAAATGCAATTCTAGCTCCTTGGTTCTTGTCATGTGAAGTAGGTCTCTTCTTGGAGTAATTGGTTTTGTAGATCTGCATGGTACACAGCTAGATCAATGCATTCTAGCTTTACCACATGGTAGAGCTAGATCTCAAATGCAATTCTAGCTCCACCACATGGTAGAGCTAGACCTCAAAGCATTCTAGCTCTATGATTCTAGCTCCACCACATGGTAGAGCTAGACCTCAAATGCAATTCTAGCTCCACCACATGGTAGAGCTAGACCTCAAAGCATTCTAGCTCTACGATGTGGTCTAGGCAGAATATAGCTCTACCACGATTACATTCAATCTCAGCCAGTTACATTCATTGAAGTCTACCTCTACCACATGGTAGAGCTAGAAGAATGCATTCTAGCTCCACCACATGGTAGAGCTACACTTCAAAGCATTCTGGTCAATACATTTAATAGTCTTGCTCTACTGGTAGAGCTAATATCCATTGAAAAACCACGTGGTAGAGCTAGATCAAATGCAATTCTAGCTCCTTGGTTCTCATCATGTTAAGTAGGTCTCTTCTTAGAGTAATTGGTTTTGTTGATCTGCATGGTAAACAGCTAGATCGATGCATTCTAGCTCTACCACATGGTAGAGCTGGACCTCAAATGCGATTCTAGCTCCACCACATGGTAGAGCTAGACTTCAAAGCATTCTAGCTCTACCACATGGTTGAGCTGGATCATTGCATTCTAGCTCCACTACTTGTAAGAGCTAGATTTATGCATTCTAGCACTACTACATGATTTTTCCAAAGCAAGTAGCTTCTTTTTCATTCTGAACCAGCTTTTCCATCTCGATCAAGATAATGGTGTTCCTTTTGGAACTATATCATAGCCATTTGGCCAGATAGTCATCATGGGAAATATAATGGTTTAGCATCATGGTACGGCTTGATCAATGCATTCTAGTTCCACCACATGGTACAGCTAGATCAATGCATTCTAGGTCCACCACATGGTAGAGCTAAACTTCAAAGAGTTCTAGCGCTACCATTGATTAAGACTAAGCATTCCCTGTGGTCTAGATAGAATACTTTGATATAGCTCTACCACATAGTAGAGCTAGATCAATGCATTCTACTTCCACCACATGGTAGAGCTATACTTCAAAGCATTGAAGCACTAGATCAATGCATTCTAGCTATATCTCCACCATTCTAGCATCCATGAAGCCTAACTATATCATGCGGTGGAGCTAGAACCTCTTGAAGTCAAGCTCTACCATGTGGTAGACCTAGAACTACCAAGACTAAGCATTCTATGTGGTCTAAATAGAATACTTTGATATAGCTCTACCAAGACTAAGCATTCTATGTGGTCTAGATAGAATACTTTGATATAGCTCTACCACATGGTAGAGCTAGATCGATGCATTCTAGATCCACCACATGGTAGAGCTTTACTTCAAAGCATTGAAGTGCTAGATCAATGCATTCTAGCTATATCTCCACCATTCTAGCATCCATGAAGCCTAACTATATCATGCGGTGGAGCTAGAACCTCTTGAAGTCAAGCTCTACCACATGTGGTAGAACCTCTTGAAGTCAAGCTCTACCACATGTGGTAGACCTAGAGCCTAAAGAACTTTAGCTCCACCACATGGTAGAGCTTGTATCCATATGTAGTTGATCTAGAACCTATGAAAGTCCGTTGGTTCTATCCATATAGAAGTCTTAACCACATGGTAGAGCTTGTATCCATATGTAGTTGATCTAGAACCTATGAAATTCTGTTGGTTCTATCCATATAGAAGACTAATAAATTCTAACTCTGCCACAACAAGTCTAGCTTTACCGTATGGTGCTCAACTTGAATGTCCACCTGCTATTAGAACTTAAGGGTGGATCCCAAGTCCTTCTTCCAAAGAGAGCTTTCTGACAAAACCCATCGACGTGCGATGAGCTAGAACCCATTGAAGTCAAGCTCTACCATGTGGTAGACCTAGAACCTATGGAAGTCTATTGGCTCCACCCATAAAGAAGCTATCTTGATCCCCAACTCAACCACGTGGTAAAGCAAGACTTATAAATTCTAGCTCTACCATGTGGAAAATCTAAAACATCTGAAATTTTAGCTTTACCATATAGTTGAGTGATTTTGTGTTTCTCACCTCCACCTACTCTTGGAGCTCAAGGGTGGATCTCAAGGCCTACTTCCAACAAGAGCTCCCTTGCAAACTGGCTCTACCAAATGGTAGAGCTAGAATAATGGGTGTATTTGGAAATCCATTTTAAACCCTCCAATTCTAGAGTTAGCAAGTAGAGTTGATAATTGGTATCCAAACATGATTTCCTTTTAGATTACACCAATAAACATGTGTTAAGAGTGAGTGTTACAATTGTAAATTCTTGTAGTTTGAAAGATTGTTGAGTCAATGTTACTTTTTTTTCTTTTAGATCTCGAAATTGAGATAGTAGCACCAAGTGAAGCAGATACAGAATGCCACAATCAAACTGTGGATGAGAGCTTCTCCCACACATTTAGTAATGTCCATCCAGAAGGTTTAAAGACAAATGCTGACAATGAAATTAGGGTACCTAAATCTCCAGCCAAATGAAGAAATGGGTGAGAGTTTCCAGCCCGAAGAAGAAGTACAGAAATACCGACACTGCTATCTCCAGGAAATCAGTGTTGACAATTGTGTTGGATCTGAATGGTCTACTACTGAAACGTTGTCAACAACAACCATCTTCAATATATGAATCTATTCAAATGGATTCAAAAAGATATATTGTACTAAGGCCAAGATGTATCCAATTCTTGAAGATTTTATTAAAAAATATTAATGTTGGGATCTGGTCAACAGCGAAAATATTACAAGACAGAGCGGGAGAGATATTGCCTTTTTTTGTAGTTTGGGCTCAAGAGGCTTGCGAGAAGGATAAAAGTGGTAAAATAGCTAGACCTGATAATCCAACAGTTCAGGCAATGTTCAAGCCATTGTCAAAAATATCTTCATGTTTTGATTGTGATGCTCGTAGAACGGTTCTTATTGATGACTCTCCATACAAGGGATGTGCTTCTCCTGATAATAATTGTATATATCCTACAAAGTTTGATGAAGAAAAGATGGTCGATAATATTCTCATTGATGAGCTGCTCCCTTACTTGCAGCTTGATGAGAGTGAAGATGTGCGTGAGATCATTGGCTCTAATTGCTACGGACAACCTCTAGTATCCAATGAAAATGAATACAGAGGTGTGGTAGATTTTTGGAAAAAGCGCAATTTAAATTGGTCATAGAAGACAATCTACACAGATAGGCTACCACTATCAGAGATTATACAAAAGTTTATCGACGATCAAGAGGTATTAGCGAGACAATATGAAAACAAAAGAGCAGAGATAAAAGAAATTATGGCAAAAGAATGAGTCAGTATTGCTAGCATGAGGGGACCACAAGTGATTTCTCTAGCTAGAAAATTAGGTTCTACCACAACACAGTTGAAGGCAACCAATGCAAGGGCTTTCATAAACAAGGTGTTAAATGAGTACAATCTTCTCCAACAGGATAGAAATAACTAAGGTACTACCCAACATAAATGATATACATGATTTTATACAACAATTTTGTATTTACAAAATGAAGAAACTTAATTTATGATGGTTTCTTGCATATTTATTTCAAGGATATTGTTCCAAGGAGTATTCACTTAAAGAAGCCATTTGTCATAAGGATTATATTTTTTTGGGAGGAATTTTATCTTTTTGTAATCATGAATTGACAAGAAATTTTGTCCTGTTTTTAAAGTAGTGGGGCAAATGTATTACTCTTCAGATAATTTTATAAATGTTGGAGTGCACTCTACTATAAGGGGCCTCCTAATTTGAAAATGTATGAAAGCTTGATCTTTGTCTTATGATTTTAATTCCTACATATTTGGACTATGGTAGAGCTAGATCAATGCCTTCTAGCTCCACCACATGGTAGAGCTAAACTTCAAAGCATTCTAGCTCCACGACATGGTAGAGCTAGACTTAAAAGCGTTCTAGCTCTACCATATGGTAGAGCTAGATCAATGCATTCTAGCTCTTCCACGCCACCACATGGTTGAGTTGGACTTCAAACCATTCTAGTTCTACCATGGGGTCTAGCTAAAATATTTTGATACAGCTCTACCACGTGCTAGAGCTGGACTTCAAATATTTCTAATTTTGCCATGGGATCGAGCTAGAATACTTTGATATAGCTCTATCACATGGTAGAACTAGATTTAAAAATATTCTAGCCCTACCACATGGTAGAGCTAGAACAGTGCATTCTAGCTCTACCACGTGGTTGAGCTAGATCAACGCATTCTAATTTCACCACATTCTGATACCTGCATTTTGTCGCGTCTTTTTAGAATCAAATGGAAAGAGTCTTTGCATCTTGGGTCATTTTGTAATGCAACTAAAGTCAACATTTTGGAATAGTATATAGTTTAATGTTAGCGTGCATAGTCACATTTGTTTTGTAATTGTTTAAAATCTATCTTTGCATAAGAGTAGTTGTAACATGCCTTCCCCCCACATGCCCACCTTTATCATTAAGCATGCTCATATTTTTCCAAGTCATATGATTGATTCTAATTGGCAGAGGCGACTTCTTCGTCTCACAGAGCATTAGTACGTCACATGTCCAAGAAAATCCAGAGTGTACCAAGACAGTTGGTTCAGTGCCATCTTGACCGTCTACGGGAAATTGATGCAAGGTTGCGCTTTGTGCATCCCTCTGAGGGGGTTATCATACTGACATGGTATTTGTCAGACCCAATATGCGTACCCCTACGCAAAGAGGATGATAGGAGGGTTATTATTCTAAACCTCAATGGTTTGTTGTGCCATGTTATTGAAACCCAATATGATGGGAAGGATCCTCCTTATAGCAACGAGTTGGTAAAATACCCAATTAACCAATATCGTTATGTCCTATGTCACAAGGATGCACATGAGTTCTTAGATTGGTGTATTCAATTCTTTTATGTTTTTATTTGGAGCGCATGTAGGAGAACTAAGCTCTCTGGAATAATTGACATAGTATTTCCACAACAAAAGCCCAAGTTTGCAGGTATTCTCTCACAAGAGCATTGTTCAAAAGCCACATGGGTTGTGCAGAATAGACAAGTTTTCTTTAAAAAGCTTGAGACCTTTTGGGGTCTCCATCCTTTGTACAACAAGAAAATACATTGATAATTGATGATAGCTACTATAAGGTGTTTAAGAATGAGCGAGGAACCTAGTTAATAGTCCCAAAATTGTACCATCAACCTTCCAAGGAAAGGTATAGTTTTTTGACAAAAGATTTAAGAAATTGGTTGTTTTTATGGCTACAGAATGAAGATCGGCAAGAGTATACATGGGATATGCCTTTGAAGAAAAACCTAACCAATTCTCAGATGATGTGATGAAGAAATGGCTTGAAGAAGAGAAATTGGAAGTAGAGAATAGGAAAAAGGCAGAGGTGTGAAAGCGACAGTAGGAGGCTGATGCTGAGGCAGAGAGGCAAGAACAACTTGAAATTCAAAGAAAGCAACAAGAGGAGGCTGAAGCTGAGGCAGAGAGGCAAGTAGAGAGTAAAAATCAAGCAAAACAACAAGAGGAGGCATCATGAAAGTAATACAAATACACCACCATGAAGCTCATTTTGTTTGTGACAGTCCCTATTATAATCAAATGTAGAGGGTGCAAGTAATTTGGCCTTTTTTTAATGTAATAAAAGTCCATATATTGAAATATGATATTGTAATCAATGGAGCATATTGTTCAAATGTTTGCCTTTGCAAAGCATTGAACAAATTCTAGCACAAGCAATAAATTCATGTTCATTTACAATGTCTTATTATAATTGAGTCATAAATGGAGTGCATCCTTCTCTAAGGGGACTCCTTTTATCCTTTTATCTTTTGGTCAAACTTTGCAAATTATTTATTTTTTAGTAGAGTAGGTGAAGACTTTTAACTATCATTTTGACAAAGGGCATCCTACTACAAGGAGACTCTTTCTATCTTTAATAATGTTAATTTGTAGTAGTTGTGTATGTAAGGATACTTTCACCATGTCAAATTATAAATTCTTGTTTATTTAGTCTTTGTTCATTACAATGCAGTCTTAAAATTGGAGAGTGCATCCTACTCTAAGGGGACTCTCAATATACAATCTCTTATATCAATGTTTTTACTTGGGGGTCTAGATTGAACAAATGGTAGATCTTGGTTCTTTCAATGCGTTCTTGCTCCACGTGGTAGAGCTAGCTCAAAATTCTAGCTCTACCATGTGGTAAAGCTAGAATCCCTTAAAATCAAGCTCCACCATATGGGATGGTAGAGCTAGAATTCTATGTCTAGATCTACCATGTCGTGGAGCTACCATCCATTGAAGTCTAGCTCCACCATATGGGATGGTAGAGCTAGAATTCTATGTCTAGATCTACCATGTGGTGGAGCTACCATCCATTGAAGTCTAGCTGTATAATTTTATGGAGCTAGCTAGCTAGCTCCACCATGTGGTATCTTATTGAGCTCTAGCTCCACCACATGGTGGAGCTAGCTAGCTCCACCATGTGGTATCTTATTGAGCTCTAGCTCCACCATGTGGTGGAGGTAGCAGCCATGGTCTCTTCATGGAATTTTGGCCTTACCACATGGTGGAGCTAGTATCCATGTGTGGTAGACCTAAACCTATGGAAGTCATACAATACGACTAGAATTTTGAGTCTAGATCTACCGTTTGGTGGAGCTTGCATCCACTGAAGTCTAGCTCTATAATGTCCAAGTGGTGGAACTGGATCTAGAATGGATAAGTCATGGATCAAGAAATCCTTATTAGCTCTATAATGGACAAGTACTAGATCTAAAGTGAAGAGAGAAACTGATTGACGTTGGACTGCTAGCCATGCTAGACACCTCAATATGAGCAACAAGGCAAATATCTCGCTACATTGTCCATTTCAGACAAATAACTACATGAGTTTTCTTCAAAAAAGTTCATTTCTTTTGGAGTCTGCATGTTTTGTACAACAACAAGAATACATTGAAACTCGATGATAGCTACT
Organism: Cibotium barometz; assembly: GCF_041138505.1. Lineage (NCBI taxonomy): Eukaryota > Viridiplantae > Streptophyta > Polypodiopsida > Cyatheales > Cibotiaceae > Cibotium > Cibotium barometz. Next base: position 14,864,267 of record NC_141083.1, read on the forward strand.
ACAATGTATTCAACAATCAAGATGATAATCAAATAATAATTGAGAGAATAATCTAAGTGTGTGATCTTGTGAGTACACAAAATGAACATGCTTAAAAAGAAGCTCAATACCTCATGCAACCAATACCTCATGCTTAAATTGAAGAGTGCATCCTACTCTAAGGGGACTCTCAATATACAATCTCTTGTACCATTGTTTTTAATTGGGGGTCTAGATTGACCAAATGGTAGAATCTGATCTTGGGTTCTTATGGACTGTAGAATGGCCAAGTGCTGGATCTAAAAATCCTCTTCAATTGTAAAATGTACAAGTGGTGGATCTAAAAAATCTTGAAACCTTTCTATTTCTAAGATCAAGCTAAGTCCGATCTAGCATCACTTGATAAAGCAAACCATTTTTAAATTTTTTATAGGTTGAAAAAGGTAGATTCTAGATTAAATGCATTAAATTTTTCAATGTGGAAATGGGATTTTTCCGACTTTACCTAATACGGTCTTTATAAGGGACCTTAGCCTAAGGGTCTACATTTTCAGAAATTTTAGATTATGGTCCAATTAAGGTTCCAATGGGACAATTGGATTAATACAAGTGTTGGGATGAGATAAATCTAAAAGAATAAAAGAAAATACCCAAAATGAGTAAATGCTCACATAAGATAAAGAGTTGACTAAGTACAAGATTTATTAGTTAAAAATTATGAGATATTACTAAAAAAATGAGATATTTTAGAATAATGATGCATTTTTGAAAACCTTGGTAAGGAGAGGTGGACTCTTGAGGTGGGTGCCTTTTTCACATGTGTGGAAGGGTTTCCAATTCAAAAAAATTATGATATTTTTATCTCTCCTTTCTCGTGGATCAAACCAAATCAAAAAGGGAGCCAAACTGGTCCAAATTGAGTCAAACTCTACCTCAAAAATTCTAGAATCCAGTTGGACTTGGTTAGTGGCCCCCCTCACCTATAAATAGATCCTCAATCATTTGTAAAAATATGTTGGAGCTATACTATGCCAATTTTATATTAAAATAATCATATTTTCTATTATCCCTTAAATTTTCCTCTCTTGGGAGCTTGGAGCTCTCTCTCTCTCTACAACAACTCTTGGAGTTGCTCTTCTCCTCTTGGTGGACCAATTGATTGGTCGGGGGCTTTACTGCAATTAGAGAATCAAGCCAAACTTAGAGGTAAAATCAATTTTATGGTTTTTTTCTAATTTTCTCGATAACTTTCTTCTTCTCAACCCCTCTCAAGCTTGAGAAGCTTTCTAAATAATTGTTTTAATTCAAATCAAGCTTTCCCTTAAAGTCTTCATGCTTAATTAAGAGAAAGTTAATCTTTATGCCTATTTGTAATGCTTTCTTTAAATAAATCTCTCTCTCTCTAAAAGAATAGCCATCTTTATGGATAAATCCCTTGAGAAAGGATGCTTCTCAATGATAGTCTCTTAATTCAAATCTAAACTCTAGGCTTGATAAGCTAGAGATTAAGAAAATGGTATTTTTATGATTTTGTGTTAACAAAAAAATGGTTATTTCTTTTAGATTATTTAGAAGTAGTTAAAAACCCCTTTTAATGATTCTAACTGAGAAATAGATTATCCTATCAATTTGGGAAAAGAGAAATAAAGGAGCTAGCTTAATCTAGTGGAATAATCATAATTAAGTTTATGATTATGGTTAAAATTATGATTTAAATTCATAGTTTGATTTTAAGCATAAAAGAGGAACTACTATCATATTTTCATTACAAGATTTCATTATTTAGAAAAAGAAAATTTGAGAATTATGAGTAATAGCAGCAAAGCTATGGTAAACTTTTTAAAAAATAACATATATTATTTTTATGCATAATGCTAAAAGAGGACTTCCTACCATATTCTAGGATTGGACATCCTATGCAAAAAGAATGATTTTCATCATATTCATGAGAAATAATTTTTTTGTAATTATGCAAAATTAATTGATTATGAGAAAAGAGTAAATTTTGGTAAATTTATTTTTATACAGAAAAAGGAATTCCCATGATATTTGAGATCCAAGTAATTAAATGGTAAAAGATGAATTTTTGGTAAATTTATTTTATGCAAAAAGAGGAATTACCATGACAATTGAGATCCAAGAAATTAAATGGTAAAAGATGAATTTTTGGCATAATTCAAATTATGAGTATTTATCAAAAGTGAAATTTTGAGTATTATTATTTTTATTGGGAAATATGGGTAGAATTGATTTTTGTAAATCCCATGAATCTTTTACTCGAAAAGAAGAATATTGAATATATTTTAATTGAGAAATTTGAGAAAGAATATGAAAATATCCATCGAGAAAACTTGGATAATTCTTATTCAAAAAAGGGAATCTAGAATCCCTGGGAGGATCGAGGATCCAATGAGTAAAGGAAAGTTTAGAATTAGTTCTCATTAATGAAGCTTAAGGAATGAAAATACATTATGTAAATGAATGAGATGTGATGTGATGTAAGACTAAAGTGCTCACACATACATCTACCACATGGCTTACATCATCGGTGGCTCAGAGGTGGTTTTACTCTGTTGGGGAAGGTTACATTGGGTTGTGGGGTTTCTCTCTCTCTCTCTCTCTCTCTCTCTCTCTCTCTCTCTCAGAAAAGATGATCCGACTCCTCTTCCTTAGGAGCCTCCATGAAGTTTGCCGATGTCGTTCCTTCTCCACTGGGTTTGCTGTAGTAGCAGTCTCTTGCCATGTGTCCTGGCTTTCCACAGTTGTGGCAAGTGAAGGTCCTTCCTCCTACTCTACCTCTTCCTCGTCCTCGTCCTCGAGAGAATCCTCCTCAGGGTGAAGAATGCTATTTCTTCTCCTGCTGTTGAGTTGAGCCATTTCTTCTCTTTGCCTCTGCTCTCTTTCTCTAGTAGAGCTCCTTCTATCTCGTGTAGCTTCAATTCAAGTACATTCTTTAGTGTTGCTACAATATTTTCATATTCACCTTTGTCCACACTCTTGTGCCTCATCATCTTCTACCTTTTTGCCAATAGCTGCCATTTGTTGCTTAATGCTTTTATATCTGTTCAAGTGTGTGATTAAAGGTTCACTTTCCTTCATATCCAATTTGTAGAATTGCATTAACAGATTTATCTTTGAATTTTTAGCTTATGTGCCAAATAATTTATCGAGTTCATCCCATGCATCTTTTGCCCATTGTATCCCTGTGATGTGATGAATGATTTCATCATTTAAACTGAGTGCAATAAGTCCCAATGCTTTTTCATTCTTGCTCTTCCACTAATTTTTCCCTCTCACCTCTAGGCATTCATCTCTTCCCTCAACTAGCCCCCACAGATTTTTCCTCATGAGCAGATACATGGTTTTTGTCATGAGCAGATTTTTCCTCATGAGCAGATACATGGTTTTTGTCTGCCATGTGTAAAATTGCTCCCCATTAAATTTGACTATTTCTTGTGCTGTACTCATGATAATATGAAGGGGGTCTTACCTCTTAATCCAATTTCAAGATTCAAGGGCAGTGTCTACCCTTTTACAACTCAATCTGGTGTTTAGGAGATGATTACAATAGATTTATCAACACAAAAATTACATTAAATCAAGGGTAACCAATTTGTACTTAATGGTTGGAGTATCAAACCATCTTTGAATTGTAATTTGAAGTTATAGGAATCTGTATCAGATACCTAATGGTTAATTTGAACCCTCAATTGCACCAAAATATAGTGATTAGCATTGATTAATCATTGATTAGCAAATTAATCCTCTATTTTGTGTGCAAAAAAAGAGTATGCGGGGAGCCCAGATCTGAGGCCTTAGAGTTCAAATGAGCTCAAATCCTTTCAAGGCCATCAATAGCAATTAGTCTAGTAGAGGATTAAGCCAAGAAACATAAGATTTGACCAAACATTGAATGCTTAATCTCTGTTTTACCAAAGTCACTTGCAGATTTGATGAAGAGCTTGGATCTCACTGTAGACTTGATCAAATCACCAGCTTGTAGAGCATGCTTGAAAACCCCCGGGCCTAAGAGAAATTAGACCCATTGCAACTAGAGCAGACAAGATGTCAATTTTTCTTAGAAAAAATAGCGCTGGAAAAAATCGTGATTTCTCCTGATTACGTCAGCGGTTTGTTGCATTGATTCAATGGGCTGGAGCAACATTGAAGTAGCTATGTTGGGCTAGAAGGGTTTGGGCTAATTTAATGTATGTAAGGAGATAGAGCTCCTCCACCAGCTAGGGGTACAAAGGGTTAGTTGAAAAAGAGGAAAAAATATTAATTAGCTATTAATCCTAATTAGCCAAGTGATTATCAAGATAATGGGCTCACAAATTGATGGATTCTAGGCTTGGCTCTGATATCATGTTAAAATTACAGCAATGTGATGAGCTATGGTGGATCAATTAAGACGTAACAATTAACGGATAGCTTACTGTAGGCATGGATAATCAAGAGCCAGCAAGTTCTCATTAGGCCAATGCCTCAATTTAGTAAGCAATTAACTAATAGCTTAATGTAGGCATGGATAATCAAGAGCCAGCAAGTTCTCATTAGGCCAATGCCTCAATTTATAGAGTTTACATCCAAGCATCTAATCCCATTGATTTCTCCCTGATTCACTCCACCTCTCTTGCTTGATTCTCTCCACCTCTCCCAAAATATCTCCACCTCTCCCAGAATATCTCCACACCTCCTAAATCTTCTCATGCTACCCTTTATTCTCTCCTAGTAGATTCTTCTCACCTTTTCACAGGTTCTCTCACATTTACAGATTCTCTTTTACAGCCTCTAGCCAAGGACTTGTTCCCGCACACACCCTATTCACTTGTATATTTCAACAATGATATGTGAATGGAGGTGATGTGATGTAAATGGATGAGAATGAGATGTAAATGGATGAGAATGAGATGTAAATGGATGAGATGTGAAGTGATAGATGTGCATGATGTGAATGAATGGATGGATGTGGATAGATGTGCATGATGTGAATGAATGGATGGATATGGATAGATGTGAATGTGAATGAATGGATGGATGTGGATAGATGTGCATGTGAATGAATGGATGTAGATAGATGTGCATGTGAATGAATGGATGGATGTGGATAGATGTGAACGTGAATGAATGGATGGATGTGGATAAATGTGATGAGATGTGAATGAATGGATGGATGTGGATAAATGTGATGAGATGTGAATGGATGTGATGAGATATGGATAGATGTGGATGTGATGGATATGGATAAATGTGAATGGATGTGATAAGATATGGATAGATGTGGATGTGACGTAATGTAGATGGAATGAATGAGATGTGATGTGGATAGATGTGGACGTGATGTAAATGTTGAAATATACAAGTGAATAGGGTATGTGCGGGAACAAGCCCTTGGTTAGAGGCTGTAAAAGAGAATCTGTAAATGTGAAAGAACCTGTGAAAAGGTGAGAAGAATCTACTGGGAGAGAATAAAGGGTAACATGAGAAGATTTAGGAAGTGTGGAGATATTCTGGGAGATATTTTGGGAAAAGTGAAGAGGTGGAGAGAATCAAGCAAAAGAGGTGGAGTGAATCAAGGAGAAATCAATGGGACTAGATGCTTGGATGTAAACTCTATAAATTGAGCCATTGGCCTAATGAGAATTTGCTAGTTTTTTATTATCCATGCCTACATTAAGCTATTTGTTAATTACTCACTAATCATATCTTAATTATCATCTAATCACTTTGTTAATGATGTTGATTCTAGTATTTGATCCACCATAGCTCATCACATTGCTGTAATTTCAACATGGTATCCGAGCCATGCCTAGAATCCATTAGGTTTATGAGCCCATTATCTAATTAATTAGGATTAGTAGATAATTAGAAATTAATCAAATTTTTTAGTTATTTTTCAACTCACCTCTTTACCCCCAGCCAGTGGAGGAGCTCTAGCTCCTTGCACACTCAAAATTAGGCCTATTGCTTCTAACCCTAGCTAGCCAACGTCTTGCTACTCCAGCCAGACGAAACAACGCAACAAACTGTCACCGGACGAGGGAGAATTCGTGAATTTAGCATACACTTGTTTCTGGGAGAAATTTACAGATCTCTTCTTCATCACTTCAAATGGCTCTAATTCCTCTTAGCCCCAAGTGTTTTCAAGCATGTTTTACAAGCTGGTGAAGTGAGAATTCAATTTGATTAAGTCTATAGTGAGATCCAAGCTCTTCATCAAATTTGCATGTGACTGGTAAAAACAGAGATTAAGCATTCAATGTTTGGTCAAAACTTGTGTTTATTGGCTTAATCCTCTACTAGACTCATTGCTATTGATGGCCTTGAAAGCATTTGAGCTCATTTGAAGTCTAAGGCCCCAGATCTGGACTCCCTACATACTCTGTTTTTTGTACACAGAACAGAGGATTAATTTGTTAATCAATAATTAATCAGTACTAATCACTATATTTTAGTGCAATTGAGGGTTTAAATTAACCATTAGGTATCTAATACATATCCCTATAACTTCATATTGCAATTCAGAGTTGGTTTGATACTCCAACCATTCCGTACAAATTGGTTACCCTTGATTTAATCCCTTGATTTAATGTAATTTTTGGTAAAATTGTGCTGATAAATTTGTGATAATTTAATGTAATTTTTGGTGAAATTGTGCTGATAAATTTGTGATAATCATCATTTTGCATTTAACCCTTTGTTAATGCCTATAAATCTCACTCAAATTCAAGATTATTCACAGCCAGAGTTGCATTTGGAAATGTGCATAAGAATGAATGCTATACGCATTATGTATTGGGCACATTACATTAGTATAAAAATGGGATCAGACACTGCCCTTGTCCTGAATAAGGCAAGAGGTAAGACCTCCTACATAGATTTGGGTTTGCATTGCATAATGATACAAGATAAATATCAAAAGCCCAAAGGAACTGTCAGCAAAACATTTAAACATGCTACTCACATGGAGCAAAAAGACCTGACGGACAAGCTCATGGCCCCAGCCATGAAAGAAGAAGAACATCTCTTTCCAAGAAGAAGATCCACACCAAGAAGATCTAGAGGAAGCATTGAAGAAAGACATGGACACGAGAAGAGAAGCTGCCCTAAGAAGGCTAAAAGAAGAGACGGACGAGTGAAGAGAAGCTACCACGAGAAGAAGACTGAAGACAAGAGAAGATGTGAGGCTCCAAAGAGTGAGGAGCCATGTGAAAATCTCTGAGAGAGAGAGAGAGAGAGAGAGAGAGAGAGAGCCCACAACCCAATGTAACCTGCCCCAACAAAGTAAAACCACCTCTGAGCCACCGATGATGTATTCCACGTGGTAGATAGATGTATGTGTGAGCACTTTAGTCAAGGTCGCGGGCAACTATAGGAAGCCTTGGACACATAGAGAGAGAGAGTGTCAAGGACTATGAGTTTAGGGACTTGAGGCACTGGTCGCAGGCTATCAAGTAAGAGAGAAACTTGGTATAGGGTCCAGGTGTGCTAAGATAACTTGAGGGGAGGTGTGCTAGACACTAGTCACAGACTATCAAGTAAGAGGTAAACTTGGTATAGGGTCTAGGTGTTCTAGGAGTATTCACTTGAGAGGAGGTGTTGAAATATGCAAGTGAATAGGGTGTGTGCGGGAACAAGCCCTTGGTTAGAGGCTGTAAAAGAGAATCTATAAATGTGAAAGAACCTATGAGAAAAGGTGAGAAGAATCTACTGGGAGAGAATAAAGGGTAGCATGAGAAGATTTAGGAAGTGTGGAGATATTCTAGGAGATATTCTGGGAAAAGTGAAGAGGTGGAGAGAATCGAGCAAAAGAGGTGGAGTGAATCAAGGAGAAATCAATGGGATTAGATGCTTGGATGTAAACTCTATAAATTGAGGCATTGGCCTAATGAGAATTTGCTGGTTTTTGATTATCCATGCCTACATTAAGCTATTTGTTAATTACTCACTAAGCATGTCTTAATTATCATCTAATCACTTTGTTAATGATGTTGATTCTAGAATTTGATCCACCATAGCTTATCACATTGCTGTAATTTCAACGGTAAAGTGGATGGAATGAATGAGATGTGATGTGGATAGATGTGGACGTGATGTAAAGTGGATGGAATGAATGTGATGTGATATGGATGGAATGAGTGTGATGTGATAGGAATAGATGTGGATGGAATGTATGTGATGTGATGAGGATGCAATGTGATGGATGTGAATGGGTGTGTGGATGTGAATGGGTGTGATGAGATGTCAAAATGAATGCGATGAGATGTGAATGAATGTGAATGTGATGTGATGATATATGAATGGATACGATGAGATGTGAATGGATGTGAATGTGATATGATGATATCTGAATGGATGTGTGATGTAATGTGAATGGATGGATGAGATGTAAGGTGAATGAATGTGGATCTAGGTAGATGTGAATGGATAAGATGTGATGTGGGTAGATGTGATGTGATGTGATGTGGATCTAGATAGATGTGAATGGATATGATGTGGATCAGGGTAGATGTGAATGGATGAGATGTGATGTGATGTGATGTGGATATGGATAGATGTGAATGGATGAGATGTGATGAGGATGGATGTGACGTGATGTGATGAGGATCTGAATAGATGTAATTGAATGTGATGAGATGTGATGTGGATGAATGTGATGTAATGTGGATAGATGTGATGAGATGTAATATGATATGATTGGATGAGAATGGATGAAGACGATGGGAATACATATGACTGGATGTGGAATAAGCAATGTGAATTGATGTAGAAGAATGTGGAATAACGAGAAATGATGTGGAGTAATGTGGAAAGATAAGAGTTTGTTAGAAACTGTATTTATGACCTATTTTTAAATAACTATTTTTTGTCAAAAATGATGGAAAAGCATGTCTTGCGTAGCAAGGTCGGCCAAGGTCTTGACCAAAGCCTCGGTTCGATTTAAATGGTGAGCTTCCGGTACCGTGGATGAGGGACCAAGGAAGAGGCCTATGAGTGAAGTGCTAGGTGACCTGCGATAAGGATCCTAGAGGGTGCTGACCATACGGTGCTCTCGCCCCCGAAGATACCCATGCGTGCATCAAGGAAGAAAATGGAACAAGGAGTTAGAGTTGTTTTCTGAACTCAAGCATGGATCTGGTTGATTGTCCTTGCTGGTCCTCAACGGATGAGTCCATGGCTCTTTTATATGGATCTGTTTCTTGATCTTATTGATCTTCAACAACGGAGAGTCCATCTGGATTTTCTTAGGAGAATATATTTACGGGTTCTATGAGCTAGGAACTATTGAAAAGGCCCCTGAGTGAATAGGTGGTGAGCGTTCTAGTTGTGCCAATGATGCCATAGGTACACCGATGAAGGAATGATTGGAAACTAGAATTCAAGCTAGATATTTTGGAGGATTATGATCAGTGATACTATGGTTTCATTAAAAGATTGTTTTAAAAACATCTGAATCTGTGAAACATGCAATTTCATATTGGGTGTGTAAGTGGTGTCCCTATCTTGAAGTTTGCTTGAAGTGCCAGCTAGGGAGCCTGGGAACTCTTTTCCTTGGTACCCGCCGCGGCAAAACGTAACCAAATTTCTAAATGGCTCCTATCACTACATTGGTTGGGCGGTTGGCTAACCCATGGGATTGGATGGAGTTAGGCTGGACTAATGGATCCCTAAAATGAGACTCAATTCTGTTAAGTTACGATAGTTGAAGTAAATCTCGAAAATCCTTGTTCTATGGAAAAGAATCAACAGCTGTGCCTCTTGATGAGGAAAAAAGCACTGGACTCTATGATCCAAGTGCAAGTCTTTTCCTTGATCTGACCCCACGAGACTTACGGGTTCAGTCGGATCAGTTTGGTTAGTGATGACCTTGATTACGTTAGAATAAAATTATCCTGGAGGAATCGCCTATGTCTGCTGGGCGATGGAAGTTTTTTTGGGTTTGTTTTTGGAAGAACCGAGGGATGAGTCTCTTGTCTTGTGGATATCCGTGTGCGAGGCCCCGTGAGAGGCTCTACTGTGCACAAGAAGTGCTACTTCCACTGCTAGCACCCCTCAATTCGTTGTGTGGAGGGGGCACGGATCTTTCAACTGGTATCAGAGAAAATTGGCTAAAGTGGAACAACCGAGAAGTTAGAAATGTCAAAAATTTATGAAGTACCAGTAAAATATTGTAATTGTGTGATGAAATTCATACAAATTGATATTCAGAATGAAGATTCATAAATTGAAAATTGGGTCTTCAGATGGAAGTACCGCAATTATATGGAATCCCTGACTTGCTTAAGGCCTAGATATGATGGTATTTACCTTATAGCTCCAAGGACCTTCACTACCCGTATATATCATGGGTATATCTGCAGCTCTTTACTGACAATATATACGAGTAAATCTAAGACCTTGAAGTTATAAGCAAAAATGCTATCCAGAGGATGAATTCAAATGCTATCCAGAGGATGAATTCAAATGCTGGTTGATATGATTTTTTGAATTCTGGTTGAGAATTGATGAATTGATTTGGATTCTAATTGAAAGATGATGATTTCTTAATTTTGGTTGAAAGAAGATAAGTTAAACAAAGCCATAATGAGGATGAATGGGACGAATCCCAGTGTGATGATGTTAGTAACTGGAAGATGATTATAACTTTCAGTAGATCACCATGAGATTAGTGGATTGTGCTGACACATTGATGATGTTTGACCTTTGACCCAGTGGATCTAATTAAGGGATGACAAATTGAGAACCTACATAACTGAAATTCTCGTGGAGGAATGTTCAAATGAAATTTTTGGTCTGATGGACCATTATTTTTTTAAGGATATGAATGATATGTTCTGAATGAATTCTTTTGTGAGATAATGAGTTATGTGTGTTCTTCTTGTAGAAGGGATCTTTATCCCAGGATTTTGCGTGGGTTGATCACACTATAAGGAACCCCAAAATCAGTTGGATCTTAAGGTGAAAGAGTTTATCCTCCTCCAGCTGGCGAGATGAGGACATCTCGCATTTTTTAATTGGGATAGGATGTAAGATTCCTCCCTCCAGCTTTTGAGGTGTAAAGGTGTAAGAACCTCCCCTTCTGTTCTTCAAATTATTCCCCTCTGAAATAAAAGAAAGATCTTATTTTACCCTATTTTGACCTAGAGAGAGAGAATCCAAAATTGAGATATCTTTGGATATAAAAATGCTCCTAGTGTCTAAAATGTATTCCCCTGAAACAGAAGTTCAAAATGAACTTTCCAATGTGCATTAGGAATTAATTGAAAATGGTATAAGGGACCTTAGCCTAAGGGTCTACATTTTCAAAAAAAATTAGATTATGGTCCAATTAAGGTTCCAATGGGCCAATTGGATTAATCCAAGTGTTGGGATGAGATAAATCCAAAAGAATAAAAGAAAATACCCAAAAATGAGTAAATGCTCACATAAGATGAAGAGTTGACTGAGTACAAGGTTTATTAGTTAAAAATCATAAGATATTACTAAAAAAATGAGATATTTTGGAATAATGATGCATTTTTGACACCTTGGTAAGGAGAGGCGCACTCTTGAGGTAGGTGCCTTTTTCACATTTGTGGAAGGGTTTTCAACTCAAAAAAATTGTGATATTTTTATCTCTCCTCTCTCCTAGATCAAACCAAATCAAAAAGGGAGCCAAACTGTTCTAAATTGAGTCAAACTCAACCTCAAAAAATCTAGAACCCAGTTGCACTTGGTTAGTGGCCTCCCTCACCTAAAAATATCCTCAGTCATTTGTAAAAATATATTGGAGCTATACTATGCCATTATTATATTAAAATAATCATATTTTCTATTATCCCTTAAATTTTCCTCTTTCATGGGAGCTTGGAGCTCTCTCTCTCTCTCTCTCTCTCCAACAACTCTTGGAGTTGCTCTTCTCCTCTTCGTGGACCAATTGATTGGTCGGGGGCTTCACTCTGCTAAAATTAGAGAATCAAACCAAACTTGGAGGTAAAATCAATTTTTATGGTTTTTTCTGATTTTCTCAAAAACTTTCTTCTTCTCAACCCATCTCAAACTTGAGAAGCTTTCTAAATAATTGTTTTAATTCAAATCAAGCTAGCCCTTAAAGTCTTCATGCTTAATTAAGAGAAAGTTAATCTTTATGCTTATTTGTAATGCTTTCTTTATTTGTAAGAGAAAGTTAATCTTTATGCTTATTTGTAATGCTTTCTTTAAATAAATCTTCCTCTCTAAAAGAATAGCCATCTTTATGGATAAATCCCTTGAGAAAGGATGCTTCTCAATGATAGTCTCTTGATTCAAAGCTAAACTCTAGGCTTGATAAGCTAGAGATTAAGAAAATGGTATTTTTATGATTTTGTGTTAGCAAAATAATGGTTATTTCTTTTAGATTATTATAAGTAGTTAAAAACTACTTTGAATGATTCTAAATGAGAAATAGATTATCCTATCAATTTGGAAAAAGAGAAATAATGGAACTAGCTTAATCTAGTGGGATAATCATAATTAAGTTTATGATTATGGTTAAAATTATGATTTAAATTCATAGTTTGATTTTAAGCATAAAAGAGGAACTACTATCATATTTTCATTTACAAGCTTTTATTATTTAGAAAAAAAAAATTAAGAATCATTAGTAATAGCAGCGAAGCTATGGTAAAATTTTTAGAAAATAATACATATCTTTTTTTATGCATATTACTAAAAGAGGACTTCCTACCATATTCTAGGATTGGACACCCTATGCAAAAAGAATGGTTTTCCTAAAAGAGGACTTCCTACCATATTCTAGGATTGGACATCCTATGCAAAAAGCTATGGTAAAATTTTTAGAAAATAATACATATCTTTTTTATGCATATTGCTAAAAGAGGACTTCCTACCATATTCTAGGATTGGACATCCTATGCAAAAAGAATGATTTTCATCATATTCATGAGAAATATTTTTTTTGTAATTATGCGTAATTAATTGATTATGAGAAAAGAGTAAATTTTGGTAAATTTATTTTTATACAAAAAGAGAAATTCCCATGATATTTGAGATCCAAGTAATTAAATGGTAAAAGAGAAATTTTTGGTAAATTTATTTTATGCAAAAAGAGGAATTTCCATGACAATTGAGATCCAAGAAATTAAATGGTAAAAGATGAATTTTTGGCATAATTCAAATTATGAGTATTTATCAAAAGTGAAATTTTGAGTATTATTATTTTTATTGGGAAATATGGGTAGAATTGATTTTTGTAAATCCCATGAATCTTTTACTCGAAAAGAAGAATATTGAATATATTTTAATTGAGAAATTTGAGAAAGAATATGAAAATATCCATCGAGAAAACTTGGATAATTCTTATTCAAAAAAGGGAATCTAGAATCCCTGGGAGGATCCAGGATCCGATGAGTAAACGGAAGTTCAGAATTAGTTCTCATTAATGAAGCTTAAGGAATGAAAATACAATATGTAAATGAATGAGATGTGATGTAATGTAAATGAGTGTGGATGTGGATGTAAATGTGATGAGATGTGAGTGGATGTGATGAGATGTGATGTGATGTAAATGGATGTGGATGTGAATGTGATAAGATGTGAATGTGATGAGATATGAGTGGAAGTGATGAGATGTGGATGAGATGTGATGTGATATAAATGGATGTGGATGTGAATGTGATTAGATGTGAATGTGATGAGATGTGATGTGATGTAAATGGATGTGGATGTGAATGTGATAAGATGTGAATGTGATGAGATGTCAGTGGATGTGATGAGATGTGGATGAGATGTGATGTGATGTAAAGGATGTGGATGTGAATGTGATAAGATGTGAATGTGATGTGAGAAGATGTGAGTGGATGTGATGAGATGTGGATGAGATGTGATGTGATGTAAATGGACGTGGATGTGAATGTGATGAGATGTGATGATATGTGAATGGGGGTGATGTGATGTAAATGGATGAGAATGAGATGTGAAGTGATAGATGTGCATGTGAATATATGGATGGATGTGGATAGATGTGAATGTGAATGAATGGATGGATGTGGATAGATGTGCATGTGAATAAATATGGAAAGATGTGGATGTGATGTAATGTAGATGGAATAAATGAGATATGATGGGGATGGATGTGGACGTAATGTAAAGTGGATGGAATGAATGTGATGTGATATGGATGGAATGAATGTGATGTGATCAGGATAGATATGGATGAAATGTGATGTGATATGGATGGAATGAATGTGATGTGATAAGGATAGATATGGATGAAATGTGATGTGATATGGATGGAATGAATGTGATGTGATAAGGATAGATATGGATGAAATGTGATGTGATATGGATGGAATGAATGTGATGTGATATGGATGGAATGAATGTGATGTGATAAGGATAGATGTGAATGAAATGTATGTGATGTGATGAGGACGCAATGAATGTGATGGATGTGAATGGGTGTGATAGATGTGAATGGGTGTGATGAGATGTCAATAGATGCAATGAGATGTGAATGGATGTGAATGGATGCGAATGTGATGTGCTGATATCTGAATGGATGCGATGAGATGTGAATGTGATATGATGATATCTGAATGGATGTGATGAGATGCGAATGTGATGTGCTGATATCTGAATGGATGCGATGAGATGTGAATGTGATGTGCTGATATCTGAATGGATGCGATGAGATGTGAATGTGATATAATGATATCTGAATGGATGTGATGTAATAAAAATGGATAGATGAGATGTAAGGTGGATGAATGTGGATCTAGGTAGATGTGAATGGATGAGATGCAATGTGAATAGATGTCATGTAATGTGATGTGGATCTAGATAGATGTGAATAGATGAGATGTGAGGTGAATGGATGTGATTTTATGTGATGTGGATCGGGGTAGATGTGAATAGATGAGATGTGATGTGAATGGATGTGATGTCATGTGATGTGGATATGGGTAGATGTGAATGGATGAGATGTGATGAGGATGGATGTGACTTGATGTGATGAGGATTTGAATAGATGTAATTGGATGTGATGAGATGTGATGTGGATGAATGTGATGTGATGTGGATAGATGTGATGAGATTTAATATGATATGATTGGATGAGAATGGATGAAGACGATGGGAATACATATGACTAGATGTGGAATAAGCAATGTGAATTGATGTAGAAGAATGTGGAATAACGAGAAATGATGTGGAACAATGTGGAAAGATGAGAGTTAAATGTAGAAACTGTATTATTGACCTCTTTTTAAATGACTGTTTTATGTCAAGAATGCTGGAAAAGCATTTTGACCATCTTGTGAATGAGGTCATGGAGACCTAAGTGATAAAGTTGCAACAGCTAACGGAGAGTCAATGAAAGATGTCTCGCGTAGCAAGGTCGGTCGAGGTCTTTACCAGCAGCCTCGATTCGATTTAAATAGTGAGCTTTCGGTGTACGGTGGATGAGGGACCAAGGAAGTGGCCTATGAGTGAAGCGCTAGGTGACCTGCAAAGGAGCCTAGAGGGTGCTGACCATACGGTGCTTGGGCTCTGGGTCACCCCCGAAGATACCCACGTGTGCATCGAGGAAGAAAATGGATCTGGTTGATTGTCCTTGCTACAACTGATGAGTCCATGGCTCTTTTATATGGATCTGGTTGCCAATGATGCCATGAAGGAATGATTAGAAACTAGAATTCAAGCTGGATATTTTGGAGTATTATGATTAGTGATACTATGGTTTCATTAAAAGATTATTTTATAGACACCTGAATATGTGAAACAGGTAATTTCATATTGGGTGTGTAAGTGGTGTGACTATCTTGAAGTTTGCTTGAAGCGCTGGCTAGGGGGCCTGGGAACTCTTTTCCCCTAGTACCCGGGACAAAACATAACCAAATTCCTAAATGGATCCTATCACTACAATTGTTGAGCGTTTAGCTAACCCATGGGATTGAATATGGGATTAGGCTGGACTGATGGATCCCTAGAATGAGGCTCAATTCTGTTAAATTACGATAGTTGAAGCAAATCCCGGATAACCCTTGTTCTATGGAAAAGAATCAACGGCTATGCCTCTTGATGATCAAAAAAAGCGTTGGACTCTATGATCCAAGTGCAAGTCTTTTCCTTTATCTGACCATGAGACTTACGGGTTCAGTCGAATCATTTTGGTTAGTGATGACCTTGACTACGTTAGAATAAAATTATCCTCGAGGAATCGCCTATGTCTCTAGGCGAGGGAAGTTTTTTCGAGTTCGGTTTTGGAAGAACCGAGGGATTAGTCTCTTGTCTGGATATCCATGGTGGACGAGGCCCTAAGTGAGAGGCTCTGCCCTGCGCAAGAAGTGCTATTTCCACTGCTAGCACCCCTCAATTCGTTGGGCGGAGGGGGCAGGGATCTTTTAGCTCTGGTATCAGAGTGAATTGGCTAAAGTGGAACAATCGAGAAGCCAGAAATGTCAAAATTTATGAAGTACCAGTAAAAGATTGTAGTTGTGTGATGAAATTCATACAAATTGATATTCAGAACGAAGATTCTCATAAATTGGAAATTGGGTCTTCAGATGGAAGTACCGCAATTATATGGAATCCCTGACTTACTTGAGGCCTAGATATGATGGTATTTACCTTATAGCTCCAAGGACCGTGACTACCCGTATATATCGTGGGTATATCTGCAACTCTTTACTAACAATATATACGAGTAAATCTAAGACCTTGAAGTTATAAGCAAAAATGCTATCCAGAGGATGAATTCGAATGCTGGTTGATATCATTTTTTGAATTCTGGTTGAGAATTGATGAATTGATTTGGATTCTGATTGAAAGATGATGATTTCTTAATTCTGGTTGAAAGAAGATAAGTTGAACAAAGCCACAATGAGGATGAATGGGACGAATCCCAGTGATGATGTTAGTAACTGGAAGATGATTATAACTTTCAGCAGATCACAATGGGACGAATCCCAGTGATGATGTTAGTAACTGGAAGATGATTATAACTTTCAGCAGATCACTATGAGATTAGTGAATTGTGCTAAAAGATTGATGATATTTGACCTTTGACCGAGTGGATCTTATTAAGGGATGACAAGTTGAGAACCTGCATAACTAAAATTCTCGAGGAGGAATGTTCAAATGAAATTTTCGATCTGATGGACTATTATTGTGTTAACGATATGAATGATATGTTCTGAATGAATTGTTCTCTGATAATGAGTTATGTGTGTTCTTATTGTAGAAGGGATCTTTATCCCAGGATTTTGCATGGGTTGATCAAACTATAAGGAACCCCAGAATCGGTTGGATCTTAAGGTGAAAGAGTTTATCCTCCAGCCGGCGAGATGAGGACATCTCGCGTTTTTTTAATGAGGTAGAATGTAAGATTCCTCTCTCCAGCTTTTGAGGTGTAAAGGTGTAAGAACCTCCCCTTCTATTCTTGAAATTATTCCCCTCTCTGAAATAGAAGAAAGATCTTGTTTTACCCTATTTTGGCATAGAGAGAGATAATCCAGAATTGAGATATCTTTGGATATAAAAATCCTCCTAGTGTCTAAAATGGATTGCCCTAAAATAGAAGTTCAAAATGAACTTTCCAATGTGCATTAGGAATTAATTGAAAATGGTATAAGGAACTTAAGAGGTTATCAATCATTTGTATGGTATGAAGAAACCTGAGCACATGGATGCCCCAAACATTGGGGAAAAACGGGACTCATTCTTGGGCCTTTTAGCAATGAAAAGAAAAGTAGATGCCCAACCAATGAGCAACAAGCTTACGTAATGTAGAAATGTAACAAAAATGAGAAAAAAATATGAAAAATAGGTAAATTTCTTTGCTCTAAAAAAGAACTAAAATGGACATTCTCTCTCGTTCTTTCCCTTTCGTCTGTCAGATGTTATCAGCATTTAACATTTTCGTAAGGCTTAATGTACATTTCCCACCTATACTTTTCAACTCATGTTTCCCACATTTAACAATATATAAACACGTGATTTTCTCACTTTTTTGCACTCTCATCACTACCAAATGCCATTTTCCATTTGCGCTCTTGAATTCCTTGATATGGCAACATGATCTAGAAGGCCATCTTCAAATGTCCAAATGATTATAATCTATAACATACGTGATGTAGAAAATGCATGGAATCCTTTGACAATGTCGAAGGGGTGGTTGATAGGGGAGGCTGATTTTTCTATAGCCATTATAGAAAAGAAAGCAAAGAGGATCAGCCCCACCAACGATTTTATATCACGTCGGAAAGAAAGAATCCAAGGATTCACACATAGGATCAACAAAACATGTATCGAAGAGATTCTTGGTGCAAGATACTCTTGGTGCAAATAACAACCACAACAACGTGATATGGGGCATCCTATGTTAGCTTATGCTCCATATCGCATTGTTTTGGTCGTTTTGGGTGCTTGATGCAAATTACTCTCAATGCAAAAAACGACCACAACAACATGATATGGGACATCTTATGTTGACTTTTGTTTCCAAATCACGTTGTTCTGGTCCTTTTGGGTGGGTCATTTTTATCCATGTCTATTTTCACCATATTTCTTCTTTACTTGGCCATTAAAAGCATTATGATCCACTGGTCCTTCACTAAATATTATGAGATGGATTGGCTTTAACAAAAAAAATATCCAAAGAAAAATCCATCACATGTAGAGAGCACGTGTGTTAAAGAATAAATTATAGTAATCCAATAAGATTACTATTCTAAATCATGTTATTATGATTCAATTTTCATTTAAGAATGCCCCATATCGCATTGTAGTGGTCATTCTTGTTCCATGTCTATTTTTGTCATATCTCCTCGTTCCCGGCATCGGAATGTAGTGATCCAAGAGTCGTTCTTAGGTTTTTGAGGCATGCCGGATGCGACTATGATGTCAAAAACACCAAATTTCAATCACAAAAACTATTGGAGCAACATCATACAGTCGTAGAGTCTCTTGTACTCTTATCTTGAATGTAATCTTATTTTTATGGAGCAATTCTTTACTTATTAATTGACATTTCAATGCATTCAAGCACTGAAATGACTAAAATGAGGTTATTCTAAATTGGCCATAATAAGACGATATGAGATATTAGATCCCATGGATGTCCCATATCTCATTATTATGGCCATTTTTATATAGCAATAATAATCATAAGATAAATGGTTAAAAGGTGGTTTGTTCAATGTAAATGGATTTTTTGAAGAGTGGTGTACATTCCTTTCCAAATGATTGTACTCCAACTTTGCTAAAAATTTGGTTGAAATCTCTCATCTCTTCCTTCTCTCTTCCATTGATTGAAAGCTGGGGTTGATTTCTTTTCTTCAAAGGTGCATATTCTTCTTCAAGATCAATATGCATATGATATGGCTTCCTCTTCTCTCCCATATCAACATGATGCAACTAAGTCACAATGTAGCACAATGATGTCGCAATAGCCTGGGTTCACGAGAAATGCACTTGAATGTCTAAAATGGGAGGGAATAGTCACAAGAAGGGAAATCCTTCGCCAAAGAGGAAATAAACACACTCAAAAAGTGCATTAATGAGAGCTCGTTTACCTATAGATACATATTGCACCTTTACTCCTTTGATATTTATTATGCACCCATAGGACGACGGTATATTCTCTTGAGCATTTAAGAAGGTCTGGACTACCATGTTGATTATCTCTCTCTACAGAAATACACAAAAAGGTTGAAAATCCTTCCTTTTTTCAATTTTTGGACCACAAAAAATAGGGTGACATGGATTATCTTACAGGGCCCAAACAGGAGTCCTGATTTCCCCTAATGTCTCTTGTAAAAACTTATAAATTGCACCCATACACATACAGATACAAATTCACATGAAGTTTTTCTAGCGCGACATGTTTGATCATGATGTGTAGATGTTTTTGATGATACTTATGATGCACAAAAGCAATGAGGTGATGTTGCAGACATTGAGGACAAATATGCATATATGTATGATGATGGTCATTATGATTACCTAGTTTGTCTTGATGATGATTATTATTACATTGATGATAGCACACATGGATCTATGCCATTTTCCTTCAACTTTTTGAGAGGCTGAAGGAGATTCTACAAAACTTATTCCTTGGTCAACGTGGGTGCCTCATGATGCTAATTGATTGGGAGATCACTAACGATGCTGAAATAAAAATCATTAAGGGCTATAACATTTTGTAGATAGTATGGTTTACAGTGATATGTGTTTTGATTCTTTGGATAAGCAAGATAGTATGATGCATGATGGATGTAGGAATATTGAGGCATATGATTGCAAGATTGAATGCATGGATAGCATTCATAGGCTAGAGCATGAGCTTGTGATTAAGCTCATTGATTGGATCGAGTGCATGCATGTGTACTCAGTAGGTTTACTACATCAACACTCCAGTAGCAATTCATGGTGTAGGCATGTGCACCGAGTTTGGACAAAGATCCATGAGGGGGGAATATTCTTAATGGTGACATTTGTGACATTTGTGACATTAACATCACCATCTACATCAACATTGGCAACATCCTACCCCTATTGCGAAATATGGTGTCAAAGAGCACAAGAAAGTGGTAGGGAGTGTAATGAGTAGCATGGAAAGCGCAAAGCCTAGCATAAAGCCACATGAGCAAAGGGATTTATCCCACATTGATGTACGAGCCCAAGGGTGTACCTCCTCATATAAAAGGAGGCCATTTCAAGCAATGAAATCATATCACTTACACACATCTCAAACCTCTCAAACTTCTTTATGAGTACAAGTCTTAATCTTGTAACCTAATTGTGCTTGAGTCTATTGCACATACTCATCATCATGAGAGTAAACTTATTCTTACGGGCTCAAAAATCATGCAAATCACCAAGAAACTACAGTTTTCTTGTCGAAGATGTACAAATAGAATACACTACTATAAATAAACTTCAAACCAAAATCAAAAGCACCGCATCTCACAACACACACAACCACATGCACCTGCAAACTAACCTCATCAACAACAACCCTCTAGGTACATGTTTGGATGGGGAGGACCATGATGGGTGCAAGCCTCACCCATGGCATAACCCATCGTGTGGAGAACCCTCTACCTTTTCTTGCAAATACTGCAAAGATCGTCAATGCATGTAACCTCTACTTTGACTCCAAATTAACACCAACACAACCTTGCCATGGCCAACCTATTCACCAAACAAAGAATCCCAATCTCTAGGCATCACACTATAAGCTTGAGGTATAATTATGCCTAGTAGATCCCGACCACCATCTACCCATGTAAATCATTCCATGGTGGTCCTGGTGCTTATATTTCCAATCAAAGGGTGTAGATCACTTCTACAACTACCTTATTTTGAAGGGTCCCAGCCATTTCCACCAAATGGAGGAGGCCTCGCCGCGCATGAAGAGCTTCTACATTACATATATCTTTCATGACACCTTGACAAGGCGCCTACCATCAGGGCTACCCAAAGCTTCTCTCCAATAATACCCTATATCTGGATATGGATTGGTCTTGAACCATATCACTTAACCTCATGTGCCAACTTCATGGCATATCCTAGACCATCCACTCATTTCCACCCCAACAACAACTTTCCCACCAAATTGGGTGATGCGAGGACGTGATTACCATTAGGAAGGGAGGTCTATTAACCACTCCATAGGTTAACATGGTGTCACCTGCCCGACCTATCGAAAGCCGCTTTATCATCTTACCCGCTCTCAAACGGGCACTTATATACTCTTCTCTGAGTCTACTCTTGCGCTATTGGGTCAGCTGGGTATAGATGCCCATCAACCCATAGATCCACATTAGTGTGGACCCCTTGTCTACGTACATTCATCTCCTGTTTTGTGAGATAAACCTTGCCCGAAGTTGCATACTCTTCCAACAGTCGCACATCCAAAACCATCTTGCATCAATTCAATGGCACATTAGTGTAAGTGACTTTACGCAATGCCATGCTTAGAAGGAGTTGATAATGGAAAAGAAGAGGGAGGCCCTAAGATCACAATAGAGAGAGAGAGAGAGAGGGATAGGAGTTGAGATTAGAGGGAGTGAGTGCATGTCATAACCTTCCAAGGAGTTGAGATTAGAGAGAGGGAGAATGCAATCACAGGAGGGAGGGAAGGAGAGAGAGAGAGAGAGAGAGAGAGAGAGAGAGAGAGAGAGAGAGAGAGAGAGTCTGTTCGATTTTGGGGGGGAAATGAGATTGAAATTTGATTTTTTGACATATATATGGGTTTGGGATAACTTTTAAAGCAAAAAAGTTTAAAAATGAGAGAAAAAAATCATTATTTTTTGCCCCCTGTAGTTGCGAGATTAATGATGTGGAAAGTGACAAGAGATCTCTGATTTGGTTGATTTGGTGGAGAAATGAAGGCATTAAATGAAGGAGAAAGAGGTGGGGGCATTCAATGATGAGATAGAGTGGGTTTTAGGGAGAAATCAAGGTTTAAAATTGAATTGTTATACATATATATGGGTCTGGGGTCAGTTTCAAAGTATAAAACTTACAAAATGGGAAAAAAAATGTCTATTTTGGTCTCCCCTTTAGTTACGAGTTTGCTAGAAAAAGAAGAGAGAGAATGGAAACATTAGACCCTATTTTTGTACGGGAGTTATGGGCTAGAAATCTCAAATTATAGGCTCCAAGTAGCCCTCTTGATTGACCTTGTCTCCTTAAGAAAGCATAAAATTAGCGATAATCCCTAAAAATTAGAAATCCTTTTACAAGGCCCAAAAGATGTCTCAAGGTGTCCAAATGTACTTGCTTGTATGCTATTGGATTCATGCATGCTAGATGTATGCGTGTTAGAATAGGTTTGCCTATAGGTTTTCTGGTTGCATTAGCTTCCTCTTCATCCCCCACTTTTTGAGAGAGAGAATGTCGCACATCCACTCCATAGACGGAGAGGAGATAGAGCTCTTGTTCATCGCCCAACCATAGAGGAATGTCGATAAGAATCCACATTATCAAGTTTATATAGTAGCGTCCCTGTCTACATGTGTCCGACCACCTCCCTCCGACGACCCGAGTGCCTCACCTCTGAACCCCAAACACACTCGCCAATCACTCTCCAGTGTGATTGGGCTCCATGTTCAGTCAAGCCCTATGCAATCAGTTACAAGCTATGTGACATTACCTCTCCCTTAAGAAGGGTTTTCATCCACGAGAAAACAAACTAAGGATAGTTTTTGGTAAGCACACTCGAGCGTTTCCGATGGATGCTTCCTTGTCTATGTCCTTCCACTTAATAAGTACCTATCGGTATAGAGTATGCCTCATGTTCCGATCCCTAAATCCAAGAATCCTCTCGGGTTCATGTGGAAGTGACGATGGTTCAATAAGTTCCACCAAAATGTCAAGAGTAACTACGTTATCCTCATGATCCACTGTTTTTCATATTCTATAGACATGAAAAACAGGTTGTACTCGAGAGCTCTCCAAAAACTCAAGTTCGTATGCTACACTACCAATCTTCTTAAGGATTTTAAATGGACCGCAATATCTAGAAGAAATCTTTTGACACTTTCCCATCTCGAGAGTATTTGACATCGTAGACTTTCAAGAAAACAATGTACCCTCTTCAAAGATCACATCGTTGGCGGCTCTTATCACCATACTTTTTTCACAATCTCGAGAGTCTTTGACATTGCAAGGACTTTCAAGAAAACAATGTCACCCTCTTCAATGGTCACGTCTCTGCATCTTTTATCACCATACATTTTTACACAATCTTATGCACTATGAATGCTATCTATTACTGCTTTTGGCATATCTTGCATGTCGTCACAAAAATCCTAAACATACTAAATTTTCTCTTTCTCTAGCCTTACTACAATAGGAGATCTCGGCTGGAAACCATACATCAACATGAATGGGCCAAATCCAGTTGCCAAATGTTTTGAACTATTTCATAAGCAAATTCCAAAAGTGATAGGTACTCCTCCCAATTTGATTGCTTTTTACCACTTGGTTGACTCTCTCTGTTTGACCATGTAATTGCAGATGGTCGGCCGTACCTCATACTTAGAGTAGTATCCAACTTTTTGATGACTTCTCTCCAAAAGTGGCTATCAAACTTCCTATCTATATCAGAAACTATATCTGCACAGGCAAGCCATATAAATTGTAGAGCTGTTCGATAAACAATTTAGCTAGTTTAGGAGTTTTATCTCTCAACTAGTAGGAAAAAACGTGGTCATTTTAGTCAACCTATCTACCACCACCCAAATCGAATCATAACCTTGACTTGTTTTAGATAACCCGATGATAAAATACATGGAAATACTCTCCCATTTCCCTTTGAGAATATCCAATGGATGGAACAAGCCTCCTACTTTGAGATTATCATGCTAATTTACCTGGCACTTCTTGCATTTCAGCACAAAGTCTTGGACATCCTTAAACAATCTAGGCCAATAGAATTGTCTTTTAACTAGTTCATAGATCTTTTGTGCCGCCGAGGGTGGCCAACACTTGGACTATCGTGACTTTCAATAGGAATTTGGTGTCGAAAATAACCACAATAGATGGTACACAAACTCTATCTTTGTAAATCAAGTACCCATCATCTCGATAGAGAAGTTCCTAAGCCTTCCCCCTACGAACTTTATCACCCCCATTTGAAACAATGTCGAATGGTAGTGAAGGGACCACCCCTGAGTTTTCGGTATTGGTACATAACCCAAGAGACCCATCTAGTCTCCCCAAACTAGAATTCCCTCTTCTTCTTGCAGAAACCTCAGCTAACCGCTCTGACATATTAGCACTCCTTTCTAACAAGGAATGGATGCTGTTGGGTGGCAATTGCACGCACGTACAGCAAGTCAAACCTCTGTTTGAGTAAGATGGATCATGCTCACACAAACCACGTAGTGAATCCAAGAACTTGTTCTTGAATATGGTGAAGCTCAACTTGTTCACCATTGGTATCCACCTCTATGCATCCACTACTACGTTAAGTTTACCTCTTTTGGTAATGAAGTTGAAGGTCAAACTCTTGGAGGATCTCCATCCACCTTGCTTTTCTACCTTTCAACTCATTTTGACTTGAAATCCATTTCAAACTTTCATTGACCGTATGGACCTCAAAAGTATCACCATATAAATAATGTCGCCACTTTTTAAGAGCATGAAGAACTACTGCAAAAATAACTCTCGTTCGTTTGACACAATCAAGCTTTTTTCTTTCAAATGCAAATGAGTGTCCCCTTGCATTAAAATTGCCCCAATGGCTTCCCACTAGCATTTGTTTCGATGACAAATGGCTCATTAAGGTCCACTATACTCAAAATAGGTGCACCTACAATTGTAACCTTTAGTTTCTCAAAACTATTTTGTTGTGGATCCTCCAAAACAAATAGTTTTATCTTTAGTTTTGAGCTGATTTGTGATATCAAATAGAACTATGATCTTCGTGTAGTCCTTTACATAATGTCGGGTAAAACCCCGACAAACTGATCCTTTCTCGACTTGCTAAACAAGTATATCATCTAGGAAAACCACTTTAAAGTTTCCTAAGTATGGACGTAAGATGTTATCCATTGGTGTCATAAATATCGCTAGTGCGTTAGTCAAACCAAATGACATAACCCAGAAGTCATAATGTCCAAAACAAGTCCTAAACGGGGTCTTGGGAATATCTTGTTCCCTAATCTTGACCTGATGATGTACCGATCTAAGATCGATTTCAGAAAAAGTCTTCACACCATTAAGTTGATCAAAAAACTCATGAATGTGAATGTGTGGCATTGGGTATTTGTTCTTAATCGTAATCTGATTAAGCGCACGGTAGTTTATGCACATCCGCATAGACCCATCTATATTTTTTACCAAAAGAATGTGCGATGCCCATGGTGAATAACTTGGTCTCATAAACCCTTTCTTCACGTATGTGACTAACTATCCTTCCACCTCCGGTGCTTCAGAGTGGCTAATTCTGGCAAGCTTGCTTACTGGTTTTGAACCAGGGAGCACCTCAATGCTATGGTCAATATCTCTAGATGGCAGAGTACCATCTGGTAAATCATTATGAAAAACAACCCTAAAGTCTCACATTAAATAAGTCAACGTATCTGCGTACTAGTTAGTTTTTATTATCTCGGTTTCTATCTTTAGTTCTAGGTTTTGTTCACAACAACGAAGATAAAATAAATTCCAACAAACAGGGGTCTCTCCCAAGGCCATTTAATTTTCCACTACTACTTAAACCAATTTCATCTATGGAAACTTTGACAATAGCCTTTTTTTTATCTGCGTGAACAACATTATCAACATATATTTCATCTCAAAAAAAAATTTATACAAAGATATACCTCGTGGATATCGTCAACATCAATGGCATTGCACAACTCTGGGGAAAAAATAAGGGGTGCATCTAGTACTTCACGCTCACCCTGTAGCCTCAATAATCTCCCCTCATGGATAAATTCTAGGCTATTATGCACGTAGCTATGACAGTGTATGACCCAAGTTATATAACCACTCCTTGCTTAGATAAACATCTACTCTAGTTAAATGCATAACTTGAAAATCCAATGTAGCCTCATAATCCTGCATAGCGAGTGACACTTCTAAGACCACCATATCCCAAACCACATCAGTTAACTAAACCGTATACTTATGGTCACTTTTTGCCTCAGGTAAACGCAACTTCTTAACCAATAAATAGTTAAGGAAGTTGTGAGTGGCACCATCGTCAATCATGTTAGTGACTCTACGGCCACCTATCATGCAATATAATCGAACCAAATCATGTGTTCTGAATGATGGCTGCCACATAGACTGTGTCATGCAACAAGCATGGGCACTATCCGTATGTAGACTGTCACCTCTCTGAACTCTGTAGAAATAAGAGGTAACCTCTGGATAGTATGTACTTGCCTAGTGGATTTACCATCCTTCTTGGCATCATTGGTGCCCAATGTAGGACAAGCTACCTTGCTATGCCCCGCCTCAAAGTAGTGAAAGCACATATTTTCTTTCTTTGCTTTCTCTACTGTTTTTAGAGTTTTGTAGGGTTTTTCTCTCCATTTTTTGTGGTTTTTTTAGGTCAACGTCCCCCTTCCTCATCCTAACCATATCCCTTGCTAACCATGTCCCTTGTCACTTTTCGAAAGAATTTTCTTTTAAATTTTGCACCCCCACTCTCATGTCATCTTCCTAGGACCCTATTTTGACCTACAAGATATATCATTAAATACCTTAGTATATTTTATGGTCTCATCTAAATCCTTAGGCTTCTTAGGCTGTATATAACTCTCGTAATCTGGGTCAAGACCTCGCATGAACCCGCGGAGAGTTTGGAACGCATCGATTCCCTTTAACTTCAGCACTATTTCTCGATAGTTCAAGATATATTGGGTTAGTGAAATGCCATGCATAGAGCATTTTTCCCACTCACACCAAGACCTCTGAAGCTCATTAACTGGTAAAAACTCTTTACACATAATGTCACAAACTCTACCCAAGTACGAGGGCGTCTGGCACTATTGGCCAAACTCATCCACCACCATTTATATACTTTGCTCGTCAAGGATAAACTTGCCTCGATGGGCCTCACATCCTCTGGCGTATGCCTAAGATTATGTAAGTCTGACCACTTCTGTAAGAAAATATTGACTGCATCTTTTTTGTGTTCCTTTTCCTCTCCCCCAAAGCTCACTGCTTTGAGATCCTTGAAAATCCCTGGAGATGCTATAAACTGGTTGGGAGACTCTATGGAAGTCACAACTCTCTGCTAAGAAGAAGTAAATTGTACTCTTCTCTGCATGGGCGTAGGAGATGCAACACAGTTACAAGACGTGAGTCTAAATTATGGTGCAAACTCCTAAGGATGGTCAAATTTTTATTTTGATTTTTTTCTAAGATTTGGGTCCTGGCAAAAAGGACTCGTGTGCTCCGAGACGTCAGCCTCAAATCAAGCATCGGGATCTACATCACCGAACTCGTCCTCATTCAGAAGGTCATCATATGTGTCCAGGTCCAACAGTGTATTTCTAGTCGCTACAGAATGATCAGTTGTCAATGGGTTATGTTCAATCTCTGCAGACGAAATCATGGGGTCTTCTATGGACAAGGACTGGGTCAGGGACGTGCCTCATACAGCACTTGGCTCTTGTGCGTTAAGTCATGAAGAGAGGGAGAACGAACAACCTCTATCTGGGGTGCAGGATAGCTTGCCGCATGCGAGCAAGCTCGACACGTGTAAGGCCAGAAACAAGTGTGATAATACTCGAGAAATACCCCTGAACTCCCTCAAACAGGTACACTACTCTTGCTCCAAGCCAATTTTTTTAAAATAAATAAAATTGCAAAATAAAAATGCTTTTTGTGCCCCCCCAAAAAAAAAAAAAAAACTTTACTAAGGAGTGTACAAATGGAACCAACTATCCTATATGTCCCGGAGTGTTCCGACCGATGGCACACTGTGTCATTGTCTATCGAACTTCAAAGCCAATGGGGCTCCAAACTACACCAGAATTACCTCGAGCTTGCTCGTATTCTCCCGGAAGCTCGCCAATGGACCCCCACTAATGGTAGAGTAATCGGCCCAAACTGTTGCAGCACGTCGATGACCATGAAAGGGAGAGAAAGCATGCGAATGAAGATTGCAGCCTTCCTGCTGCTGCTGGGAGAACACACCATACACTTGATTTTCTTTGCTAATATCTCTATTGGTTGTGTGTATATCTCTGTTGCTTGTGCGTATAGAAGAGTACACGGAGTTAACTAGACCACTGCCGCGGTCAGAAGGCCACAGGGCCTCTAAGCACAAGGGGCACAACGCCCAACCAAAGAAACCCGCACCGAGCGCACATCGGTCATCGCACACTGTCAAGGCGCACAATGGACAGCTATCAACGAACTTCGAAGAGAGCTCTCGTCACGTTTGTTGTAAACGCACACACGACTGCCTCTCTTCTGTTGTTGCCGCTAGGCCTGTTGTGATTGTGCGCTGTTGACGGTGTTAGCTGTCAGAGAGAGCTCAAGTGCTCTCACGCATGGGCGCATGCGCTGTCGGACGGGCTGTTGTTGCCGTTTCTTCTCGTGCTCGTGCTCGTGCCATGCCGTCCTTGACGGCCACGGCCGGCTATTGTCGTAACCTGTTGGACCTGTTTTACCCCATCAACCACCTTTGTTGGGAGATACGAACAAGGCGGCTTCTTCGTATGGTTCGACTTAAGCCTGCGCTTCGATGTGGCTGCTGCTTCACACGCTGCCGTGAGCGGCCGTGATGCCTGTGGGCTTTCTTACAGCGCTTGTCGCCTTTTGTCAGCAAGAGAGAGAGAGAGAGCTTTCTTGTGTTGGGTTGTAACCTCACGGGTGGGTACGTCGTGGGGATGTTTCGCCAGCCGGCTTGCCCTGGTTGCGCACACGTTATTGTTGCCATTCTTGTGCTTCGAATGGCTGGAAGATTCTTTGTGTGTCATCAACCAACAGCGTGCTTCGTGCACTGCCACAAGCCTCCCCATACTTGTCTGTGATCCTCCTACCCACGGGCCTCACCTCTAAACCCCGGACACACTCGTCAATTACTCTCCAACGATCGGGTTCCATGTATGTTTGAGCCCTGCGTAATCGGTTACAAGCTACGTGACACAAAATCATCGTGAAAAGCCATCTCTTTTTGCCTCCATCTAGACATAGAGAGCTGTAACTTCACCCTTTTTGGCAGAGAAGCATGATACATGGATGCTTGCTTGAATAGGTTTACTACTCTTGTTCGCTTATATGCTATGGGATTCATGCATGCTTGCTTGATGTGGAAATTTACCACAACTCCCAAGGCCAACCGACATTGTCTGCATCCTCAAATGGGCCTCATAACCCCAGAATAATGTATCCTTGGTTTGTTGTTGTCCAACACTCACAAATGTGGCCACTTAGCCTACACAAATATGCATCCTACTTGGTATAGTGCCAAGTCTATATAAGTCATCTCCTAACCATTTGCCCACACTTAGCCACCCTCCAATGTATAAACTGGAAACTATCAAGTACCTACGTACTCGCCACATTGGGTACTCCTCGTAAATAGACCACATCCATCATCCATAGAAACTACATTAGGATAGAGCATTGAGAATTGCTTTTCCAACACCCCTTGTCAATGTCCACCTGTTAGGTGAAATACCTCTTAAGTCCAACACCGACTCGATAAAGAGGGTGCTCCAACAAATCTCTCCCTTTAGCCTTTTTGAAAATGTATACACGTTCTCTTCATCCCCCACCGTTTGTGAAAGACTATCTCTTTTTGCCTCCATCTAGGCATAGAGAACTCTACTTCACCCCTTTGGCAAAGAAGCATTCTGATGTGAGTGACATCACTATGGACAAGCTAACGCACCCACACAAGGAGGTTGCAGTTTTCAACTCCAAGACAAGACCCAACAACGCATGCTTCAACAAGGCTAAGATAAGGTCTTAGTTTGCAACTCTAAGACAAGACCCAACAACTCATGCTTCAACAAGGCTTAGATAAGGTCTTGACTTAAACATTGCCAAGGATGAAATGGAATGTATATGCTTATGTCTCATGATAAGGCAACTATACAATTATCACTCACCACAACAAATCCAAAAACATTGGGATTCTATATCTCTAGCATGGGTTCTTCCAAACATGTGTCATGATATATTGATTGCAATTAGCTTCTTTATGCTTAACCCTGAGTAGAGAGGGATGACCTAATCTATCATGTACTTCACTAACATGGAGTATAGACAATGCTGAATAAAGATACTCAATGGTAGCACTCTCATGAGCTCTCAGTGACTCTAATTGGTTGACTTATCAATGAATGAATATAACTAATATTTATACCTCTATTTACACTGTGTAATGTTCATAAGTCATAATGTCCCACTCAGTGTGTTAACATAATAACCCAATAACTCCACCAATACTTGGATGTTACAATGAACTAGCACAATAGCCCTTGCAAACACACGAGTTCCACCACCTACCTGTGTTGGCCAGTGGTTCAAGATGCATGTCCAAGTCACTGGAGAGAGTGTGACATGACAAAACATTGGAACTTACTTAAAGACAAAGATATGGATCATGGAAGAATTAACCACAATTCACTTAAAGCAAAAGAATCGCAAGAACCTGAAATTAGCCAATGCTTGTGCAACTTGCAAAAAAGAAAAGTGGACATTTTCGGGCGAGAGTAGAGCCCACATTGAGGATTTTTGCAAAGGCAAATCAAAGCCTAAACCAAAAAACCAAATAGATTGTTGGTGAATGTATTTAATGCTTGGCACTATAGCTCTCCTAGCGCTCTCTTTTTTCTGTTTGCCTTTCTTTTTGTTGAACCACAAATTTGGCTCAAGACCTCTACATGGTCTTAATGTTATGTATTCGTCTCATAGGCCATTTTGACCTTTCATAGACATTAGTAACTATAGACATTAGTAACTATAGACATTAGTAACTCTATCTCTCTCTCTCTCTCTCTCTCTCTCTCTCTCACACACACACACACACACACATTATTTCACACTATAGATGTTTTGTCATGGCCTCAAAGATTCGTAAGACGTTAATGAATCTCTCTCAAAACATCATGATAATAATTATGTCCATTAATAATTAAAGGTACAATTTTGTTAGTTGTTACAATTTATAAATGTTATATTTTTAGTAAGTACTACGTTATGAAAAACTGTATTCAGCATATACATAAACATTATCTTAGCTGATGTGTTTTATCTTATCATCTGATAACACTATATATAATTTTATAATGAAGCCATGTCTCATGTTCCAGTTTCCAGATACATTATCATCATATTGCACATGCACACACACTTCACATTATCATCTTGTTATCATCATATTGCACATGCACACACTTCACATTCCATATTGCCTTGACGCAGTGAACCTTCACTTGTTTGCAAGTAGC
This sequence comes from Cibotium barometz, assembly GCF_041138505.1. NCBI lineage: Eukaryota > Viridiplantae > Streptophyta > Polypodiopsida > Cyatheales > Cibotiaceae > Cibotium > Cibotium barometz. The sequence goes on from NC_141083.1 coordinate 14,896,159, forward strand.
CCAAAATCCGGCTTCAAAATTATAGCCCTAGCTCTTTGTTCCAGACAATGAATTGAGTTGGAAGGCTAGACTCCTTGATCATAGACAGGAAACCAAGGTGTCCCTGAGTGATAGATCTAAAAGAATGCCTATTTTATATTTGTATAACTGATTTGATATACTCAGCAGACTATAGATGGTGGTAAAATATTAGAGAGACCTAAAAAGAGCACAAAAAGTGCCTTGGTGATATACAGTCATCAAGCAGCAATGCTTAAACTGTGCATTTCTTCATACGTGTTATACTTTGAAGCTCGTGTTATACCGTCACCATTCAGCAACCCGTAAACTCTCCATTCCTCCATGCATGTTACATTTTGAAGCTTGGCACAGCAGCTCCACAATTTCCTTAACTCTTCTTTGTTGTCAAGCCTGTCACAAACACCATGATTGATTTTCTGTTGGGAAGGGTCATCCCTTATCTTACTCTTTAGAAATTCCTTTTCAATGCTTGTGCGTCTTAGAACTCACTACAGAAGGTTGTTGCCAAAAACACTGCAAATTTTGAAAACAGCCTCTGGAGTGTGTAGCAGTAGCACTTTAAACAAAACATGCCTTGAATTATCTCCAAAAACTGAAAACAGCCTCTGGAGTGTGTAGCAGTAGCACTTTAAACAAAACATGCCTTGAATTATCTCCAAAAACTGTACCACACTTTGTGTAGTGAATGAAAATGTGCCTATCAACAAACAGAATAAAATACTAAAGAGAAGTTTGCTGCTGTTTGTTGGTTTGGAAGATGCCCCAAAGCATATGAAGGAGAATTACAAGTCTAATACCAAATAAATCAGGGGTAGTTGAAGAGATGTTGCACGCTGCAGCTTGGTAGTAAAGATGTGCAGCTGTCTTAAACAGGCGCACACAATGTGGGAAAGCTGGGCAAATAGCTCCTTTATTTCATCAGCATGGTGGCGCACTGATATCTTCCACTGTTCTTCTGTTTCCATGCTCCACCTTCTGAGAGGGTTCAAGAGCATGATCACATTGTAACGCCCCTATCATAAGGAAGGCTATGTGAGAAGGTGAGAACCTGCACCCTTTACCGTAGCATTATGTATCTGTCATGCTCCCTTCACCTTAGCTGCTCTTAGAATGTGAATAATAAACATCTCCTAGATTTGCTTCATGCCCAGGTAGTTTTCTTAGCAACAGGGGCATTTGTCAATAACCCTTTATGTATCTCTCTCTCTCTCTCACCCCGCTTTATCAAAGTGGGTGGTTGACAATTTATGTATATGGAAATACAAGGCCCGTCCAATCAAAAAAGGCAACCAAGTGCAGTACCAAGGCTGACTGCCGGAAAGACGGTGTATGCGTTTGAAAGTAGTACTTGGAATCAAGCTGGGAGCTCGTCTCTTATTTATTCAACGCTCTGATCATACTAATGCTATTAAATGGAGTAGGTGTCTGGGAGGTAGCATCTCAGCTTCCACATGAGATGGATATGGAATGTATCCAAAGGAACACCACCAATTTCTGATTGTGTACATCCAGAATATCCAGAACCTATGCGCCGCCCGCAAGCACCCCCCCCCCCCCCCCCCCCCCCCCCAAAAAAAAAAAAACCCACCCACCCAGCCACACAAAAACTTCCAAAGTTTCCATGGGAGGCAAGTTGTAACTGCGAAAGACCAAAGAATGAAATCCCAAACTTGAGATAGAAGGCGAATAACAAACCCTGGTTTGTCAGATGAGAAGTCTCATCCACCACTACAAGATCTGCAAGTAATCAAGGCTAATCTTCAAAGGTGTTTCCACATCAAATGGGAAACATGACGTGGCTCCAAATGCGTCCGATACACCTTACAAAACACCCCCTTGCACAAAAGTCTATTTTTTTTCTCTGAGAGAACAAAGAACGCCTAGCTACTTGACGAAGCCAGTACCACAATATGCCATCCGCACAATGGCAGCCTTTCACTTAGGATCTCATCACCTCAGATGCGAGACCAATACTGGCTTGGGATTTCAGAGCAGGACAAGACCTATCACATGTGTTGCCTTGGAGTGAGAGACAGGCCAATATACCCTCTTGGAGTGCCCTGCGTATGCTCCCATTCGTGGGCACTACCCCCATATTTTTTTGAACCGAGACAGCAAGAGACAGGTCACCAGGCGCCATCTAGGTCATTAGGGTCTGGTCCGGTCGTGCCTGTGGCACAAGTATTTGTAACCCTCTTTGCAAGATGTAATGATTATAAAAGCCCAACTGGACACTGATTAGACCAATTGGTTGGGTGTTTGGAAAGGCTGAGTCAGTGTCAAGTCCTTGTCCAACTCCCAGGGAATTATATGGTTACTAATATTGGTCATTTTTGGGGCCATGCACTTGTATGGTTACTAATATTGGTCATTTTTAGGGCCATCGCTGTGAACAACCCATAGGCACCCTTCAACGTGGACTAGATTGAAACAATGGAACAAAAGGAGGGGCAATAAAGGGCGACTATCTAAAGTGACTTAAAAGCCACGCCTTTTGAGGCTACCTGTGCCAACCCTAGCCCTTTGGATGCCTATATATATGACTGACCTCAGGCCTAAGAGATTGTCTTGTGATAGCCATCATCTTGTGGCCTTTACTTTCAGCCAGAGAAGCTTGTACAGTTGTACTCTCAGCATCAAAGGCAAGCAAGGCAGGAACACATACATACCATAACAAAAGGGCAATCCAGGCAAGCTTGTGCAGACAATAACGGACACCATCATCAGTTTGTCCTCACCAAAACGCAGACCACCAGTGCTGGCCATAACGCACATAAGGTGGCCAGGACCAGCAGCTTATAACGCATCAAAGAGGTGCCTTTCAAAGGTGTTTCAGGCCAGCCAGCAGGTGCAAACAAGGGCTGCTACAAGGCAACCTTTCAAAGGTATTTCAGGCCAGCCAGCAGGTGCAAACAAGGGCGGCTACAGGGCAGCCTGTCACGTGCACACCCAGTTGGTGTGTGACATGGGATTCTAGGCTTTCATAACCATTAAGCAGATAGCTTTCATAAGCATCAAGTATTATCCAGGCATTTACAGCAGTTATTCACAGTAGTTACAGCATGCTGCTACAGCACCCACAGCAGTACCTAAAGCATTAAAGGCATTTAGAGCATTTATCATATCAGGTCGGGGCATGTGGATCCAGCCAACAGGTGGGTATCAACAGCCGACAGCAGCATCTTTGGCATTTATGAGTCGTGAGGTCCCAGACAAGCTGGCCGACCAGCAGCATAACTCAGTATATATATTTGCGCATAATTCCTTCAGTCATATCTTGCATCCTCTCATCGTTTCCTTCTTAGGGAGCCAGGGGAGTCAGCAGTTCATCATCATCATTTAGCACATCATCACCATATTCAGCATTCAGTTAGAAGACAGCATACAGTTCATCTCCTGCCTCCTACATAGAGGAAAGCTAGCATCTCAAGGGTGGACCTCAGCATTGGAGAAGGGAACATTCAGTCAACATCAGCATTCAGCATATCTCTCTCTTCCCAAGATAGATATTCATCTAGGATAGGCATAGATCTATTCATCGATCTCCATTGTAACCATTCATTTAATATGGTTGCATTGCATTGCATTGACACCATTGTCTCTCTCTTAAGTATAATTGAGTGCAGTTTAGTTAAGCCTAAACTGCACTTAATCAATCCCTCGCATGTCACATTGGTATCAAAGCGTTACAGGGTAACCAGCCTTAGTTCATGTGCATTCCAAGGACATTCAGCAAGTCAACATGTTAGTCGCCTCCGCTCAGTTAAATCCAATTCTCAAGATCTTGCAAGCCATGCTTAGGGTTTTCCCCTTAGGCATATGCATCAATAACCCATCCATTTGCAATCTTGCATAAGCATATAGGGTTGCACATGGCTTGCATCAGCATAGTAGTCATCCTAGCAATCAGCCTAGCATCTTGCATCTGCACGCATAGTAACCTGGACCGGCAGAAACGGTCGGTTCGGACCGGGTTGGAAACGGTGTTTCCGAGTTTCCGCGAGGTCGGAAACGGCAAGAAACGGAGTTTCTTTTGAATTTATTTTAGACATGTAAAAAACATGCATAGAGACATCCTATTAAATAAACTTATGTCAAGAGATGCAAAAAACATGCATAGAGACCTCAAACAAGACACATCAAAGACTCAAGTGGACATTAGAATCATAACACTTAACAGAATGTAGATAATGGACATGTATGATGTCGCGGCAAATTCATGTGAACCATAAAAAACTGAAGGCTGAAGGCTGAAGCATACATAGCGAGTTGCAAATTGTGATCATAATACATCATACATATCAGCAATGATCATCAAACTTGGGAGTCAGAGGTGCCCACTGTGGCACTGCCAATTTTCAAAATTAAATGGTTCAAAAACTACAAAATAACCGACATGCCGGCTGCCAAAAAAAAATGTACGCCGTTTTTCCGCCGGTCTCCGTTTCCGGAAACGGCCGAACCGTTTCCAGAGGGCGGAAACGCCGTTTCCGGTTACTATGTCTGCACGGCATACAAGTTTTACCCATGAGTTTTCTGGGGAAGAATGACATCCATCATCAAAGGAGTAAATGGTGTTTTGGGTTCCAACTGGTAGCAAGGGGTTCTCTTCCACATAAGAAGACGGAAGTTTGCCTCAGGAGGTTCAGAGGTTCAAGAATGACGGAGATGGTGTGTGAAAGGATTTCACAGATAGACGGGTCAGTGGTGATTCAGGTTTTCCAAGCAAATTTATCAGCATTTACCATGTAGTTCCCACAATGGAGAAGTCTTTGGCTCAAAGGATTACTCCTACAATCGACCTCAGTCCCAGTAGAAGACGACAAAGTGGGACAATGGTTTCAGTGGAGGGGGATCAACAAAGGAGTTGAAAGGTTGCCACATGTACCACCCAGCAACAGTTTAGCAAAGGGGAATGTCACGTGCACACCTAGTTGGTGTGCAGGTGACATGGCATTCTAGGCATTCATAAGCATTAAGCAAATAGCATTCATAAGCATCAAGTATTATCCAGGCATTTACAGCAGTTATTCATAGTAGTTATTGTTGGAAAGGGTGAGGGAAGCTCCTGCACACACACAGACAACTCTCATAAAGAAACGTGAGAGAGAGAGAGAGAGAGAGAGAGAGAGAGATGCTGGAAACATGTACTCGACTCTATGAAATGAAATGAAGGTACAAAATATAAAGGCCTAGGGCAAGTGCCCAACACACTGGAATGTGTTACACGGGAAAAAACCTGTGTCCAGTCGTAGGAAAAAAATGCCCGTGTGTAAGCCTGTTCACACACGAACGAGCTGGAGGTGGTCGGGCAGACACGACCAACGAACCCCCCTCAAGTGAACGGTGTGAACGGGTGGCAAGATGATGAACCTGTGGATGCAACCCTGCACCATGCTCCAAAGCAAAAGTTGCTCCACAGCAAAAGTGATCAAGAGGGATCACAATGGCAAAGATAAACTATAGTGCCAATGGGAAAAGCAAGCACTATATGACGGGGAAGATGAGAAACCCCAATGTCATAGTACTAAAGCTAGAGCACAGTAGTACATAAACGCATCACCGGAAATGCATGTCAAAGATCATATGGACATCAACTGCATCAAATCAAGAGGCATCGCATAATACCGCCTTGAAGGCAAGCATCCAAATGCCAAGTTGAACTGCATGTAATCCATATCAATGACAACAAGAGAGCAAAGCATAGCTCTGTAACTGCACCAATGATAAGCATAAGAAGATGTAGCAGATATATGCATGTGTAAAGGCAACAAGATATAGAAATCATGCATGTGCAATGTAAGCTGCAAGAGAGAAACTCATCAATGGAGGGTCCGATGAGGAAAAATCAGCAATGGTAGGGCTGATAAAAGTAAAAATCCAGCAATGGGAAAAGCTGAAAAACAGGAGAAAAAGTGGAGGCTCAAGACGGGCATCAACCAATGCTATGAGAGGATGGGTAAACTCTCAGCGATGCCATGATCAGTGGCATGTATGGGAAGTGTAAAGATGCATAATCCGACAATGAATAATATACATGTGACATGTCAAAACCATGAGGGCAAGCCAACACTGGCCAAGTGTGTAAAAGGCACTCCCGGTAAACATCACACGTGAGAAAGTGACAATGTCAACACTGTCGAAACAATCCCGCTACAAGGGAAAGCAGAATAAAAGGCACCTCTAGGCTCCAGTAGACATCACATAAGAGAAAGCGTCTAGCATAGACAAGCATAAGGGTCAACAAGCATAAGTGACCATGAGGCATCACCAACTGCATGTGGACAAGTAAACCCCCCCTGAAATGCATCTAACAGACAATGCATACCAAGAAGTCTGACTATAGAGCATAGTCATCAAAAGCAACACCATCAAAAGACATCTCTGCAGGTGATGAAGATGTAATGGTCAAGGCTAATACATGTGTAGCAAAATTGGCTTGATCTGCACCTATGGAAGAAGATGCCAACTTCTTCTTTTTTTCACTCTCAATACGCTTCCTGCATTCCTCTATGGTGTGTCCTATTTTCCTGCAATTATTACAGCGCTTTTTCTTTTCAGGCTTGTCCTCTGTCTTGGGAGGATCCGATGGGCTAGGTTTAGGCCCAGATCAATTCCCACGAAAGGGAGCAGCCACTGCTGACTCAGCAGACATCATGTTGTTTCTGTTGGAATGGGATTGCTCTTCACTGAGCAAGAGAGTCACAAGGTTGTCAAACGTAACTGCATTAGATGCATTGCCAGCCAACACCGTAAAGTGGTGCCAAATGTCTGATAAGAGTCGAGCAAATTACGCAAAACTGTCTAAACAAGATAGCCATCTGTCAAGACCTCATCAATGTTAACGAGCTGCTCTCGTAGGTCTTTCACATGCGAAGGTACTGATCGATAGAGTCATCTTCAAGCATGCGGTCAGTCTTAAGCTTGCCTCCAAGGTAAGCTACACGAGCCTCATTGCGACCTAAATACGCCGCGTCAAGGTATCCCAAGCACCCTTTGCAGTGGTGCAGGAACGAATGTGCGGAATGATATGCCTGCGGCACGAGAGAGGCGGGGGAATCACTTCACCTTCCGCTGGAGCAGGTGCTAGAGAACGCTCCTTAGTGCCATCCACAAATAGCTATACATTCTTGGCAACCAATACATGATGCATCATATAAGTCCACATAGGATAGTTATCCCCATTGAGCTTGTCCTCTTGAGACAGCATGCCAAAGAGGTCATTGTTACTGTTGGCCATGACAACACAGCAAATCTGTCACAGGTCACCACAAGAGTAGGCAATGCTCAACAAAACTATAAGAATGCAAGAGATAAATAGCAAGATAATCAATGGACTGAAAGGGAACTCCTTCACCACAAGAAATACATATGCACGTCCCAAATCTGGAAGCAAGGTTGTTAGAGGCGTCAGAGGCGTTTGGTACGAGGCAGGTATGGTACGCGCCTCGAAAGACTCGTATTTTTTAGAGACGTTAAAGACGTGTTAGAGACGTTTGTTTTATATATATATATATATATATATATATATATATATATATATAGTGATAGATAGATATAATATATATAGTGAAAGTTGAGAGAGAGAGAGAGAGAGAGAGACTAGAGTGTGTATGTATGAGCCTTGAGGAAGGGAGAGAGAGGGTGTGTATGAGAGGGAGAGAGAGTGTGTGTGAAAGAAAGAAAGCTGTATTAAATGTCTGCAAAAGACCAAAATGACCTATGAGACCAAAATAGTCCATCATCATCATCTGGATACATCATCAAGATTCAAGGGTACAAAGTAAAATGAAATGAACTGAAATGAACCAGTAGAATATAGAGAAAGCTCCAAAAGTGGGTATAAAAAACATCATCATCCTAGTGTGTTTGAAGTTTGAAGTTTAAACTTTGAACTTTGGGTCTTGAAAAAGGCTTAAGGGAGGGAGGAAGAGGATGAGAGAGAGAGAGAGAGAGAGAGTGTGTGCGAGAGAGGGACTGCCTTGGGCCCTTAAAGCCCCCATCTAAAGACTCAAACCAGAAAAAAAAAATGGACGTCTCGATCAGGCAGTCGCACGCCTCGAACGCCTCTAAACGTTAGAGGCGCGCCTCGTAACAACTATGTCTCCAAGTGTACTGCGCGATAATGCAAATCTGTCAAAGTGTCCACAATGGCATACATATACTGCAGCAAACCACAAATGTATACATGTGCTGTGAAAAACACGACCAGCTGACACTTGTAAGAGCTGCAAGTGCTCAAATCCCGATAAAATCAAAGATAAATGGATCAAATGCTGCAAAAATGGACTCAATGTAGAAAAGCCCCAATTTTTAGGCAGCCAATTAGACCAAATCTGAACCGGATCTGCACCTGTAAATCTGCTAAAGCAATTGTCACCTGTACCAAATGCTGTAATGTCCAAAAAATTAATGGAAATGCCCCAATGCCAAGTAAATGTGTTTGTAACACCCAAAATGCCTGCAAAATAGACTTGCAAATAGTGCCAATTTTTGCAAAATCCCCAAATTTCTAGTGCAATTATACACCAAATTTGCTGAAATCAATGGCAATGTTTGTCAATTTTGCAATTGCAGGCTCAATTGGGAAAAGCCCCAAAATTAATGCAACTAATTTGCTAAAAAAAATTTAGCAATTTTTGAATTTTAAAGAAATGCAGTATAAAATCAGTAACAAATTACTGTGCATTGGATGGCTTCAACAGAGCAAGTACAAGTCGCCACGTGTGTAGGTCGTCAGAAGATACAGTCGGGCAGAGCAAGGACAGTACGGCGGCGGCGCACAACAGGCCGGGCGCTCGACGGGCGCAGCAGCTGAAGGTGAAGGCGGCGACGGCTTCAAAGTCATCAATTTAATTTTTTAAGGTTTTTTTTTTAACTTTACAAAAGCCTTATTAAAAGGCTTTGTAGTGAGCCTTTTACACTCCACTTCTGAACGGGAAACAAGCGAGGAAAGAGAGAGAGAGAGAGAGAGAGAGAGAGAGAGAGAGAGAGAGATTACGAAGAGAGAAAATCTATGCGCAGGAAAAAAAAACGACGAGAGAGACGGAGTTTCTGTAGAGAGAGAAAGTGTAATACTGTGAGCAATGTGAACAATAGGAAACAGATCTCTGGTACCACTGTTGGAAAGGGTGAGGGGAGCTCCTGCACACACACAGACAAAGCTCTCATAAAGAAACGTGAGTGAGAGAGAGATGCTGGAAACATGTACTCAACTCTATGAAATGAAATGAAGGTACAAAATATAAAGGCCTAGGGCAAGTGCCCAACACACTGGAGTGTGTTCACACGGGGAAAAACCTGTGTCCAGCCACATGGAAAAAATGCCCGTGTAAGCACGAACGAGCCGGGGGTGGTCGGGCAGACATGACCAACAATTACAGCATGGTACCCACAACAGTACGTAAAGCATTAAAAGCATTTAGAGCATTTATCATATCATGTCAGGGCATGTGGAACCAGCCGACAGGTGGGTATCAACAGCCGGCATCTTTGGCATTTATGAGTCGTGATCCCAGACAGGCTGGCCGACTGCAGTACACTGGCCGACCAGCAGCATAACTCAATATATATATTTGCGCATCATTCCTTTAGTCATTGTAGGCATATGCTCACTTATGGTAGTGCTATGTGTGAACAAGGGCTTAACCAAGGGCACTTTTTCCCATGTGGTTTTTCCCCTTGGATATCAAGTGTGAAAGGACACTCTACATATAATATTTTGTACTTCTATATTATATGGATGTGGCACACATGCAAGGGTTGACTTGCATTTTGTGGATACCACACTTTTGGCTCTCTCTCATTTCTGTGTGTGAGCTTCTCTATCCTGCACCTAACCCTAATGTGCAAGTTTGTGTGTGTGAGGGTGTGAGTCCAACACCAACAATTGGTATCAGAGCTGGGAGCTGGCCCTGGAATTCTGCCCCTGGAAAATCTGCAACCAACTCGGCGACATTCCGTCAGTTATGTCCGTCGCTGTGAATTTCCGTCATTTATTAACCTTCCGTCCGCCAAACTTGGCCGCCCCTGCCGCCCAGAACCGGCGGCACTAATGGACAGCAAACCGCCGCCGCTCAGCCCACGCGCGGCGCCTCCGTCCCAAGCGTCTACGACAGGCGGCACTAGTGTAGGGAGCGCCACCGCCGCCCCTCAGCGCCACCGCCGCCCCTCACTGCGTCGGCGGCTCTGGTTCCGACATACTCCACGCCAGTGTCTCTGGTGGAGAGGCGGTGCTACTGCTGCACACGGAACCGCCGCCCCGTTTGTGGCCACTGACGCCGCCCGTGCTCGCGGAGGCCTTTGCCCGTTGGCTGTGCCGGCTCTTGCAGTTCAGTCCTACCACCAGCCGACTCTAGTTCAGTCCAGTTGCCAGACGACTCTGAACTGCCCGTCTGACCACCTCCGGCCTCCAATTCCGTCCCGCCGTCTATACTTGTTGAGTACCTGCGTCGGCCAACTCGCGTGTGCCCTCTGCACGCCTGGACCTGCTCCACGTCCGTGTACTGCCAGTGCTCCACGTCCGTGTACTGCCAATTCTCGTGTGCCCTCTCCGTGTTCCTGTACCTGGCCAACTGACACCAGGTCCATTCCGTACTATGCCCTCCACGCACTAGCCTACAAGTACTTTTATTTCAGAATAAATATAAATAAATAAATAAAAGGGTTGCAGACATTCTGGTGCAAGTTCAGCAATCTTTTGGGGTTTGCCAAAGGTTACCCTCCGCCAGAAAAATTGTAGGTGGTGCCATTCAATTTGTTTGGTTTGGAATTTGGGGGTTTTTCAAATTGAGGTCAAAATCAAAAAATTGAGCCTCTTTCAGTTCCAAAAATTTGGGACTTTTGTGAAAATTGGCCAATTAAATGCACATTGGAGCAATTGGAGTGCACAAAAATTGGGGCTTTTCAGATTGGAGCATGTAATTTGGCATTACAGCTGTGATTTGTCGCGTATGTTGTAACACGCGGAAGCTCTGGGAAGTCTTCTTGCAGCCCTAAACACTCTTGGAAACCTTCTGATGCAAAAACGCACCATCTGATGCAAAAGCGCAGGTAGAGAGAGAGTAGAGAGAGAGAGAGAGAGAGAAGTGCTGGAAATTCAGTATATACTATGGTACAAAAAGGTACATGTCTTTGCAGCCCTTGGCTGCCCTCTTGAAAAGGTGATAACACACCCAAAACTTGCCCTAGACTAGGATCCTAATGACTCTCACCCCTAGTGGGTGGAATGAATAAGACATTGAGCACTTGGTGGCTTTTATAGGGTCTTGGACCAGGTGGGAGCTGGCCGACTGCTGGTCGGCCAGTATTAATGCATTAAATGCTCTATTAATTCAGCCGACTGGGTGGTCCTCCTTGATCTTGATGCGCCTGCTGCCAGCACCCTCTGTCCTGCAGCCGACAGCCCTCTGGTGCTGCTGATGTCAGCCTCCATGCAGTCGACAGCCCTTCTGATCCATGCTTTGCTCCAAGTCCTGCTCCATGTCCATCTTCTACTGGTTCATAATCTTTATCTGTTTGCCTCTTCTGGATCTAGCCCTGAGAAGGTCCATGGCATTGCTGATGCACATGACATCCCCCTCTGCTAAACTTGATGACGGGAATCCAACCTGCTCTTGGATGACTGTCATCATCCCCATCCTGTTCCGAAGTCCCTCTGTCATCTTCCATCCCTGGCAAACCTTTTTCTCTGAAAATCCGATCTGTTCTCCAAACCACTCTGTCTCCGATGAAGATCTATGCATCTGGTCTTCCTCTAGTCCACAATCCATTCCTGCCCTGGCTTTGAACACCGTCTTGGTCTTCGTTCCTAGAACTGAGTCTGGCACTCTCACATCACCCTTGGAGGATCAACCTCCCTTGGGACCGTTCCCTTAGAACCTATCTGGCTCACGGAACTGCCATCCCCTTCTGGCACTGTGGAACACCACCAACAAACCTCCTGGGAGTTCTTCCCGATCTGTGTTCCCGCCTTGGGCTTCGAATCCGTGTACTTTCCTGTACCTTGGACCTGTACACCATCATATGGGACTGAATCAGTGTTTAGCTTGGCTGAGCCTGATGCTCTGATACCAATGTAACACGCGGAAGCTCTGGGAAGTCTTCTTGCAGCCCTAAACACTCTTGGAAACCTTCTGATGCAAAAACGCACCATCTGATGCAAAAACGCAGGTAGAGAGAGAGTAGAGAGAGAGAGAGAGAAGTGCTGGAAATTCAGTATATACTATGGTACAAAAAGGTACATGTCTTTGCAGCCCTTGGCTGCCCTCTTGAAAAGGTGATAACACACCCAAAACTTGCCCTAGACTAGGATCCTAATGACTCTCACGAGCACTTGGTGGCTTTTATAGGGTCTTGGACAAGGTGGGAGCTGGCCGACTGCTGGTCGGCCAGTATTAATGCATTAAATGCTCTATTAATTCAGCCGACTGGGTGGTCCTCCTTGATCTTGATGCGCCTGCTGCCAGCACCCTCTGTCCTGCAGCCGACAGCCCTCTGGTGCTGCTGATGTCAGCCTCCATGCAGCCGACAGCCCTTCTGATCCATGCTTTGCTCCAAGTCCTGCTCCATGTCCATCTTCTACTGGTTCATAATCTTTATCTGTTTGCCTCTTCTGGATCTAGCCCTGAGAAGGTCCATGGCATTGTTGATGCACATGACATCCCCCTTTGCTAAACTTGATGACGGGAATCCAACCTGCTCTTGGATGACTGTCATCATCCCCATCCTGTTCCGAAGTCCCTCTGTCATCTTCCATCCCTGGCAAACCTTTTTCTCTGAAAATCCGATCTGTTCTCCAAACCACTCTGTCTCCGATGAAGATCTATGCATCTGGTCTTCCTCTAGTCCACAATCCATTCCTGCCCTGGCTTTGAACACCGTCTTGGTCTTCGTTCCTAGAACTGAGTCTGGCACTCTCACATCACCCTTGGAGGATCAACCTCCCTTGGGACCGTTCCCTTAGAACCTATCTGGCTCAGGGAACTGCCATCCCCTTCTGGCAATGTGGAATAGCACCAACAAACCTCCTGGGAGTTCTTCCCGATCTGTGTTCCCGCCTTGGGCTTCGAATCCGTGTACTTTCCTGTACCTTGGACCTGTACACCATCATATGGGACTGAATCAGTGTTTAGCTTGGCTGAGCCTGATGCTCTGATACCAATGTAACACGCGGAAGCTCTGGGAAGTCTTCTTGCAGCCCTAAACACTCTTGGAAACCTTCTGATGCAAAAACGCACCATCTGATGCAAAAACGCAGGTAGAGAGAGAGTAGAGAGAGAGAGAGAGAAGTGCTGGAAATTCAGTATATACTATGGTACAAAAAGGTACATGTCTTTGCAGCCCTTGGCTGCCCTCTTGAAAAGGTGATAACACACCCAAAACTTGCCCTAGACTAGGATCCTAATGACTCTCACGAGCACTTGGTGGCTTTTATAGGGTCTTGGACAAGGTGGGAGCTGGCCGACTGCTGGTCGGCCAGTATTAATGCATTAAATGCTCTATTAATTCAGCCGACTGGGTGGTCCTCCTTGATCTTGATGCGCCTGCTGCCAGCACCCTCTGTCCTGCAGCCGACAGCCCTCTGGTGCTGCTGATGTCAGCCTCCATGCAGCCGACAGCCCTTCTGATCCATGCTCTGCTCCAAGTCCTGCTCCATGTCCATCTTCTACTGGTTCATAATCTTTATCTGTTTGCCTCTTCTGGATCTAGCCCTGAGAAGGTCCATGGCATTGCTGATGCACATGACATATGTATACACATTGTGTGTAATTGGACAATTTGGTGCAGATTAACACTTGCTTGGGTTTGCAGGCATACATTTGCATAGGACATTTGATTGCATGGCAGTGCACATTGGTGCTTGGTTTGCTTGCAGGTATATTTTGTTGACATGGCACAAAATGCTACAGATGTATTTATTGTGCTCACCCAAGAGGACAAGTTGGATGGATCTAACTACTCCCTCTGGAGTTTCATGATCCGTAATTTGCTTGTAGCCAAAGGGCTTTGGGGCATCGTGTGTGGTGATGACACACGCCCACTTACCATACAGCCAGCCACGCCTCAAAGGGGAGGTGCTCAAAGAGCTCCTGATGTAGAACCTGCTCCCACACAAGAGCAGAAGAGATGGGACTCTAGAGATGCACAGGCCATGTCATTGATAACCCTTTCAGTGAAAAGGACTATTATTCCGTACATTCGTTCTTGCAAGACATCGAAGCTTGCATGGGACACATTGGAAGCAATGTATCAGGTACGCAACGAGGCAAGAGTTGCCTACTTGAAGAGGCAATTGGATCTTCTTTCTATGGATGAGGGTGACTCCATGGAAGATCATCTCACCAAAGTGACAGATTTGCAAGAACAATTGCTCAACATTGATGAGGTTATTCCAGACAGACACATGGTCACCAACACTCTTCATTCTTTACCACCTTCCTACTTGGGCTTTCACACCTCTCTCAACCTCTCAATGAGAGGAGGTGGTGATCCCGTCACTTTTGAAGAGCTGGTGGGTTTACTCTTGCAGGAAGAGCAAACAAGAGCAAACTTATCGAGCAACCGTGGTGGAGACAAGGCATTTATAGCCAAGGATAAGGGTAAAGCAAAGAGCTTTAAGCATGGGGGACAACAGTCTAGCAAGGCTGGTCATGGACAGCCCTCTTCTGGTGGTGAAAAGTCTGACAAAGGGGATGCAAACAAGCCCAAAAAGAAGGGTGACATTTGCCATAAGCCTGGACACTACATCAGTGAATGTAGGAAGCGGATTGCAAAAGAGAAAAGAAAAGAAGCAGGCGATGCAGTAGCAGACTCTTCAGATGACAAAGCACAGCAATCACCTAATGTAATCCAGGAAGAGTACACTTTTTTGGTCACACGCACTAGTGGCACACCAAGTGCTTCAGACAGTGATATGTCTTGCATTGCATCTGACAGACAGAATGCATCATGGTATTTTGATAGTGGTGCTTGAGCCACATCACTTCATGCAAAGATGTATTTCAACACTTGGTTTATGCTTCAAATGGCCGCACTATATCATGTGCAGATCATATCATATATCCAGTAAAGGGAATTGGCAATGTCATACTTATTGCAGCCAAAGGTGCCAATATTTGTATGAAAAATGTATTGTATGTTCCAGGGATAAAGAAAAATCTGCTCTCCGTCTCAGCCATAAACGACCAAGGTTTAAAGGTTGAATTTGAAGATGGGAAGTGTTTGGTAAAAGACCCATCAAAGGGTTATGAAATAGTCACTTCTGGAACACGACACAAAGGCTTGTATAAGCTGGACAGCTATAACAAGTGTACTTATGATGCAAATACAGTGGCTGCCCACACTCCTACTATGCATGATGCAGAGCTATGGCATGCTCAATTTGGGCATGTAAATTTTCGAAGTTTGATGCTTATGCAAAAGCATAAGAAGCATCATATGGTTGATAATATGCCGCCTCTTGAGTCTCCAACAAGACATGTATGTGAGGGGTGTATTTTGGGAAAGATGCAACGAAAACCATTCCCCAAAGATGGAGCTGTTAGAGCTGAAAGTAAATTACAACTCATACATAGTGATGTATGTGGTCCAATGCGGACACCATCCATAGGGGGGCATCTTTACTTCGTCACATTCATTGATGACTACTCCAGGTTTGCTTGGGCTTACCCCTTGAAAGCGAAAGCAGATGTGTTTACATGCTTTCGACACTTTGTAGCAATGGCTGAAAATATGTGTGGATGTAAAGTACAAACACTCCACTCAGATAGAAGTGGAGAATACATGTCAAATGCATTCAAGGATTATATGCTTCAAAAGGGCATCAAACACCAATGTACTGTGCCTTATACACCGCAGCAAAATCTCTAATGGAGATGGCAAGATGCATGGCGAAAGCACAAAAGCTGCCTCACAAATTTTGGATGGAAGCTATAATGTGTGCAGCTCATGTGTTGAACAGGTGTCCAACAAAATCTTTGAAAACCATAACACCATTTGAGGCTTGGTATAGCCGAAAGCCAACAGTGGATTATATGCGTACATTTGGGTGTTTGGCATATGCACATGTGCCAGAACAACTCCGGACAAAGCTAGATGACAAAGCAATGAAATGCATTTTTGTAGGCTACACCAATGAGAGCAAAGGATACCGTCTTTATAATCCAACTACACGAAGGATTTTTGTCACTAGAGATGTGGTATTTGGTGAAAATTCAGAACAGCCCATGTACAGCTTGTATAAAGTGGTCTCTTTGATTCAGAAGAGCCTTCTTCTTATGAAGAAGCACATGAGAAGGAGCATTGGTTGCAAGCTATACAAGCTGAAATTTCTTCTATCATGAAGAACAATACATGGAATCTTGTGGAATTGCCTAAAGGCAAGCATGTCATTGGAACAAAGTGGGTGTACAAAGCCAAAAGAAAGTCTGATGGTACTATTGACAGGTACAAAGCAAGACTTGTGGCTAAAGGCTACTCCCAGAAAAAGCGAATAGATTATGAAGAGACTTTTGCTCCTACTTCGAGAATGACCACAATAAGATCAGTGATTGCATTGGCTGCACATAAAGGATGGATAGTGCATCAATTGGACATCAAAACTGCATTCTTAAATGGGGATTTACAGGAGGAAGTATATGTAAATCAGCCCATTGGTTTTGTAGTTCCTGGTGAAGAACATAAAGGATGCAGGTTACACAAAGCATTGTATGGGTTAAAGCAAGCTCCAAGAGCATGGTATGATAAGATACATGCTCATCTAACCAGCCAAGGTTATGTGAATAGTCCAGCTGAAAGCGCATTGTATGTGAAGAAAACCGATGCCGATATTCTCATAGTCATCTTGTATGTAGATGACATGCTCATTAGCAAAGCACAAATTTCAGATTTCAAAGCTGATTTGAAAGCTGAATTTGATATGTCTGATTTGGGGCCTTTACACTACTATCTCGGCATACAGTTTATGCATACAAATGATGGCATTGTTATGTTGCAAACTAAGTACATAAAAAGTTTGCTAAAAAGGTTTCACATGGATGAATGTAAGCCCATTTCTACTCCGGTATAACCAGGTGTACGGCTTACTATGCATGATATTGGAGAGCCTTTTGAGGCCGGCATTTACAGCCAGGCAGTGGGATGTCTGTGTAACACGAGGCCATACATATCTTTTGGGGTGTCTTTGTTGAGCAAATTCATGCACAGCCCAGGCACAAAGCATTGGCAAGCCGTCAAACGCATTTTTCGTAGATTTGAAAGCTGATTTGAAAGCTGGATTTGATATGTCCGATTTGGGGCCTTTACACTACTATCTCGGCATACAGTTTATGCATACAAATGATGGCATTGTTATGTTGCAAACTAAGTACATAAAAAGTTTGCTAAAAAGGTTTCACATGGATGAATATAAGCCCATTTCTACTCCGGTATAACCAGGTGTACGGCTTACTATGCATGATATTGGAGAGCCTTTTGAGGCCGGCATTTACAGCCAGGCAGTGGGATGTCTCATTTACTTGTGTAACACGAGGTCATACATATCTTTTGGAGTGTCTTTGTTGAGCAAATTCATGCACAGCCCAGGCACAAAGCATTGGCAAGCAGTCAAACGCATTTTTCGTTATCTTAAGGGTACCCTTGATCTTGGTTTGTTCTATCCCAGGGGGGGCAGCTTGTAGCTTTATGCATACAATGATTCAGATTGGGCTGGTGATTATGATACCAAGCAATCCACCAGTGGGAATTGTTTTTTTCTTGGCAGTTCATACATATCTTGGTTGAGTAAAAAGCAACCGACTGTTGCCACATCTACCTGTGAGGCTAAGTACAAAGCAGTCTTCACAGCTACAGTAGATTGTGTATGGTTGAGGAGACTATTGGCTGATCTTCGTGAGTGTCAGCAGACACCCACCACCATTCTCACTGATAGCCAGAGTGCTATGGCCGTGGCACGAAATCCAGTATTTCATGCACGTACCAAGCACATTGAGATCCTTTATCACTATGTCAGAGAGAGGCTACATGCAGGGGAGATCAGTTTATCTTATTGCCCTACACAGGATAATAATGCAGATCTATTCACAAAGGCTTTACCTCGAGAAAAGTTTGAAGATTTCCGCAAAGCTTTGGGCTTACTCTCATACAGAGAGTGATCTGCTACCTTGTGCAGGTTCACACTTCCACTACAGGGGGGATTTGTAGGCATATGCTCACTTATGGTAGTGCTATGTGTGAACAGGGCTTAACCAAGCGCACTTTTTCCCATGTGGTTTTTCCCCTTGGATATCAAGTGTGAAAGGACACTCTACATATAATATTTTGTACTTCTATATTATATGGATGTGGCACACATGCAAGGGTTGACTTGCATTTTGTGGATACCACACTTTTGGCTCTCTCTCTCTCTCTCTCTCTCTCTCTCTCTCTCTCTCTCTCTCTCATTTCTGTGTGTGAGCTTCTCTATCCTGCACCTAACCCTAATGTGCAGGTTTGTGTGTGTGATTGTGTGAGTCCAACACCAACAGTCATATCTTACATCTTCTCATCGTTTCCTTCCTAGGGAGCAAGGGGAGTTAGCAGTTCATCATCATCATTTAGCAGATCATCAGCATATTCAGCTTCAGTTAGAAGACAGCATACAGTTCATCTCCTACCTCTTATGTAGAGGAAAGCTAGCATCTCAAGGGTGGACCTCAGCATTGGAGAAATCAGCATCAGCATCAGCATCAGCATCAGCATCAGCATCAGCATCAGCATCAGCATCAGCATCAGCATCAGCATCAGCATCAGCATTCAGCATATCTCTCTCTTCTCGAGATAGATATTCATCTAGGATAGGCATAGATCTATTCATAGATCTCCATTGTAACCATTCATTTAATATAGTTGCATTGCATTGCATTGGCACCATTGTCTATCTCTTAATCATAATTAAGTGAAATTTAGTTAAGCCTACGGTTGTTTTACTACGATCAATCCCTCGCATGTCACAGAGCCAAACACACAGCTGTAGGGCACCCAAATCAAGGTCCAATTGAGTCTCTTAAGGTCTCAATCTAGTGCAGTCCCATGGACAGCACTTTCAGTTATTGTACCTCTCCGTTCTCTTGTGGCCAACGGTGGGGGACCTTGAAAGGGTAGTTGGGACCACCCAGTATTGTGTCCTCATGCATCTTCCTAACCCCAATCTTTGTGCATATTCAGTTTCACCAAGTGTAATTGCATCATTAATCTTATCTCAAAAACACTTTCGCATGGGTGCATATTACAAAACACCATGCACTGATGATGAGATAGACATACAACTAGCCTATCTTTCCGTATGAGTTTTTTTGAGTTTCGTTTGGAACTCTTGTACCACTTTTGATCTCATAGTGTTAGCATGGATGAGTCTGCCCTGATGCGCTGATGATGAGATAGATAGACATACAACTAGTCTATCTGTGAGGATTATGTTGTTAATCCCTCATATTGTGTACTAATTACTACTTTAAGTACTTAACTTAAAGAACAAGAGACTTCAGGAGAACACTTGAGAGAAGCTTGAATTGACGACTTGTATTAAACTGAGTACAATAGGTCTCTTATATAGGAGATGAAGAGACACATTTGAAGAGGCATGTCCTTTGACGAAAGGACATGACCTTAGACGAAAGGATACAACTTTAGGCTAAGGGATGTGTCTATTCGATGTAGAGGCACAACCATTCATCAAGGGATACAACCATTCGTCGAAGGGATGTGGCTATTCGATGATGAAGAGGTACATCCTTTGGCGAAGAGTCGCAACTAGTCGAGGGTAGGGGTTCCCTTGGCTGGTTACTCTTTGCATCTGCAACAGGAATCATCAATGAAGAGAGGATCTGATACATACATACGTCACAATCGTGACATTCCCTCCCATTTAAAATAAAACCCATGTGTCAAATGATAGACATCCGTTTGTCAAAGAACTCCTGAAGAAGATTAGGGTACTGCTGCATTTCTTCATCTATTTGCCAAGTGGAATCTTCAAGAGTTGTTGACACCGAAGAGGTATTGTTCAAATATTCATGTGCAACGACTGAAGTCATGCTGCAAGAGTCCGCAGTATCCCTTGTACCATTCAAGGTAAGGTCTTGAGTCTTCAAAGTTGACTTAAGGTTCTCATTCACCACTGCATCGATTTTTTTGGTCAGAGACAAAGACTTCAGTTTGTACGGGCAGTGATGAGGCCATTGTTTTTGCCTGGATTACGGCCGGAGGAGTTGTGTGCTTTTGGGTTGTCACACACGAACCATAATTTCTTAAATCTTCAGCTTGTGTCGCCTCGGTACATCATACAGCAGGCCATGTATTTGCCGTGCCGTGGGTCGCACTTTGCCATCATTGATGCCGGCTCGAAGGCGCTGTTGGTGATCTCGGCAACAGAGAGCTGCTCGTGATAGGCCTTCTCTGCGGGGATCACCGGCACGTAGGAGGACAGCATGAAGTGGATTCGTAGGTATGGCACCGGGTTCCTTTGGGATTCCGTTATGTCCACGTTCAGTGCTCCGTCAAATCTTAGCGACGCGTGAAATGAGCCTGTTGAGATTGGTGTAAGTTAGGCGTTCGATGTCCAGGGAGCGCCTGCATATGCCGTAGATGGCCTCGTTGTCTAGCATGGCGGCCACATCTGTGTGTTCAAGTAGGGAGTGGGTACCATCTGCACGCCATAGCGGGGCCAAGCGCGGTCTTCAACGAAGAGGGGCAGCCACCAGCGCAAGGAGGAAGAAGTAGCTCCTGTGTGCGAGAAGGGGGGGGGGGGGGGGGCACATGTCTTGTCCACCCGAGAGCCAGAGGGGGCCTACACATGCGCAAGGCGCGAGGGGGCAATGGCCTCCGGGAAGGGTAAGTACACCGTGAGGGGGGTTTTACGCCAAGTCCGCCATCGCTCCATAGCTTCCATACAACACACTTGTGGGTTGTCGAGGGGGAAGAACGCTGAGCGAAGAGGCTAAGTGGCCCACATAACCCACGGGGGGAGGAAAAAAAATATTTTACATCACCATGGGCAAAGCTTTACGCCAAGTCCACCATCGCTCCGCTGCTTCCATACAACACTGAGAAGAGGGATGGACGAGGGAGTGCCGCGGAGAGGGTGAGGGCTTCACAACCCACGGGTAGGAAAGGTTTTAGCTCTGATACCACTGTGAGGATTATGTTGTTAATCTCTCATATTGTGTACTAATTACTACTTAAGTACTTAACTTAAAGAACAAGAGACTTCAGGAGAACACTTGAGAGAAGCTTGAATTGACTTGTGGTATTAAACTGAGTACAATAGGTCTCTTATATAGGAGATGAAGAGACACATTTGAAGAGGCATGTCCTTTGACGAAAGGACATGACCTTAGACGAAAGGATACAACTTTAGGCTAAGGGATGTGTCTATTCGATGTAGAGACACAACCATTCATCAAGGGATACAACCATTCGTCGAAGGGATGTGGCTATTCGATGAAGAGGTACATCCTTTGGCGAAGAGTCGCAACCAGTCAAGGGTAGGGGTTCCCTTGTCTGGTTACTCTTTGCATCTGCAACAGGAATCATCAATGAAGAGAGGATCTGATACATACATAAGTCACAATCGTGACACTATCTTTCTGTATGAGTTTTTTTGAGTTTCGTTTGGAACTCTTGTACCACTTTTGATCTCATAGTGTTAGCATGGATGAGTCTGCCCTGCATCTCCGGAGGTTTGACAGAAACTCAGTACGAAGGCCTTTGTGTGAATATATGCTCTTATGTGTGTGTGTGTGTGTGTGTGTGTGTGTGTGTGTGTGGAGTGCTAGTGTGAGAGCATATCTTGATACAGAGTTCTACACCCACTATTGGGCACTGATGACGTTAGTGGGGATGTCATAGTATCTAGTCCATACTATGCATAATGGAGTTGATAGTTATACAGTCTTGTGGGTTGACTACCATGAGTATATAACATGCACATTCCTAAAAGGTGAATTCACATTCCTAAAAGGTGAATTTGGGCATGTTCCTGGATTCATCTAGATATATATATATATATATATATATATATATAGGAAAATGGCCGACTCTTCGGATCAAAGCTGATGCATTAGATCCTGGACATGCTTCACACCTTCAATTTTCAGCCTGTTTTACTGCTGTTCACGGCCTGTCTTCAGCGAGGAGGAGCCAAACATTGGCGTTTTCTGACTTGCACTTGCTCAGGAAGTCCTTGCTGATTTGCCGGCATTTGATCGCTGATTTTCAGAGTTGCATTGCTGATTTCCAGCCTTGTACTGCTGTTTTCCAGCCCTTTGTGTCAGAAACCTCTCCTACACCTATATTTTCAGCATACGATCGCTTCATAGGGGGGACAATGTCTTCTCTAGAATTCAAGCTGCCATCTTTACCCATTTTCCCTCAAGGACAACATCTGGACGGGACAAACTTCGATGTTTGGAAGGTGAAGATTGAGTCTATTCTCGAGACTTATGATTTGGTAGAGATTCTCACAACTCCTTGACCGAATCCAGCTGAAGCGGATCTCAACGATGAGAGGAAGAACGAAAGAAGGAAGCCCTCATATGGGACAAGCTCAATGCTCGGGTGTAGGCATATGCTCACTTATGGTAGTGCTATGTGTGAACAGGGCTTAACCAAGGGCACTTTTTCCCATGTGGTTTTTCCCCTTGGATATCAAGTGTGAAAGACACTCTACCTATAATATTTTGTACTTCTATATTATACGGATGTGGCACACATGCAAGTGCAGACTTGCATTTTGTGGCTACCACACTTTTGGCTCTCTCTCTCTCATTTCTGTGTGTGAGCTTCTCTATCCTGCACCTAACCCTAATGTGCAGGTTTGTGTGTGTGAGTGTGTGAGTCCAACACCAACAATTGGTATCAAAGCTTCAGTCCAGGGCCTGCAGCTGACTATGGAATTCCGTCGGCGAATTTCCGTCGAAAACTGACGTTCCGGCCGTTTCCTGGTTTTCGCCGCCCAGCCCCGCCGGCGCTCTTACTGCGCAGGGAGACGCCACCGCCCAGCCTGGCCGGCTGCGATAGTGTGCAGGCCTCCGCCATCGCCGGCTCCTTGGCACATCTACGCCTGCCGACGCGGCCTCCGGCTGGCCCATCGGCTCTGTGCGCCGCCGCCGCCACCTCCGTCTCTGTGTGCTCCGGCAGCTCCGCCTCCCCGTCGACTCTGCAGCTCCGGCGGCTCCGCCTCACCTGCGCCTCTGCACGCCTGGCTGCTGGTACTGAAACGGCCTCTTCCCGGCTGGCTTCTAGTACTGAAACGGCCTATGCCACTCTTCTCCACGTGTGCTCCCCAATTGACACCTGCAACACAAGCCTATGCCATCCGTACTGCACTCGCCTGCAGGTACTTTTCATCTGAGTTAAAAAAAGGCATTAAAAGATACAAATTTTGCAGACACTTATGTGCAGGCCAGATTCAAAGAAAAATTGCAAGTGTTACAGGGTTCAGGGAATTTGGGAGATTTCTCAATTTGAGGCCAAATTGAAAAATTGGACATGTTGCTTTGCTTGCAATTTGGGGGTTTTCAAGTTGGATGGATCTAACTACTCCCTTTGAAGTTTCATGATCCGTAATTTGCTAATAGCCAAAGAGCTTTGGGGCATCGTGTGTGGTGATGACACACGCCCACTTACCATACAACCAGCCACGCCTCAAAGGGGAGGTGCTCAAAGAGCTCCTGATGTAGAACCTGCTCCCACACAAGCAGAAGAGATGGGACTCTAGAGATGCACAGGCCATGTCATTGATAGCCCTTTCAGTGAAAAGGACTATTATTCCGCACATTCGTTCTTGCAAGACATCAAAGCTTGCATGGGACACACTGGAAGCAATGTATCAGGTACGCAACGAGGCAAGAGTTGCCTACTTGAAGAGGCAATTGGATCTTCTTTCTATGGATGAGGGTGACTCCATGGCAGATCATCTCACCAAAGTGAGATTTATAGGAACAATTGCTCAACATTGATGAGGTTATCCCAGACAGACAGATGGTCACCAACACTCTTCATTCTTTACCACCTTCCTACTTGGGCTTTCACGCCTCTCTCAACCTCTCAATGAGAGGAGGTCGTGATCCCGTCACTTTTGAAGAGATGGTGGGTTTACTCTTGCAGGAAGAGCAAACAAGAGCAAACTTATTGAGCAACCGTGGTGGAGACAAGGCACAGACAAAATGTATCATGGTATTTTGATAGTGGTGCTTCGAGCCACATCACTTCATGCAAAGATGTATTTCAGCACTTGGTTTATGCTTCAAATGGCCGCACTGTATCATGAGCAGATCATACCACATATCCAGTAAAGGGAATTGGCAATGTCATACTTATTGTAGCCAATGGTGCCAATATTTGTATGAAAAATGTATTGTATGTTCCAGGGATAAAGAAAAATCTGCTCTCCGTCTCAGCCTTAAACAACCAAGGTTTAAAGGTTGAATTTGAAGATGAGAAATGTTTGGTAAAAGACCCATCAAAGGGTTATGAAATAGTCACTTCTGGAACACGATACAAAGGCTTGTATAAGCTGGACAACTATGACAAGCATATTTATGATGCAAATACAGTGGCTGCCCACACTCCGGCTATGCATGATGCAGAGCTATGGCATGCTCGTTTTGGGCATGTAAATTTTCGGAGTTTGATGCTTATGCAGAAGCATCATATGGTTGATAATAAACCGCCTCTTGAGTCTCCAACACGACATGTATGTGAGGGGTGTATTTTGGGAAAGATGCAACGAAAACCATTCCCCAAAGATGGAGCTGTTAGAGCTGAAAGTAAATTACAGCTCATACATAGTGATGTACGTGGTCCAATGCAGACACCATCCATAGGGGGGCATCTTTACTTCGTCACATTCATTGATGACTACTCCAAGTTTGCTTGGGCTTACCCCTTGAAAGCGAAAGCAGATGTGTTTACATGCTTTCGACACTTTGTAGCAATGGCTGAAAATATGTGTGGATGTAAAGTCCAAACACTCCGCTCAGATAGAGGTCAAGAATACATGTCAAATGCATTCAAGGATTATATGCTTCAAAAGGGCATCAAACACGCAGCAGAATGGTGTAGCTGAAAGGAAAAATAGATCTCTCATGGAGATGGCAAGATGCATGGTGAAAGCACAAAAGTTGCCTCACAAATTTTGGATGGAAGCTATAATGTGTGCAACTCATGTGTTGAACAAGTGTCCACCCAACAAAAGCTTTGAAAACCATAACACCATTTGAGGCTTGGTATAGCCAAAAGCCAACACTGGATTATATGCGTACATTTGGGTGTTTGGCATATGCACATGTGCCAGAACAACTCCGAACAAAGCTAGATGACAAAGCAATGAAATGCATTTTTGTGGGCTACAGCAATGAGAGCAAAGGATACCATCTTTATAATCCAACTACACGAAGGATTTTTGTCACTAGAGATGTGGTATTTGCTGAAAAATCAGAACAGCCCATGTACAGCTTGTATAAAAGTAATGATACAGGCATACAAGACATGTTTGATGGACTATTACCCATTGCAATAAGGGGGGATTCAGATCAGCCAGCCCCTACACAAGAAAATCCTCATGTAGAACATGTGGAACAGCCAGCCATTCAGCCCCCTGCTATGGAAGAAGTGGAAGATCTTGTCAAGGAAGAGCAAACAGCCATAGACACAGCCAAGTCAGTGCCAAGATTGTTGCTAAAAACTTTGCAAGAAAGCAAACTTGCAGCTCCACTCACAGCTAGAACAAGGGCTAGTTCCAACCATGCTTTGAATATACATCATGGGGAGTCTGCATTAGCAATGGGTGGTCTCTTTGATTCAGAAGAGCCTTCTTCTTATGAAGAAGCACATGAGAATGAGCATTGGGTGCAAGCTATGCAAGCTGAAATCTCTTCTATCATCATGCAGAACAATACTTGGGATCTTGTGGAATTGCCTAAAGGCAAGCATGTCATTGGAACAAAGTGGGTGTACAACGTCAAAAGAAAGTTTGATGGTACTATCGACAAGTAAAAAGCAAGAATTGTGGCTAAAGGCTACTCCCAGAAAAAGGGAATAGATTACGAAAAGACTCTTGCTCCTACTTCAAGAATGACCACAATAAGATCAATGATTGCATTGGCTGCACATAAAGGATGGAAAGTGCATCAATTGGACATCAAAACTGCATTCTTAAATGGGGATTTACAGAAGGAAGTATATGTAAATCAGCCCATTGGTTTTGTAGTTCCTAGTGAGGAACATAAAGTATGCAAGTTACACAAAGCATTGTATGGGTTAAAGCAAGCTCCAAGAGCTTGGTATGATAGGATACATGCTCATCTAACCAGCCAAGGTTATGTGAATAGTCCAGCTAAAAGCACATTGTATGTGAAGAAAACCGATGCCGATATTCTCATAGTCACCTTGTATGTAGATGACATGCTCATTACAGGTACTAGCAAAGCACAAATTTCAGATTTCAAAGCTGATTTGAAAGCTGAACTTGATATGTCAGATTTGGAGCCTTCACACTACTATCTCGGCATACAGTTTATACATACAGATGATGGCATTGTTATGCAGCAAACTAAGTACATAAAAAGTTTGCTAAAAAGGTTTCACATGGATTAATGTAAGCCCATTTCTACTCCGGTATAACCAGGTGTACGGCTTACTATGCATGATATTGGAGAGCCTTTTGAGGCCGGCATTTACAGCTAGGCAGTGGGATGTCTCATTTACTTATGTAACACGAGGCCAGACATATCTTTTGGGGTGTCTTTGTTGAGCAAATTCATGCACAACCCAGGCACGGCAAGCAGTCAAACGCATTTTTCATTATCTTAAGGGTACCCTAGATCTTGGTTTGTTCTATCCCAGGGGGGGCAGCTTGCAGCTTTATGCATACAGTGATTCAGATTGGGCTGGTGATTATGATACCAGGCAATCCACCAGTGGGAATTGTTCTTTTCTTGGCAGTTCATGCATATCTTGGTTGAGTAAAAAGCAACCCACTATTGCCACATCTACTTGTGAGGCTGAGTACAGGGCAGTCTTCAGCTACAATAGATTGTGTATGGTTGAGAAGACTATTGGCTGATCTTCGTGAGTGTCAACAGACACCCACCACCATTCTCACTGATAGCCAGAGTGCTATGGCCGTGGCACGAAATCCAGTATTTCATGCACGTACCAAGCACATTGAGATTCATTATCACTATGTCAGAGAGAGGCTACATGCAGGGGAGATCAGTTTATCTTACTGCCCTACACAGGATAATGTTGCAGATCTATTCACAAAGGCTTTACCTCGAGAAAAGTTTGAAGCTTTCCACAAAGCTTTGGGCTTACTCTCATACAGAGAGTGATCTGCTACCTTGTACAGGTTCACACATCCACTATACAGGGGGAATTTGTAGGCATATGCTCACTTATGGTAGTGCTATGTGTGAACAGGGCTTAACCAAGGGCACTTTTTCCCATGTGGTTTTTCCCCTTGGATATCAAGTGTGAAAGGACACTCTACCTATAATATTTTGTACTTCTATATTATATGGATGTGGCACACATGCAAGTGCAGACTTGCATTTTGTGGCTACCACACTTTTGGCTCTCTCTCTCTCTTATTTCTATGTGTGAGCTTCTCTATCCTGCACCTAACCCTAATGTGCAGGTAGGTTTGTGTGTGTGAGTGTGTGAGTCCAACACCAACATCGGGCTCGTTCTTTCCTCTTCCTCAACTGCAAAAATGCAATCCTCTCACATAACACAAGACGTCCGCCTCTTCCATTTGGACGCGTCTCGGATATCTCTATGACCGTCGGACTCCCATGAAGCGAGCTTCTCTTGTGGTACAACTTAACAAATTGGACTCTTCAAAATCCAAGACCATGAGGGAGCACATCAACAAAATGTAAGCTCTTTGGGACGAGATTTGCTCCTGAAAAAAGATGACAGAACTCAAGCGGGAAGTGGTTGTCTCTATGGTACTTGACTAGGAGAGCCGGAATGCCTCCACCCAATCCGACAAAGGGGATCAAGCTTGCACAAGCCAAAATAACAAAAACAAGAAGGCTAAAGGTAAAGGAAATCACTCTCAACCTAAGTCCAAGGACACCTCATCGTCGCCTAAGAAGTGCAACTACTATCAAAAGGATGGATATCTCTTTCAAGAGTGCAGAAAGAGGGTGGTAGGCAACAAGAAGAAAGGCCAGCGTTTTGGCTCCTTAGCCTCCCCTGCCGACGGAGCTGCTTGGGTACATCTTGAGGAGCTTCCTTCTACTACTCCTCAAGAGCTTTCTCTCTCAACTTTTCCACCTATGGTGTTATTGTGGATAGTGGAGCTACAAAGCACATGACTTCTCAACAGCACTTGATCAATGATTTAAAGAAATGTCTCAGGAATGTCACCATCGGTGACAAATCCACCATCCCTATTTGTGGTGAAGGCACCATGTCCTTAGTTCCTAACGGGCATGCATGGGCGTCAGGGCAGGCTGTCAGCCAGCCCTTCTTACGGTCCTGGCCAAGCAGTTGACAGGCCCTCGGCCCTATCCAGCCAGCCGGCTGTGTGGGGGGCAACCCCACACTAGTTGTGATTGGCTGCCCAGCAACCTGGACACCCAGCTAGGCCATACGCGAGGTTGGCCAGATTATTTTTATGGTGTGAAACAAGGTCCAAATAATGTCCAGTGCCCAGTTTTTGGCCACCACGTGTATTAAATAAGTCCTGCTCAATGTGTACTCACTTATAAGTTATCCGGCCACTTATAAGTGAGTGTGAACCTGCATCGATAATTATTAGCATGTGAACTCATAAAGCTGTAAATTGAGTTTTTGGGAATACTTGCCACCTGCAAAACACATGTAGACCACCTGTCAGTCCCAAACAGGTGTGCACATACACGTCCACAGGGTGCCCAGGCGTCCCCGGCCCCACGGACAACACGACAGAAATCTCAGGCATTGTCTAGGCAAACAAGACAAGTCATCCAAAGATAAAATCAAAGTCATGCACACACATGAGTGCAATTATATTGGAAAAAACACCCATATGCTCAGTTGTATCCGATAAAATGTCCAGGACTCATGATCCTTCCGAAACCTTCCCACAACATAAATACAAAAGATCTCCAAGATAGCTAGTCCTAGAGAATTTCATCATGTCAAGCTCCATGGCCCATACATATACATCATATCAGGCCCCACAAGCCACACGTGTACTATCATGTCAAGCTACACCAGCCATACATGTACTGTCATGTCAGGCTCCATATGCCACACAGACACACCATGTCAGGCTACACCAGCCATACATGTATGTCATGTCAGGCTCCACATGCCACACATGAACAATAGAAAAATAGAAGTTGTAAGGACTTTTGTGACAATGGATGGTCAGATTGCACTCCAAAAAGGAAGTGCATTTTCCTCCTATGGCAAGCTACGAAGAAAAGAGAAAACGACAAACTTCGGAACAAAGTGCACCAAGCAGTCCTTCGAGGGCGGTAAACATGAGTATACAAGAGATGTTCTAGCAGATGATGCAAGCAATCGCAAAACAAGGTACCAAATTGGAAGAGCAGAAGGCCCAGATCTTGGCCTAGGAAGAGCGTGCTCGTTTTCTAGCCTCTCTTTCTCCGTCTCCTCCTCCCTCTCCTTCCATTTCCCAATTCCCAGATCCTTTACAAAATGACCCTTTTGAAGAGTTACAACCGCATCCGAGTTCAATGCTCGAGTTGCAAATGCGAGCAATGGAGATTCGACAGATGGAAGATCGTGCGGCAACATCCCGTGCTGCTGCACAAGAAACGCCAGGCGAAGCGTGAAACACGAAAGATACCTTGCGGCTTTAGATGCAAGAATGACACCAGTGGCTCTCCGCTATTTCGTGCCAAGGTTTGTTGGGGTAAAGGCACTATGCCCACCCTTATAGTGTGTACTAGCCCATCAGTTATAGTACATAGTACACTTAGTACTTTTAATGTACTAAGTGCACTATGTGTACTAGTGCAATATACATGTGTGATAGGGGAGTCACACACTCATTCCAATGAGTTGACTTATCCCCACATATGTCTCTCTCTCTCTCTCTCTTTTTCTCTCTATGTATGTCTCCCACATGAAACCCTAACCCTAATTCTCCCATTCAACTAGTATCAGAGCTGTGGCTACAGGAGATCCCTGTGGTAGAGAGTGGTAGGGTTTCTACATAGAAGAGCACTGTGTGTGATCGTTGAAACAGCAGGTCGTTGAAGCGTAAGGAGTCAACGTGCTGGGCGCTGCAAGACAGTGAAAGTCGACTGTAGAAGAGCTGCAGCACTGAAGTCGCCTGTGTGCAGTGTTGGCCACGAGTTGCAGCAAAGCGTTGGACGTCAAGCGCCTGGCCACAAGAGGGAGTCGCAGGCAGGTGAGCAGAAAGAGCAGGGCATTAGACGGCTGGCTACTAGGCGGAGGCGGCGAATAGCTTTCAAGCGTTGGGCGGATACGTGCACGCAGGCTGGCGGGCGGCACTCAGCTCGTCGCGTGTAGCGCTCGTAACAAAGGGCACGCTTACGTGTCCCCGTGGAGCTCCCGCCGCCCACGCGCAGCCCCTTCGGACCAGACGCCTTCTGTGCCCGTGGAGGTCCTGTCGCCCACGAGGAGAGCTACGCGTCCGACTCTCTCTGTACCTGACGACTGGTTGCCTCGCTTCTTGCGAACTAGTCGACATGCGCGTAGCCCTGGTTGCCTCGCTTCTTGCGAACTAGTCGACATCCGCCACAACTAGTTCACTTGCCCGTCGCCTGTCAGTTGAGCGCTGTTGAGCTGCCTTCTATTTCTTCTCTTGCACGAATACAACTGCCGAGCGCCTCCTTGGCCTGCCTGCATCAATACAGCAGCAACAAATTCATCACCCCCTTTTCCTGCAACAAAAAGAAAAATCAAAAATTGCAAAGGTATTTGCTTCAATTTTTTTTTGGGATTTGCAATTGAGCAGGTACAATTATCAATTGAGCAGGTACATGTGCCAAAATTGCTCAAATTTTGAGCAAAATTGGCAAAATTGGGTGACATTGGTCACAATTAGAGTCAATTTGCAAGAAATTGGATGTCAAAATTTGGGGCTTTTGATGTAATTGTGCAATTGGGCATTCATACATGCTGTATGATGTGAGCAATCTCACATTCGGGCCAAAATTGCAAGAAATTGCAGTGCAAATCAAGGGGCTTTTGTGCCGATTGGGTTGATTTGCATGCAGGCACTCGCATTTGATACTTTGGGCAACGTGTTGATGCCTGTCAAGCACTCAATGTGCCTGTAAATCAAGGGGCTTTTATGTATTGGATGTATATGTGGCCAGGGGGAAGCATTGTGAAGACTCTGGATGCCTTCATGTGCGTTAATGTACCATGTATGATCAGAAATTGATCTTGAATCAAGGAGCTTTTCAAGATTTTATGCTTGTTGAGCTTGGCAAAGCAGCATGCAAGACTTTTATGCCTTGAATCCTCAGAAATCAACTTGCAGTCAAGGGGCTTTTGCCCAATTTCTGTTCGGGACTGTTGTATGCAATGATTGGGACTGTAAAAGTCTGATTTTCACTCATTTGGACAGCCAGGAGAGCATTTATTGTTGCTGTACTTGCTAGTACAGATTTGGTACAACTTTGTGCAAGTTTTGGCATGGCTGTACACTGATTTGAGTGAGGAAAAGGCTCATTTTCAGTTGTTGTACTTGCCGGTACAGATTTGGTACATCATTGTTGAGCACTTGGTACTGTCGTACAGTACTTTGGAAGGGGAACAGAGCACATTTAAGGTGCTGTCCTAAATCTGCAGCAGCCAGATTTTGGTGATTTCATCACATACAGTGGAAGTAGAGTTGCATTTGTGCTTCCGCAGTGGGAGATAAACTTTGGGAGAACAACTGTGAGCACTTTGTGTGCTTTTGGTGCAGTGTTTGCACATCTTGCAGGGAGTCAGACATTGACAGGTTGCATATTGCTATGGCAACCACAGGTGAGAGCTCTTCATTGCTTCACATCAAGAAGCTTGAAGGCTCACATAACTATGATATTTGGCAAACCCAGTGCTATAATGTGTTGCTCCAGAAGAAGCAGCACAAGCCTATCAAAGAAAGGGGCGTAATGCCCGCTTCTCTTACTGCTGAAGAGTGGGAAGATATGGATGTCCGATGAGCTAGCAAGATCCACCATCATGTTGTCTGTGTCAGACACTTTACTTTTCAGCATTCGTGAAGTAAACACAGCTTGGGGAATGTGGCAAAGATTGCAGGACTTGTATGCCCAGCAAAGTGCCTCAAGCAAAGTGTATTGGTTGAAGAAACTCATAGGTCTTCGGATGAAGGAAGGGGCGTCTATGGCAGCCCATCTAAATGAGTTTAATGGTATTGTCAACCAAGTTATAAATCAAAAGTTGGCAATGGACGATGAGTTCAAAGCCACCTTTCTCTTATGCACTTTGCCAGAGAGTTAGCAATTCGAATGCTATGCTGTCATATGCAGATGTTGAGGGTGCTCTCCTTCAAGAGGAGATGAACAGGAAAACCAACTCTGTTGGAAAGTCCAATGCAATGAATGCACGTGGGAGATCCCAGCAAAGGGGTAAAAGCCAAGAACGGGGAAGAAGCAAGTCCCGCTCCAAAAAGGACTTGGAATGCCATTATTGTGGCAAGAAGGGACACATCAAAAAGCAATGCTACAAATGGAAGAATGATCAAAAGGAAAAGGGCAAAGGAAAAGACAAAGACAAAGATGAAGCCAAAGATGCACACTATCAAGATGTGTTTTGTACGAAACCTGCATAAACTCGCTCTCTAAGCCAACAGTGTAAGTCAATGTGTCATATGGAGGTAACAGTAAGGATGAAGTCCTATTCACGTCTTCACTTGATGCCCATTCACTTCTTGCAGGAGATGGTCATGGTATGCACTCATGGATCATTGATTAAGGTGCCTCCTTTCATGTCACAGGTTGCAGAGACTTGTTTGTCAGGTATACTGCTGGCAATGAAGGAGTAGTTTATTTGGGTGACAACCATGCACGCAAGATTCTTGGCAGAGGTGATGTGAGGCTTGTGTTTTCAGATGGCTCACAGCTTATGCTCCATGATGTCAGGCATGTGCCTGAGATCAAGAAGAACCTGCTTTCTACTGGACAGCTTGATGATGCTGATTATGTTACCACATTTGGTCGTGGAAAGTGGAAGATTAGTAAGGGCTCACGGTTATTGCCAGAGGCTCTAAGGTGGACACTCTTTACTTCATGCATGCAGGTGTTTGTCACCATGCTAATGTAAATGCAACCGAGCTGCCGGAAATCTCTATCTGGCATAGCCGGTTGGGACACATGAGTGTCAAAGGAATGGAGCAATTGTCTCGTTTTGGTTACTTGCCTTCTCTAAAGTTTTCAAGTTTTCAGTTTTGTGAGCATTGTATATATGGCAGGCAACTCCACTGCCCCCACAAGAAAGCTCTTGGACAGAAAGATGCTCAGTTACAGCTTGTGCATACAGATGTATGTGAGATGCCTCAGCTTTCTTTGGGAGGGGCAAAATATTTTGTCTTTTATTGATGATGCCACACGCAAGGTGTGGGTCTATCCTCTTTGTTTGAAGAGTGATACATTCTCAGTGTTTGAGAAGTTTGTTGCTCTTGTTGAGAATCAAACTGGCAAAACACTGAAGGCTTTGCGTTCCGACAATGGTGGAGAGTATATGTCCAACCAGTTTCAGGACTTTTGTGATGCTAAAGGCATCAAGAGGGAGCTCTCTACTCCTTATGATCCTCCACAAAACGGGACAGCAGAGAGGATGAACAGGACCATTCAGGAGAAGGTCCGTTCTATGTTGTCACATGCTGCGTTACCTCATGGTTTTTGAGCTGAAGCTGTTATGACAGCCGTTCATCTTATAAACAGGTCACCTAACGTGAGGCTTGGTGGGAAAGTGCCAGAGGAAGTATGGGCAAGGAAGCCTCCGTCATACAAGCACTTGAGAGTGTTTGGTTGCGTTGCGTACGTGCACATACGTAGGGAAATGCGCACCAAACTTGATCCTAAGTCTCACAAATGCATATTCCTAGGATATGGTGACAGAGGTGAAATGGGGTATAGACTTTGGGATCCAGTGAATAGAAAGATTATACGCAGTAATGATGTCATTTTTGATGAAACATGCATGTATAAGGAGCCTGCAAGGCAACAGGAGCCTGGCAGAGTCATCTTTGATGATGATAGACATCATGGACAATAACCAAGGGCTGTAAATCAGCCATTACAGCAGCAAAACCAGCCCTTAAATGGTGCTGAAAATGGTCCAAATGGACAGCCAGAGATGGCAGAAGATATCCCTATGGATATACCACAGTTAGAGGAGATACCGGGCATGATATTTCAACCTTGTGGCATGGAACAGGAGCCACCAATAGGTGATATGCAGGCTGGACAGCAACCTGCAAATGATGGTCATTGGGTACGGAGGTCCACAAGACCCTCCAGAGCACCTGACAGGTTTGTTCCAGGGGTTGACTACTTGATGCTTACTGACTGTGGGGAGCCCTCATGTTATAAGGAGGCTTTACAGGGGGCAGACAAGGCTCTTTGGGAGCGTGCTATGAAGTCAGAGATGGATTCTCTGCACAAAAATGGAACATGGAAGTTGGTGCATTTGCCTACAGGCAAGAAGGTTTTGCCATGCAAGTGGGTTTACAGGCTCAAAGTTGCACCTGATGCAAAGCCAAGATACAAAGCCAGGTTAGTGGCTAAGGGCTTCAAGCAGGAATATGGTGTGGACTTTGATGAGATCTTCTCTCCAGTGGTCAAAATGACCACACTTAGAGCTGTGTTAGCTTTGGTTGCACATGATGATCTGGATTTGATTCAGATGGATGTGAAGACTGCTTTTCTTCACGGTGATCTCCATGAGGAGATATATATGCAACAGCCAGAGGGTTATGCAGTGAATGGAAAGGAGAAGCTTGTATGCAAGCTGAAAAAGAGTCTTTATGGGCTCAAACAGGCACCAAGGGAATGGTATCATAAATTTGATACATTCATGAAATCCCAGGATTTCAGAAGGAGTGACATAGATCACTGCTTATACACCAAGAAAGCTTTGGATGGCAGTCTATTGATCCTCATCTTATATGTTGATGATATGTTGATTGCCAGGAAATCTCGTAAAGAGATGGATGCCTTGAAGAAGAGGCTGCATCAAACCTTTGATATGAAGGATTTAGGTGATGCAAACCACATTTTGGGTATGCGGATACTTCGGGACAGAAATCAGCATGTGTTGTATTTGTCTCAGAAGGAATACATTGGCAAAGTTTTGCAGAGGTTCAATATGAACGGGGGGAAGAAGACTAGTACTCCTTTGCCTCCATATGTGAAACTCAGTGCTATGGACAGCCCACAGTCGGATAGAGACAGGGCTGATATGGCCAAGATTCCGTATGCTTCAGCTTGTGGCAGTCTCATGTATGCCATGGTTGCCGGACATTGCATTTGCAGTGGGAGTGGTTTCTAGATACATGGCCAAACCTGGCAAGAAGCATTGGGAAGCAGTGAAAGGTGTCATGAGATACCTGAAGGGCACACAGGATATGTGCATATGCTTTGGCAAACACGATGCATTAGTGCATGGTTACACGGATTCGGATTATGCCGGTCATCCAGATAACCGGAAGTCTACTACCGCTTATGTGTTTACATTCACAAGAGGTGCTGTGTAATGGATATCCAGGATGCAGAAGTGCACTGCCTTATCTACTACAGAGGCCGAGTATATTGCAGCCACAGAGGCTTGCAAGGAGGCATTATGGCTATCTCGGTTAGTGGTTGATTTGGGCTATACAGGGGATATTCCATTGTTGCATTGTGACAGTCAGAGTGCCATCCAGTTGGCAAAGAACCCTGTCTTTCATGCAAAGACGAAGCATGTGGATGTGAAGTATCACTTCATCAAAGAGATGATAGAGAACAAGCAAATTCAGCTTGTTAAGATTCATACGGATGACAACCCGGCTGATCTGTTTACAAAGAGTTTGCCTCCAGAGCGATTTGTTCATTGCAAACACTTGATGGGCATTGGATGAGGCCAGTTTCAGCCTTGATATGGCCTTGTATATTATCATGTATATGCTGATTTTTTCTTTTCCTTCATTTAAGGGCACTTTGCCTTTAAGTGGGAGGTTGTTGGGATAAAGGCACTATGCCCACCCTTATAGTGTGTACTAGCCCGTAAGTTATAGTACATAGTACACTTAGTACTTTTAATGTACTACACTTAGTACTTTTAATGTACTAAGTGCACTATGTGTACTAGTGCAATATACATGTGTGATAGGGGAGTCACACACTCATTCCAATGAGTTGATTTATCCCCACATATGTCTCTCTCTCTCTCTCTTTTTCTCTCTGTGTATGTCTCCCACATGAAACCCTAACCCTAATTCTCCCATTCAAGGTTCAGGATGCCAAGGAGCTTCATGCCACCTGTACTGAGGCCAAAACTCGTGTCACCCTATGGGAGGCCAAGACTCGTGTCACCCTATTGGTATTTTAGGGTTAGGGTTCAGCTATAGTGGCTAAAACAATGGAGCGACCATTGAGTGAAAGAGAGTACAAGACAATGATTGCACAAAACTCAAGTACTATATTGATGTGATTGTTATGATCTCAAAGTACAAGGCGTGAGTACAGTTTTATAGCCCATGGGACTTCTCTTTTGACTAAGTCACACTCACATGGAGCTGACACATGGCACAACCGCTGACATCATTGCTTAGATCAAACCACAAAATATCTAGATATTATGTGCACCTCTAAGAGGTGATTCACACACAAACACGCAAAAACTTACTAAGAGGTTGTTTACATGTCAACAACATTTGTATTGGGATTTAAGGCTTGCTTTCAACACCCTCCTCAAGCATTATCCTCTACATACGTCCTTGGATTAATCTAAGCGAGGCTTTCTTTCGCCTCAAGGATGCCATTATGAGTGGACCAATATTAGTTATTCAAGACTTGCAAAAACCTTTCCATGTGGAGTGTGGCACATCAAGAAGTTGCACTGGGGTTGTCCTAAATCAAGAGGGAGTCGGATCTTGTCGTAGCTTATGAAAGCCACTGTTTGCATGATGCCAGGCTTTCTTTGGGCATCTATGAGGAGGAGTTGTTGACTGTAATTCATGCCTTGACCATTTGGAAACACTACCTTTGGGGCTGACTTTATGGTCAAGACAGATCCTCAAAGCCTAAGGTACTTCCTGACGCAAACAAAGCTTTCGGAGAAGCATATGAGGATGGCAAACTTCTTGTCCATGTTTCATTTTCAGATTATGCACACTCCAAGAAAGAAGAATGTGGTGGCAGATGCGTTGTCCAGAAGGCCATATGGGGCTGCAGTGTCGCTTGCCTCACATGGAGACTTGTCTGCCATGTGTGAATTGTACCATACATATGCTGATTTTGGGCATATATGGACTGATTTAGTGGCTGGACATGTACATGCCTCTTATGTGATCAAAGAGAGGTATCCCATGAAGGATAACTCCCTATTCTGTTGTGTCAAACATCAGACAAAAGGTCATTGATGAGTGAAATGCTCCTCCGTATACAGGACAAAGTGGTATCATACCTACTACACGCATGATTAAGCGCTATTTCTTTTGGTCAAGTATGTGCAAGGATATTGAGGCATAT
Organism: Cibotium barometz; assembly: GCF_041138505.1. Lineage (NCBI taxonomy): Eukaryota > Viridiplantae > Streptophyta > Polypodiopsida > Cyatheales > Cibotiaceae > Cibotium > Cibotium barometz. The sequence goes on from NC_141083.1 coordinate 14,933,892, forward strand.
GTACATGCATGTATTACATGCCAAAAGGCCAAGTTTGACAGACAAAAGGCTCCAAGTTTGCTTCAATCGTTGCCTATTCCCTCGCAACCATGAGAAAGCATTGCAATGGACGTTATCATGGATTTGCCTCATACTCAATGAGACAATGATACTATTTGGATCATTGTTGACAAGTTTAGCAAGCACGAACACTTCTTGCCGATCAAAAAGACCATTAAACCTGAGCGTATGGTCAAGATATTTGTGACACACCATGGTATGCCTAATTCCATTGTGGGGGATAGAGATCCCAGGACTAGGAGTCTCTTTTGGAGAGCCCTATTGACAATATGGACACTAAGCTGGACCTTTCGTCGGTTTTTCATCCCCGAACGGATAGGCAAAGTGAGCAATTGTGTTGTCGTATGCATGCGCATGGACATGCTTGATCCCAGGATAATCCCTGGTGGCCAACAGCTTAAACAAACAATTTAGGGTATGCGCAAGGAACAGGAGGATACCAAAATGGATCCCCATGGATTAGGACTAGATTGGCCAGGATTGCGAAGCATTGGTCGGTAGCTTTAATGGCATTTAATGTTCATTAGAGCTGGACAACTACGTCGGCCAGTATGATTGGGTTTCCAAAGGCGTATATAAGGCTTTGCCAAGAATCTTTTTAGTCATTTGACACCTCACCAATTTTAGGTCACAAAAGATAGGTAGGATAGGGTTTTCCACCTTTCTAGGGTATGCCTACGACTGCCATAACCATGTACCTTTTTGTACTATATGAATATACTTAAAATACCTCTCTCTCTCTCTCTCTCTCTCTCTCTCTCTCTCTCTCTCTCTCTCTCCCCTCTTTGCATTTTGCATGTTTCTATGAAAGGTGTTTAGGGCTGAAAGAAGATACAGAGCTTTCGCAAATTAACATATGTTGAATCTCAACGCTATGTTGCAGATCAGAAAACAGCTTGGGAGAAGTATCTACCGCTGGTAGAGTCTGCATCCAGCACAGTGCATGCATCCATGGAAAAGACCCTGTTTGAGATTCTATATGGCAAAGTGATATTGCCACCCATCCTACGCACTAAGGGTGAGATCTGTGCAAGATACAAGTATGTCAGAGCATAGTTAGCACGGAACGTCGTTCCGCCTTCCTGGAACGCCGTTCCGGGCGAAGGCACGTTCCCGGAACGTCGGGACGTTTTGCAGAAAAAATAAAAAAATAAAAAAAAATAAGAAAAATGGTGTTTTGCTTGCAGAAATGTATGTTCATGTCTTGGAGGAGCAAATATTATGAAGCATATTTGGCTATCCGTATACAAAAAGTTACATTTTTTTGTGTCATATGCTGACATGTCATATGACGTGGCGTTCCGCGACGTTCCCGATCCGCTCCCGTTCCCGTTCCCGCTCCCGTTCTAGCATCCGACGTTCCCGGAACGTTCCCGTTCCGCGGTAACTATGTGTCAGAGACCTTGATGTTGCCTTTGCACAGGTGCAGACAGCCATTGCTTGTTCATAGAATAAGCGTAAGAGGGCTATCGACAAGCATAGAAGAGAGGTGGACGTCAAAGAATATGATTGGGTATTGTTGAAATTTGAGAAAGCAAGACTCTATAAGAGACTAGGAAAGGAGGGAGCATGCCCTAAGCTCTCATCATTGGAGGTTTTGCAATGCCTTTCATGTGAGTCTATTGCGGAAGTATGTGGGGCCAGAGCTAGAAGAGCCCGTCATAGAAGAGCCGCCAAAGGTTGATGAGCTAGAGAAAGTTCTTCAACCTCGGCAAATTGTGTTTCACAAGGAGAGAAAGCTACTTGCTAGTAAGCTTTCCAAGCGATACCTTGTGAACTTCAAGAACTACTTGCCTTTCGGCGCAAAATGGGTTGATGAAGACTACTACAAAGATTACCCACAGCTTCTTTAAGCATGTTTGGAGGCTTTTCAGAGTTGACGACAACTATTTAGAAGCCGGGTGGGATGTCACCATTTGGCTGCCCAAGTGACTCTCCCCTATTTCGTGCCAAGGTACGGGAGGCCAGGGAGCTTTGTGGCACCTGTACTGAGGCCAAGACTCATGTCACCTATGGAAGGCCAAGACTCGTATCACCTACAACCAAGAGGCTAGGCTATTGTAAAGGTTTTATACCCTTGTTGGTCACATTCAAGTTTGGGCACCAGCCAGTGCTTTGTGGCACCTGTACTGAGGCCAAGACTCATGTCACCTATGGAAGGCCAAGACTCGTATCACCTACAACCAAGAGGCTAGGCTATTGTAAAGGTTTTATACCCTTGTTGTTCACATTCAAGTTTGGGCACCAGCCACTGGCTGGTGCCCGGGTCCCAAGGGACCCATGTATGGGCAGCCCAACCTGTGGGCACCCTTTTGACCAGGTAAACACACATAAGTGTGTGTGCACTAATAGGAGGTGCCCACCTTGGTTTGAGGTGGGCTGTGCCATGTGGCACACAAGGGTTGGACCCCTCCACCTCCAGTCCACCATCCATGCACACGACTCTCTCTCTCTCTCTTGCTTGGACATTTTGGTGAAGGCGCATCACTCCCTGCTCCTGCATCTGAAAATCGACACGCTCAAGTGCTCCCCCTTGTTGCCATGCAGATGCCGACTGCAGCTGTACAGTACTTGCTGTGCTGATGGCCCCTACTGTACTTGCTGTACCCAACTGCTGAACTGTACCTGACTGTTGTACAGTACTTGCAATACCCGACTGCTGTTCAGTCCACTGTACATGTTGTACTTGCAGGAAACCCTACTGTACCTGCTGTACTTGCATATACCTAGATGAATCTAGGAACATGTCCAAATTCACCTTTAAGGAACGTGCATGTTATATACTCATGGTAGTCAACCCACAAGACTATATAACTATCAACTCCATTATGCATAGTATGGACTAGATACTACGACATTCCCACTAACGTCAGTGCCCAATAGTGGGTGTAGAACTCTGTATCAAGATATGCTCTCACACACGCACTCCACACACTCACACACACACATAAGAGCATATATTTACACAAAGCCCTTGGTACTGAGTTTCTGTCAAACCTCCGGAGATACACCAACTGCTGTACATGCTGAAACCCACTGTGCCTGCTGTACTAACAGTAGTACTTGCTGCACCAACTGCTCTACTTGCTGAAAACCTACTGTACCTGCTGTACTTACAGTAGTACTTGCTGCTCCAGCAGTTGTACTAGCCGTACCATCTTTACCTCTTGCACCGACTGTACATCTTCTTGGTTAAAATCTGGGAGATTGCCTTTAGGGATTACCTTTTGTAGAGAGAAAACAATAAATTGTATTTCTCTTCATCGTACATAATACAAGGAGTAGTGTAGGTTACTTGAAAGTGCTTGTGTGTTGAAGTCTTCCGTTGTTCATTCCATCTCTTCACACTTGCAGTGCACCAGTAGTCTTTAAAAAAGAATACTTAGAATTGGAAACAGCCACATTACTCTACAATGTTGACCTTCATTATTAATTTTTGAGAATGGAGAGTACCTGTTCGAAATGAAAAGCATCACATTAGGTCCAGGATGGTCTACCGAACAAGCTAAAACCACTCGATGTTGCATCTGCTCTCCATGCCCTCTAGTAAGCTTGCAGGTAAGTATCTCCGCAAATTCTTATCTAAACCAAGATATTCTAGGCTATGGCAGCTAGAAGCTATTGCCTCCACATCACTACTGCGTATGTTGCAGCATGCAGTCAGAGTGAGAGCCCGCACACTAGAAAAACCTTGTAATGACATTCCTGTTATCAAATCACAGCCGGAAAGCACCAGCTCTCTAAGGCCGGTGCAGTTGGCTCCGATGGCAAGGATGGAAGAGTCAGAAATGTTTGGAAGCCAGGACAGATTCAAGCTCTGAAGAGATGTCAAGGAAGCTAGGGCAATTGTGCCAGTGTCTGTGATGTGCAAACCACATTTGGCAAGATAAAGACCTTGCAGAGCCATCATGTGTTGCAAGAGAGCCACCCCTTCATCAGTCAATCGACTACATTCACAGAGGTCGAGCTTTCTGAGCGTAAAAGCCGTCTTGCCATATGCAAGAAAACGAAGTCCAGCATCAGTAACCTTCTTACAACCCTTAAGGATCAGAACCTGTAAAGAATCAGCCTCGGCCATGACTTCAAGGGCTTCATTTGTGATTCTCTCACATCTAGCCAGATCAAGGTGTGTGAGGTGGATGCAACGCCATACCAGGGAGGAGACACCACGGTTGCCAACACCTTGTCGCCATCTCAGGTTCACATGCTGGAGACTCTTACAAGAGGCGGCGATGACGGCGATGCCGTCATCGCCGATGGCGTCATACTCATATTCTTCAGAAAAGTTAAGATCGACAAGGTCCCTGGACTTAATGATGCTGAGGTTGAGGGTTTGGAGGGCGGGGCATGTGCGGGCAATGAGGGCGAGGTCAGGGTTACAGAGGCCGCGGCCGGCTTCGAGCGAGACGAGGAAAGGGAAGCGGGGCAGGAAGCTCGGGAGCAAAAGAGGGTCCAAAATGCGCAGGGCAGTGCGGGTTGCGCCTTCCACGCGGAGCCATTGCCTGCATACCTGAGCACATGCCTTCCTGTCAACTCTGCTCGTGATCCTGCGCAGGATTAGGGCAAGCTCGTCGTCGCTCAGGCGGTCCATGGGGGCATCGTGTGAAGCGGCATAAGAAAAATTAGGGTTACAATAAGCTTCTCTCTGATGATAAAGTTGGGGCTGGAGAGGAGGAGGAGGAGGAGGAGCGGGAGCGGGAGCGGGAGCGGTGTCTCGTGATGAGTCTCGGCCTCGAGAGGCTGCAAGATGCAACCGTCACAGACCAGGCGTAGTTCACATTGTCCGTCGGCAGCGTAAGAGCCCCGTCCCACAGACCTCCAAGGACTTTCTGTTAAAGGTGTCCCACGCATAAGGTTGAAAGCATTCCGGCAGTCGCACACGGTAGTTCTTTTGAATTAACAGTGCCAAATTTGAAGAATTTTCCTGAAAACAAGACTCCTAGGATTAAGGTCAAGACTTCTTGCCCGTGACTTTAGCACAATGTTGCAAAGCCTCAGACTTTCGAAGCCATCAGTAGCACTACGAAGATTTCGCAAGAAAATATGGAAAAGGTCTCTGCTTCCTGTATTTAGCAAAAAAGTTCAAGCTACTAATGTTGTTGTAGCTCTGTGGGACGGGGCTCTAAGGTACGTCCCCCCAATGGCTTGCTCAATTAAAACGGCATTAATAGGGGCCTACAATGAGTGAATAATGTAAAGCATTAATTATGGTAATGTAAAACATTTGCAATTACAAAAATTAAATGCTTTTGTATAGACTCTCTCTCATCAACCGTCCTCTCTCTCTCTTATGAGTGTGTCTAAGTAACTATATCATGTCATTTCACTTGTACCTCACTCATTCTCATCAATCTACATTGAGTGTTGTGCTTCTCTCCATCTCTACGGGGATGGGCACAGAGCGGGTTTCTCCGAGCGGGTTTTTTTCAAGCAGTCTCTCTCTCTCTCTCTCTACCCATGTCTTCTCTTTCTTCTCCCCTCCTCCAAGCCCAGCTCCTCCCCCCACCCCCCCAACCCAGCCCAGTCTCTCCCCCCCATGATCTCCCTCCCCCTCCAACCCCTTGCAACCAACACACTCTCCCTCTACACACTTTATCTATCTCCCTCTCTTTCTCTTCCTCCTTCAACACGCACCCTCATGCTCTCTCCACCTCTTTCTATCCCTCTCCCTCTCTCTCTCATTGCCACCGTATTCTCTCTCCCCCTATCTAGCCCTCTCCCTCTCTTTCTCCATGCCCTCCCTACCTCTCTCTCTTTCTCCCTCTACACACTCTATCTCTCTCCCTCTCTTTCTCTTCCTCCTTCAACACGCACCTTCATGCTCTCTCCACCTCTATCTATCCCTCTCTCTCTCTCTCTCTCTCTCTCTCATTGTCACCGTGCACTCTCTCCCCCTATCTAGCCCTCTCCCTCCCTCTCTCTCCATGCCCTCCCTCCCTCTCTCTCGCTCTCTCTTTCTCCCTCTACACACTCTATCTCTCTCCCTCTCTTTCTCATCCTCCTTCAACACGCACCCTCATGCTCTCTCCACCTCTGTTTATCCCTCTCCCTCCCTCCCTCCCTCCCTCTCTCTTTCTCCCTTTATACACACTCTCTCTCGCTCCCTCTCTTTCTCTTTCTCCTTCAACATGTACCCTCATGCTCTCTCCACCTCTGTCTATTCCTCTCCCTCTCTCTCTCTCTCTCATTGCCACCATACACTCTCTCCCCCTGTCTAGCACTCTTCCTCTCTCTCTCCATGCCCTCCCTCCCTCCCTTTTTCTCTTTCTCCCTCTCTCACTATCCCTCTCTCACTCTTCCTCTATACACTCTCTCTCCCTCTACACTCTCTCTCCCTCTCCCTCTACACACAATTCTCTCTTATCTCTCTATTTCTCTTCGTCCTTCAACACGCACCCTCATGATGTCTCCACCTCTAAATAAGTTAAGAAAAACTCCATACAAACGAGAGTTCTCTAACTAACCAAAAGAGCAAATCCACACATTTACATATTCTTTTTGCCCATGATTACTCTCCTTTATTCAATTAACGGGCAACACTACATGGTCTACTTCCAGCACTACTAAACTAGGTGTTCTTCTCTTTCACTACCTTCCCAAGCTCCTCTATTTATCTATGTCCCTCTCTATATGCATATTCAAATTCACAACTTTAAGGAGAGGAGAGATATTGCAGGAAAAAAATGAACTATACCATACTTGCTCTTTTTCTTTGTAAAAGAACAATTCCATACAAACAAGAGTTCTTTAACCAGAAAGTGCAAATTTATAACTTTAAGGAGAGGACTAAAATTGAAGGAAGAAAAAACAAATGATAGCATACTTGCTCAAAGAAATTCATGTACACAATGAAGTTCATAAGAAAAAGTCCATACAAACGAGAGTGCTCTAACTAACCAAAACGAGCAAATCCCCACACATAGATATTCTAGTTGGCTTGATTATTCTCCTTTATTCAATTAATGGTCAACACTACATGGTCTACTTGCACCACTACTAAACTAGGTGTCCTTCTCTTTCAAACGTACCATCTTCATTGATATACATCTCCATTTTCAAACGTACCATCTTCATTGAGTTTCTTCCATAGCTTTGGCGCTTCTAGACCTTGTTGCATGCACTTAAATTTTTCACGTTCAGACTCCTCTCTCTCTCTCTGACTTACACCAACAGCTTAGACAAGACCTTGGTGAAGGCTTCTTTCATGTTCGTCTCATAATGTTGCTGGAGGTATACATGTTGATGAAAAACAGGTAGAGGGAGAGGAGACACACACACACAGGAGCAAACCCTAATGTATATTGCAAACCCTAACCATAGAGGGAAGCCATCTCCCTTCTCACACAATGCATGAAGCCATAATCCATAATACACAACACACACTATGTGTTGTGTCCACACACAGCTAACCCTAGCTAATGTCCACACACTATGACTAGCTGGACGTGGTCATTTATGTCTCACACATGCTGCTACCTAACATGCCAGCACATGGTGCAGCTGGCACAAGCTGACATCGAGCTTGAATCTCAACAGCCCCTCTCGAGCTCATGATGTACTGCCATAGATGAAGATGTAGATGAGCTTGGGCTATCAAAGCTCTCAACAGCCCCTCTCAAGCTCATGATGTACTGCCATAGATGTAGATGAGCTTGGGCTATCAAAGCTCTCAACACTCCCCCTCAAGCTCATCCCACGTACTCCCAACATAGTATGGAAGTACTCAAACTTCTCCCTGCTAAGTGGCTTTGTAAAGATGTCGGCCACCTGCTCTTCAGTCTTCACATACTGCAAATACACTGTACCATCTAGCACTTTCTCTCTGACAAAGTGATAGTGGACCTCTATGTGTTTGGTCCGCATATGAAAAACTGGATTCTTGGCCAACTGTATGATGCTCATGTTGTCACAATGAATGACAACCTTGCCATCAATAGGCTCACCCAAATCAGCCAAGAGACTCTTTAACCATACTCCTTCACATGTAGCAATGGCTGCACCCCTGTATTCAGCCTCTGTACTAGATAAAGCAACAGTAGGTTGCTTCTTGCTACTCCAACTCACCACGGCACTTCCAAGTGTAAAGGCATAACCACTAGTAGACCTCCTGTCATATGAGTTATCTGCCCAATCTGCATCTGTGTAGCCATGTATATCCAAGCCTTTACCATGCTCATAAAGAAGACCATAATGTGCAATGGTCTTTACATATCGCATAATGCGTCTCAGTGCATCCAAATGAGGTTTTCTGGGGCTCTGCATAAATTGACTTACTAGCCCCACAGCATAACTGATATCCGGGCGTGTGATAGTCATGTAAATAAGACTGCCAACATCTTTCTATACATAGATGGATCATCCAACTCTTCACCAAAATCAACCCGCAACTTCACATTCTGCTCCAAAGGTGTACTCATTGGCTTACACCCTGTCATCCCATATTTTGCCAACATATCCTATGCATATTGGCGTTGCACTAACCATGTACCTGCATGGTCTTTGATCACTTCAATTCTAAGAAAGTATCTTAATTCACCTAAGTCTTTCATGTTAAATTGCCCACTCAATGCCTTCTTGACATGCATAACATCTGTAGCATGATCTCTTGTGACAATCAAGTCATCCACATAGATGACAAGTAGGACAATCCCATGATCTGTTTTCTTCACATAGAGTGAAGAATCTGCGTAGAAACCTGAAATCCAAGGGAGATAAGATATCGGCTCATCTTATCACTCCAAGCACGAGGTGCTTGCTTCAACCCATATAAAGCTTTCTTTAATCTGCATACATGAGTGGGATACCTTGGGTGTACATATCCTTCTGGCTGTGCCATATAAACTTCTTCTTGTAGATCACCATTAAGAAATGCATTTTTCACATCCATTTGATGTATTTCCCAACCATTTGCTGTTGCAGCCATAGCAATGACTGCTCTCACTGTTCCCATCTTTGCAACTGGACTAAATGTTTCATCATAGTCCAAGCTTTGGGTTTGTGCATAACCCTTAGCTACCAATCTTGCTTTATGTCACTCAATGGAGCCATCTGACTTACAACCAATGACATTTTTGTCCTGTGTGGTAATGCAACCAAATCCCATGTTTCATTGTGAACCAATGCGTCCATCTCAACATCCATTGCCTTCTCCCATACATGCTTCCCAATAGCTTCTGTATAGCATGTAGGCTCCACATGCTTCACCAAAGAGGTCATATATACGTAATGCATAGCAAAATCACGATATGTCAACCTGTCAACTGGATAACTGACTCTTTGGGATCCCCGCAATGCATGCGGATCACTCTGATACCTGTCACTCTAGCATGTGGAGGCACATATCTATCCTGCCTTCTTGCACCAGGTGTGTGTAAAACTGGTATGCCAAGTTCCTCATCCAAACTCTCTGAACTTGACGACTCATAACCTGTAATTCCAATTCCTTCAACTTTCTTTTTTCCTTTATCCAGAGCACTACTCCCAGTGCTCACACTCTCATGCCTCAAGCGTCCTGAGACCATGGACGTATAGTGCTACTCTCAGACTCTCCTGGCCCAGACATAGAGATAGAACTTGCTTGTGGCAAGTTCACATGCACATCAACATCAAGTGAATCAATGACACCCTCATCCTTTGCTTTGTACCAACTAGCAAGTTCATCAAACACCACATCTCGTGAGATAACCACTTGCCTAGTTTGTGGATTATAACATTTATATGCCTTGCGATCCTGTGCATATCCAACAAACACACACTTTTTTGCCTTAGGATCCAACTTCCTCTCCCTCATCTCAGGCACATGTACATAAGCTATGCACCCAAACACTTTGAGGTGTCCAATGTCTGCTGACCTAAAACCTGTAAGCCGCATCTCTGGCGTACTTCCATGTATGGCTGCTGTGGGTGTCTTGTTAACTATATACACTGCAGTGGCACATGCTTCTGCCCAATAATAGTCTGGCATGCTCTTTTCATTGAGCATCGCCCTGGCCACTTCACAAATGACTCTATTCTTCCTCTCAACAACACCATTTTGCTGAGGTGTATACCTGTAAGTTAACTGCCTTCTTATGCCATGCTTTCTCAAGAAATGCTCAAAAGCATGTGAGGTGTATTCACCACCTCCATCTGTCCTCAAACATTTTATCCAAGAGCCATATTGCTTCTCTGCAAAAGCTTTGAAATCCATAAACTTACCCAGCACTTCACTTTTCTCTCTGAGAAAGTAAATCCAAGTCATTCTGCTGAAATCATCAATGAATGTCACATAATATAAGTTGCCTTTAATGGATGGGTTTTGTGCAGGACCCCATACATCGCTATGAACTATCTCAAGTGGCCTGCTACTCATGTTGCATTCTCTAGGAAACGGTAACCTCGCCTGCTTTCCAAACTGACAGGCATCACAAACATGCATATTCCCATCATACTTGAATCTAGGTAGCCCACTAATAATGCCTCTTGCCTGCATGTTCTTTAACCTTTGTATGTTCACATGCCCAATCCTTTTATGCCACATGTCAATGTCCTGTACCACATTTCGGCTTTTAGAGAACATGGCTAATTTCAACTCTCAGGAATCCCAACATCCAGCTTACCTGCCTTCTTTCTTGCCTTTGGCAATGACTCTACATCCATTTTTGAAATCCTCAATGAAGCAACCATGCTCGTTGAAACGAACCTGTAAACCCTGTTCCACCATTTGACCAACTGAGGCCAAACTTTTTGTAATAGAAGGCACATACAAGACATCTGCCCCATAGACTTTGTTTCACCATTGTACATAACCAATGGTACACTTCCAACATGTGTGATAGCATGTTGGGTATCATCTCCTGTTTCCACATAGCCTTTCACATCCATAGGCTTCATATGCTCAAACCATTCACCATGACAAGTCATATGGTTTGATGCTCCAGAGTCCATATACCAAGTGTCATCACTTTCAGCATTTGTCATCATAGATCCCACAACATGTTTCATGGCAAACAAGTGATTTGCGCTGCCATCATTACTGCTTGATGCATAATTTCCACCATGTTGTGCATAATGTCCACCATGTTGTGCATAATGTCCACCATGTTGTGCTCTACCCCCTCTCAAATCATTTTGTTTGCGGAAACAATCACATGCCATATGACCAAATTTTCCACAGTAATGGCATTCCATATTTTGCATAGATGTTTGTTGGCCTTGCCAACGTCCTCTACCACGAGGATTACCTCTGCCTCTCTGAGGTGTATATCCACGACCACCTCTAGCACCATATGTAGGCTGAAAATTCTGTTGTGGTGACTTGTCCTGCCATCCACGACCATTACCACGGCCACGTGATGCAAATCTCCCCCTGCCTCTAAATCCTCTTTGTGAATAGAAAGCCTGATTTCTGCCATTATCATCATGGCTAGTAGATGCATCATGAAAGGAGTCACTGAGTTTGATTTCCTCAACAAGTAAGAGAGAAACCAACTCATCAAAATTTGGTAAACCTGTACTCCGAACTGAGATGGATGTATCAAAAGACTTATACTCCTTGCCAAGACCACGCAAGGTAATGTCTACCAAATCATCATCAGGCATGGGGGCATTGATTGTTGCCAATGCATCTGCATACTTCTTTATCTCTTGTACATAATCATAGATGCTCCTTCCTTTCTGTTTCACATTATGAATTTGTTGTCGCAAACTGAGACTTGCGAGCACTAGTGTCTATATCAAACAGCTTTACCAATGTATCCCATGCATCCTTGGGATTCTCAGCATCATATATATGTATGAGTATAGCATCCGAAATACATATAGACAGATAATGCAAAACTTTGTATGCTCTTTTTGACCATTGCTTATGAGCTATAACCTGTTGTTGCTGTGTAGGTTGTCAGGGTAGTTTCGGCTCTGGCTCCGCACCTGTAATAAGATTCCAATAACCTTTTCCCTTCAGAAAACTTTTAATCCTGTACTTCCATGCCTGGAAGTTCTTCCTATCCAATTTTTCACCCACAATTTGTACTAGGTTATCTGACATATTTGCTCAATGATGCAAATGCACCTTCCGCACACTTCCAAATCTGTAAACGAGCCTTCCTCAGCTCAACCACACTCTAATGAGTGTTCTAGATACTCCAAAGTAGTCAACAAACTTCACTTTTGATGTAGAAAATCAAACTGAATGCATCTAAAATGAACTGGCTTACGTAGTCCAAGGTACCCTATTTTGGTGCACTTTCCAAGGCTCCAAATTGCAATGTAGTGGTTCAATCAAGTGTGGATAACTTGCATTGACACCTAAACAAGCTCAATGTTGCATATCAACACCAACCAAGGTGCGTACATACCAATTTTGTCAAACCCCCTTCTCTGTTTTGAGAAAAACCAGAAAAACCAGTAGTAGAATTGCTCTAATTTCTTAAATGCTTGTCCAAATTGGGAGACCAGGCATTCATTAGCTTAGCAATGATGTCCACTAACTCCATGTAAAAGGAATTAGACCAATTGTTTAAGATGAGAGAGTAATTAGTCGATTAATCACACTCTGTTTCAGTAATTACAGTAGACAGCCTGTTTAATCAGCTCATTTCCAGCTCCATAAGGCATAATTGCTCCAACCAATCATGTAACAACCTCCTTGAGTTTTTGTATTACCTAATTGCTAAGCAAAGTTTGGATTTAATCAACCACACAAGTGGAATTTGGCCTCCACTTATCAAAAATATGAGAAAAAATGCTCTATTTCCCTGTATGATCTACGCCGCCTGCTGTAGAGGGGATTTGAGAGCTTTGTAGTAGTAATTGAAAGCATATGTAGCTGCCTATTACTCCAAGGCATGTGTACAGGAGCAAACCCTAATGTATATTGCAAACCCTAACCATAGAGGGAATCCATCTCCCTTCTCACACAATGCATAAAGCCATAATCCATAATACACAACACACACTGTGTTGTGTCCACACACAGCTAACCCTAGCTAATGTCCACACACTATGACCAGCTGGACGCGGTCATTTATGTCTCACACATGCTGCTACCTAACATGCCAACACATGGTGTAGCTGGCACAAGCTGACATCGAGCTTGAATCTCAATACATGTTAGAGTAATGAGAGGGAGAGAGAAAGAGAGTTCAGGGTTTAGGGTTGAGAGACAGCGAAGGAATGAGGAAGAGCTTCTTAAGGGCCTATGTGTTTAACTAGAGGAATTATGGTACAACTAATGAGAGAGAGAGGGGCCTTCATATATAGTTTTACCAACTGTCTAATTATAGCCTTTGCATGCCTCTTTCAAATAGGGACCTCTTTCAATAGGGACCTCTCCTTTTTGTTTCATGCAAAAAGTACTTATGAAAGGAACATCGCTCCTTTTTTCTCTTTGGCCATTACCTCTTATTGATTGGGTGCATGCAGAAAAAAACACCATTCCTTTAACTGGTTTGGCCATGCAAGGATTACCTCTCATTTTTTAGATGCATGCAAAAATGAACGCCACTCCTTTCTTGGGTGCGCATAAAGTGTCTCTTGTTATTCGTAAAAGAAAAAGTGATTTTCCTTTTTAATATTAAATTAATCAAATCTCATTACCGCCACACTATTGACACATTATTTGAAAAAGAATAAGAGAATCCTCTTTATTTTATTATTTTATTATTTTATTATTTTATTATAAGTTCTTTCTCGCCACCACTCTGTTCACTCGTTATTCGACAAAGTAAAATTGAATTCCATTCTATTCGATATTTGAATAAAAGTTAACTATCGCCAAACAGTTCATAAGGTTGTTTGAAAGAAACACAATTGCTAATCATAATCTTCATTAACATCATAAAAAACTTATATTTTCCTCCTTGAAAAAGATGGTTGCAAGACATGGATTTCATGAAATGAAGAAATTTTATGACACTATTCATAAATAGGATTACAAAAAAACTATCCAAAGGCATGTGATCATGCCATTTTTTAGGAGAGATACACAGAAATGATCCCTCGACACCGCATGCTTACACCAGCATTGACATTTTGGCAGTCAAAATCCTAGCAAGGTCTTTCTTCTTTAGATGTGGCTGGTGTATGAACATCTTATTGTTTGCATCAAGCCCAAGGACACACAGGTAAGACAAAATACATGTGCTTACACCAAGGACACACAGGTAAGACAAAATGCATGTGCTTACATGCAACAAATGGACATCTTATTGTTTGCATCAATCCCAAGGACACACAGGTAAGACAAAATACATGTGCTTACACCAAGGACACACAGGTAAGACAAAATGCATGTGCTTACATGGTTGGTGTATGAACATCTTATTGTTTGCATCAAGCCCAAGGACACATAGGTAAGACAAAATGCATGTGCTTAGATGCAACAAATGGACGTCCACCACCTGCTCTTATCTGAAAATCTGGACATGTACAACATGGTAGCTTTGCAATCGTCACATCATACCTGTCACCTTGCATCCTTGAAGGGTCGATCTTTACCAAAAACACCTCATGTTCCGTTTTCATCACAACCCTTTCTGCAATTACTGAAGCTAACAAAGTGAGAGCATTATCTATCCTCTTTGCTGCTATTTATGACATTCATGTCCTATACCTCGGTGTTTTGCTTACTGTTGTGTTCTCTACTTGAAAACTCTCCTTTTGTAGAAGAAATCTTGCTCTTTCTAGAGCTTGCACCTCATTTCTCGTAAGGTTTGTGCCCTTCTGAATTGACTAGACACATTGGGAGGCCGCACGGGTGCATTTGTGATTGTGGAGCATACGGACCATGTGTGGTCTATGCTTGTATTGCAGAACCACATGAGCTCTCTATAATGTTGACCTATCCACTTACATATCCCATTGGCACCAGGACCCCTCTTCGTAACTGCTTGATTTGTTTTCTACATTTCCCTGCTTGGCCACTTAGCCATGCTTGACAAGTGACTTTGCTGTTAATTTTTGTATAACGAAGTGCCCACATTGTATCATGAATATCTGATTCTCATACTCTTTGCACTCCCTCCTCTTCCTCCTCTATTTACACATGTCCATTTGTTTGCTGCTCTTGTGCAAATTCAAATTTTTTCCCTTTACCCTTTTGAGGTTGCTCATTAACATATTCAGGACTATGGGAGCTATTTCCATCCTCACCCATGATATTTTGTGGATGCTGCTTACGGTGCCCTATTTTGTTGTTGCCCATGACATTGGGAACGTGAAACATGGGAGTTCCTCTAATTGTTTCTCCCACCAACCTACTTGTTATGGTTGGGCTTGGTGATAATCCATTCTTGTTAGCACATTTCTCTTATAACTTTGCGATACTCTGACCAGACCCTAAGTGCTTCCCTTGTTGGAATGCTTGCCTTTTGCACTTTGAAGCAGTGTGTTTGCTAGGTCTATCACTATTGCATCATAAAGAGAGATGGTCCCCTTGAACCCCTCGCAAGCAAGCCATTTTGCATTGTGCCAAGTTCATCCGTAGAATGTAGTCTGACGTAGAGTTATCCACAACATGTTAATGAAGAAGGAAATAAATATAATATCAAATACAAATAAAATTACTACCAAGTAGTAAACAATTGTCTCACCCCGACAAGTTATTTTCTCCAATGAGGGTATTGGGCATTCCATCAGCTCAGTCCCAACAATCCATTTCCATCTGCCACTTGGCCATTACCCCACCATGCTCTTATATATTTGTATTTAGCTAAGGCGTCCTCCTCGTTGTCAGCACACCTCCATTGCCTACACAAAAGACGATGCTCATTCTAGTAATTCTTCACCACGTATTGTTGTGTGTGTAGGTGGAGACTTTGTTCCCAATGGAACAAGCATGATCTTTCTTTACCCTCCGTTTTGTTGTCTAGCCCACCATTGTAAATAGACGATGCTCATTCTGGTAATTCTTCACCACGTATTGTTGTGTGTGTAGGTGGAGACTTTGTTCCCAATGGAACAAGCATGATCTTTCTTTACTCTCCATTTTGTTGTCTAGCCCACCGTTGTAAATAGACCTCACATCCCTCCAATTCGCTCTAGCCTCGTCTGTTATGAGGCTGGCAAAGTCTATTTTTGGCAACCCTTTTGCTCCACTACCTCGTTAAGCATTTGCCAAAACATGGCTTGCGCATCGATGTGTTCCTCCTTCATTTAGCAAGTGGCAATTATCATAAGCTCTTGTACATTGAAGCATGATCTTCTTTACAATTTAAAGTCTTAACAAACATGGACTTTACATAAGTATAATCGCGAAGGGGTCATAAATATGTGTCGCCATTGTAGTCCACCCTATAACCCTACGCACATGGTCAAAGAAAACCCAGGCATGTCTCAAATCTTCAGTCCTAGAGCGATGCATCCGACTCACCAGGTCCACACCTGAAGATGGTCCAGTAGTAGACATCTACGCTCATGGTCGTTTCTCCCTTGTCCAAGGAACCTAATCTCGAGAATTCATGTGCACATTATTTCTTCAGCTCTAGTATGCTCGACTCTACTCCACTAGAGCATCCATCATGCATCAAAGCCTTAACCATTCTCTTGAACCTAAGTAGTATAAATGATATATGGCATTAATTTAAAAAAACTTTTCAATTGACCTTTGATCGAAATATATACAGTATAGAATCCTGCACCTGTGTGCTTGAATGAGAGGTTGCATTTCCTCTCTAAAAGACTCCCAAGCTCCATTGGGCAGATCTGATCAATTGCACTTTTGGGCCTCACCATTGTATCCATGTGACAAGGCGCTTTGCGATTGTCATTTGAATCTTGCGTGGTCTCTGGAGGATGATAACTAAGATACTGCCTACTTCACTTGCTCCTTAGTCCTACTAATGGCAGCACGATAAGTCCCTTTTTGGACTGCATGTTGATGCACACCTTGGTGTATCATCAACCTTGTTGAATGAGCAAGGTCAGGCATACAATAGTATAGAGAGGCCCCACACTTTGCAATGTAAATAGGCATGTTTTTGCAGTAAAAACAAGACAATGATCCAATACCATGGGTTGAAATCCCCACTTGGGGTACTTTCTCCGCTGATGTAAATATGTCATCACCTATTCATTTATGCCAATATAAACCAACTCAATGTCACCTGCTAGAACTCTCTCCCTGATGTTATGGCAATGCACTTCTATTTTATTTGCTCTAGCATGAAAGACTAAATTACTAGCAAGACGTATACTACTCATATTGTCATAATAGATAGTGAGCACATCATCCATGGGGGTTAATCCATATTATCAAATAGCTTTCTCAACCAAGCTACCTCACATACAGCCATAATAGCACCTCTATACTCTACCCCAGTGCTAGAAAAAGCAACACTAGGTTGCTTCTTTGAATTTCATGAAATATCTACACTCCCAAAGTTAAATACATAGCCATAGACCTCCTGCCAAATTTGTTGCTTGCCAGCCTCATAAAATAATCCATAATGCAAGGTGCCCTTCACATATCTCGAAATTCTCCTCATAGCATCCAAGTAAGGCTTTTGTGGTACCTACATAAACTAACTCACAAGTCCCACTACATAACTAAGATCGGCGGGTCTCATAATGGATATATAAATCAAGCTTCCCACCATTCACATATACATGGTAGAATCCTCAAGAAGCTCTCCCACATCACTGTCTGAAACATCCCCATAGCCCTAAAACCACCTGTAATGATATGTTATTGCGATCTAGGTGCATTTTAGAGACGGATTTAGAGGAAACCTTGTCGACCCAAGTAGGCTCTTATCAACCCACCTTCATCTCGGGACTCTCTTTAGGAATGAGATTCAGTGTGGTATAGAGCCTAAGACTCTCAACAAGCAGCGACACTTCCTCCGATCCGGAATCGATGGAAGGGATACCAAACCATGGGGGAGAAATTCCCACTCAAGAATTCTCTTGAAAGTCATGTATTGTATATTTTACATGTGTGCTCACTGCTTGTCTATTAAAGGCGCACCATGAGATCCTAGGTTGAGAGTGCTAGCTATAGAATAGGTGTTTATACTAGTTACAATGACCAAATGAGCGAGAGGAACAGACTTTTTAACTTATGGCCGCCCAAGAGTGTGAACCCTAGAGGTCACCTACAAAACCTAAAATGTAACTCTCACCACTCATTCTTTATGCATAAGCTAATGGAGTGCTTTACTTCTCTACTCTCCTATACTATTACTTGCTTACCTTGTGCTTATTTGAGCTCTTATGTGTGCATGCTTACATGTGTGTGAGAGATTAAGTGTATAAGATAGAGTGGCGTGAGGAGGGTCAAGCTTCCATTGGAGTGTGGTAGCAATGGCAACGACGGAGTGGAGCTTTTGAGTGTGGCCACATGGCAACATCGTCGATTCTACGAGAATCCTAGGCAACCAGCTTTCACGAGGTGAGTGACACACCCCAACTGTGCATTTGTGTGCTAGGCCATGGTAAACTGGTTTCTCAGTTAAGCTGTTTATGCTCCCGAGTGTGGTTGGGCAAAGCCCCACGACATTGGGTTTTTCCCCGCATTCTTTTTATGGTGCCAGGGCTTCCCAATCCTCAAAAAGCTCTCCCACATCATCTCTAAGCTTCACCTTCTATTACAAGAGTGTTGCAATAGGTTTTCACCCTATCATCCCATACGTGGATAGCATATCTAAATGATACTGTTACTGCACAAGCTATATACCTACTTTTGTTTTTAACATCGTAATGCTGCCAAAGAATTACTTTAGTTCTCCCAAATCTTTCATCTCAAATTTTCTCATCATGTGCTTCACATGAGAAATTTCATCCTCATTGTATCCTATGTTTATCAATTCATCCACATATATAACAATGATAGTGATCCCATAGTCTGTCTTCCTCACATAAAGTGAGTGATTTGCATTGGTAACAATACAAAACCCAATAGTAACCAAATACTGGATAATCTTGTTAGTCTATGCCAAAGATGCCTATTTCAACCCATATAAAGCTTTCTTTAATTTGTAAACATAACCTGGGTATCTCAGATGCTCATAACCTAGTGGTTGCATCATCATGTAGCCTTCCTCCTATAAGTTACCATTCAAGAATGCATTGTTAACATCCATTTGAGGTAGAGTCCATGCTCTAGATGCTACTAATGCAACCACACATCTAACTATTGGCAATGGGGCTGAATGTCCCCTTGTAATATATCTCATATGTTTAAGCAAACCCTTTGGCAACTACTCTTGCCTTATACCACCTTATTGATGCATATCAATTTTGCTTTATTTTTTACACCCATTTGTAAACCAATAGCTTTCTTCACCTCATGCAATACAACTAAAAACCAAATGTCATTCTTATCTAGTGCACTCATTTCTTTGTCCATGGCTTCCTTCCCTAGTGCTTATATTCCATAGCTTCTTTAGGCCCAACTTGATGTACGTATATGCATAGTGCATAGCACTTATACCATCATAAGAAGTGAGTCTCTGAACTGGATACCTAACTCTTGATGATCTCCTTACACATGTTTTGATCACTCCTTGGAGTGATCTCCTTGCACGTGTGTGATCACTCAGAGTGTTCATTGACCTTGTCTTCCTTAAACTTGGTGTATACATAGAGGGTACCCCAAGCTCTTCATCCAAATCTTGATTGAACCCACTATAAATGTCACTAATATTGACACTTGAACACCTCAAAAGTGCAACTGAAAACTGTAATACTCTGTTTTAGTGTAAAATTATAGCTTCTTGTTAGCTTGATTTCTCCTCAATTTGAGCACCAATCCAATGGAAATTGAATGGCTTTCTTGCTCAATATTTAGCTTAACACATTGCTAAACATATGTTGAGAAACATGGATCAAGACTATTCTTAAGCTAAGGTGGATTGAATCAAATACTAAACATGATTAAGATAACATGAGCAAGAGTAAAGAATAACTAAAAAGATATGAACAAGATATGCAACCAAATGGACTTACTTGTTGATATTGCTTGAGATGAGTTGATTGGTTTTACATTTCTTAGAAGTGCCCCTTTTATATAAGGTGGCTACTAAGTTGCTTGAGAGTTCAATATTCCTCCTCAATTTGAGCACCAATCCAATGGAAATTGAATGGCTTTCTTGCTCAATATTTAGCTTGACACACTGCTAAACATATGTTGAGAAACATGGATCAAGACTATTCTTAAGCTAAGGTGGATTAAAGTAAATACTAAACATGATTAAGATAACATGAGCAAGAGTAAAGAATAACTAAAAAGATATGAACAAGATATGCAACCAAATGGACTTACTTGTTGATATTGCTTGAGATGAGTTGATTGTTTTACATTTCTTAGAAGTGCCCCTTTTATATAAGGTGGCTAAACTACTAAGTTGCTTGAGAGTTCATGTGGGATAAATTAACTTTAATGCTAGGCTTTACACTTTCTTGGCTACTCATTCTCACTCCCTATCTCTTCCTTGTGCTCTTTGGCACCACATTTCTCAACACCCCCCTTGGTGCCAAATCATTGGGCTACTCAAGGTGGTTGGATGTCGGTTTTAACAACATATTTTCACCCCCCTCATTTCTAACATGGCTGGGTAGCTTAGAGGCTCTATGGCTTGGTTACTCTCTAGCTCAAAGGTTACTTTTAGAGATGGTTGGGTTGATTTTCACTCCCCTAGGGTGCTTTTTAGCTACTCTCTCTTGGTCGAGTGTTACAATATTTTTGGCTTAGGTAGTTGGTAGCTCCTTCATTCTTTGGATCTCCTTTCTTTTGCCTGATGAAGATCCTTTGTTGCTTCTTTCATGCTTCATATCGATGTTATCTCCTTCTTCACTTTAAATGCTTCTTGGCTCTTGGTCTTTGCTCTTTGAATTATTTGCTTCTTTTCCCTTTCGGCATTGTCATCTTCATTGTGCCTTTGGTTCTTTTTCTTTCACACTAATGTGACAGTATGTCATGTGGCGGGTGGTCTTACCATGAGCTTGTTAAGTCTCTATGGCAGTGTCTAAGGCCTAATAAATGTGAACACAAATGCAATATTTTTATGAGAAGGTCTTAGCTTGTATGGCAATGTCTAATCCCAATGCAAAACATGGAAATGAAATATGTGTCACTAGGACGTGCCATATGCATGTGGATCACACCTATTTTTAATGCAAGAAAATGTGTGATTACAAATTAAGTGCACTGACACCAAGGCACGATGTCCTCTTCCTTTTTCTCTTCCATGCAACCTTGGCTTAGAGCATAGTTGTAAATGATGATGACCACCATGTTGAAATCATTGAAGCATGTGTTGTCCACCGCAGTGGTATGCAAGGCTCACAATCCACCCACAAGCATTCAATCTCTTCCATAGAAACAATCTCTTCCATAGAAACAATCTCTAAGGAATATATATATATATAAGGTTTTCAAAACCTTAGCTTATCTTTGATCTTATCTCTGTTTGCTCTCCTTGGGGGCGGTTGCTTATGCTCCAAACTGCTTGTCAAGCCTTTTTACACAGGAGTGTGGAGGCCATTGGCTCTCTCAAGGTTAACTAGTAGGCAACAGTGGAGACATACAATGGAGTGATGTCAACAAGTAGTGCCTACAACGTGTGTGCTAACGTTGCTGCTAGCAACGATTTTGTCAAGAGCTATGAATAAATATCGGAGAGCTACTTTAGTAGAGAATCCAATGTCACTAGCGCAAAACAAGGCATAGAACTACAGCAACTTTGTCACACTGTGGACAGTCGTTAAGGGCTACCAGTGTGTGAAAGAGCAATTGACAAGGACCCAACAGGCAGCACTTGTTAGAGGCATGGATCCAGACCACCACAATTGAGGCCACCAAGATGACACTTTGTTTATTTTTTGCATTCACTCCTCTCTCTTGTACTTCAATGCTGAAATTGCCCAACTCGCTTTGGAGTCTCTCCTTTTTCTTGTTAGCTTTCTGCTTGCTTGTTTGGCTAGTGCTAAGAGGAGACTGTTGTGATGCTTTCAAGTTTATATCGATGATGAGCAACAAGATCCTCTACTTGTCTCTCTATCTCTCTCTTCCCTTCATTACCCTAATGCTTAAAATGCAAGTGCAAGATCTCTCATGCTTTCATGATCATCCATCCCCTTTCTTGTATAGCAGTCCTTCTTTTGAGACCACTTAGCAAGTGTAGGAGAGAGATCTAATGCAACCTATGAACCTACACTAATGCAAAACTAACCTATTCACCTTGTTAAGTCTAGCTGTCTTGGCTCTGATACCATGTTGAGAAACATGGATCAAAACTAAGCTTAAGCTAAGGTGGATTAAAGCAAATACTAAACATGATTAAGATAACATGAGCAAAAGTAAAGAGCAACTAAAAAGATATAAACAAGATATGCAACCAAATGTACTTACTTGATATTGCTTGAGACGAGTTGACTGTGTTTACTTTGCTTGGAAGTGCCCCCTTTATATGAGGTCGCTACTAAGTTGCTTGAGAGCTCATGCGAGATAAATTAGCTTTGATGATGTGGCTTCATGCTAGGCTTAGCAATTTCTTGGATACTCATTCTCACTCCCTACCTCTTCCTTATGCTCTTTGGCACCACAATTCTCAACAACATATACCCAAGAGACTTGGCATCATTTTTTTAAATATTGTGATGAATTTGTTTGCTTTTTAGAACCCCCCTGTTAAAACCCTAAGATCTCTCTAGATAATTGTTATGCATAAAACATGCATAGAACAGGCATAAACTCAACCACCCAACCACCCCCGAGCCCAAGGGATGCACACATGAATAAAGAATGAAATACATCATACCTCTACCTTGATGTCCCATACCATCAAGAGGTATAATACAAACCAATAGCATGTAGCTATAGTGTGAAATGGTAGGTGAGTAGATATGGACCTCTACACAAGAGACCATAGCATAGCCTTGGCCTCATGGAGCCCAAACCTCCAAGCCCCCAAGCTCCCTTGAGTGTGCCCCATGCCCCTATTATATAGGAGGGCCCTCAAGTGACTCTTGACTTTCCATTCCTCATGTGTGACCCTTGGATGCCTGACCCTAACCTTAAACCTTAAGGTTAGTCCTAACCCATGCTCCACTAGAGCTTGTTCCCATGCTCCCATGCTCACAAGCCTAATGTGGGTTAGCCTCCTAGTATATGCACACATAATGTGTATATAACATAGCACACATAATGTACATATAACATACTTCCCCTCTCTCAAAACATTGCACTCTTGCAATGAAAAGAAGAAGAACTGCGCTGAACAATCTCAACCGACTCCCAAGTCGAATTCTTAATTTCCCTATCTTTCCACCTTATTTTAACCTCAGGGATTAGTCAACTACAAAGTTTCCTTTCCCTGAATTCAAGTACCTTATCAGGTTCATGTGGAACATAGGATAATTCATCGACTTCAACGAGTTCTTGAGGAGTAACTGTGTCATCCTCACCTCCCAGTTTCCCTTTCAATCTATCGATATGAAAGACTGGATAAACTCTAACAATTGGAGATAGTTTTAGTTCATACACAACCGTGCCAATCCGATATATAACTCGAAATGGACCACAATATCTAGGAGATAAATTCGAGCATTTTTCCATTGACAAAGTCTGAAAATCTTTAGGAACATTAAAATAAACCAACGCTCCTGGGTCAAAAAACCGAGATGAGCGTCTCCTATCAGCATAAAACCGTGCCCTATCATGAGCACTCCTGATAGAATCCCGAGCTTCGGTCAGAATTTCCTACATATCTCGCAAGAAATCCCTCGATGCATCAAGCTCGATGTCCTTAAGACTGACATCAATAGGTGCCCTGAGTTGATACCCATACATAAGTATGCACGGACTAAAATAATAGCCGTAAATTTAGAACTGTTATAGGCAAATTCCATCATTGGAAGATATTTTCCAATATGATGATTTTCTAGAGACATGCACGAAGCATATACTCTACAATCTGATTCATACATTCTGTTTGCCCAATCAGACTACTGCGGATGATCAGAATAATTCACATTCAAAGTAACTTCCTCGTTGTAAACCATTCGGAATAAAGTATGAAAACATGGCATTATAACAGCAGAAACCAGGGATTCATCGGTGCCCCGACATACCCACATCTGCATATGGAATAATCGACGTCTCGAGTTACCCATAACAACATAGAGAGTCATCAACGTCTCGATGAGTCACATATGTCCATCCGTAAACTTATCAGGTTGATTGTGTAAATCACCTAAAGTACAGAACTAGAGAAAGAAATGCCAACAAAGGAAGAATCCAAATTTCCTTATCCGAACACAACAAGATAAACTTGTTTGAACTCTAAAGAAAGAGATTTCAACAAGTGAAAATGCCGACGAGATTACCCTCATCAAAACATGTAGGCTATAGATAAAAGAAGTTTATCTAGAGAATGCCCACACTATAACTTCTAGTGAATTTAGAAAATAAGATTGTCTATGAATGTTGAGGTCAACATGCTAAGTGATGTAAGCAAAGCAACAATCTTGAGCCCAAATTATCCCATAAGATAATATATGTGAGGGATCCCTAGCGTCCCATACCACCATGATACCACCCATACATACCTTAACAATTTGAAACTCCCTAGTATGCCGTCTAGGAAAATATGAATAAAATCCTGTATAAAAGGAATAAGATGGCCTTATCCAGACTTTCACATACTAAACCTGTCTCTATATACTTGAGACTACATCAAGGAATAAATCCTTCTAAGTACATCATTAGAAAAGAAATTGAATTATTGGCGCCTTTCTAATGATAACTACCCAAAACACAATAAAGTTAGGGTAGACAAATAACTCACCTAGATATATAAGCAACTAGGTATCTGAGTTGGAATATATACAAGAGTATTAGAAATATACTCCAAAATTACGTGCAAAAAACGAAGGCAAATGCTACCTTCAAAGCACATGTAATTATTCAAAAGATCAAAAGATCCTTATAAAAGCATGGATAAAAGCATAGAAGCTCCTTAAATCCATAAAAACTATAGTTGATCATAAAAAACAATGCATACCATCTAATGGACATAAATCATGCCAAAAGAAGCATTTAAATTGGTGGCCAACTCATCAATCCGGAGTATATGAACGTTATATTGTTCAAATAAAACTCCAAAGTAAGAAAGTGAAACACGTGTGTGTAGCACTCAATAAGAAAAACCCTAGACAAAAGTGATCTAGGCAGAACCTGATGAGTCCATAAAACTTGGAAAACATCCAATAAAAATCCACCAAAATAACCCGATCAACTGACCCATGATAGAGTTTGTCTTAGGCTTAATAAATTAAGCACAAACCACACTTTAATAAGTGCAAAATAGATTATCATGGAAACGTGTCAAAGGTGAAACACACTTTGAACGTAAATTATAGCCATCAAAAGAAATTAAGGAACATGTCCAAAAAGAATGGCTAAATAAAAAATCATGAATACATCGTTTAGAATTAATCCAAACATAAATATCCATTAATACGAGGTATAATCGTATTAATATTATGCGAATAACACGCATCTATCTAATGTCAGCACGAGTAAACGTACTTCAACATTAAATAACCCTCGAAAATTTTAAATTCTCGAGAAAAAGAATTATCATGATTTTTTCTAATTTTCCCAAATTTTACAGGACCTCAAAATATAATAATTTTGAATTCCACCAAACCTATCCTATGGCATTCCAAACCTATATTTTTCCAGAAAATTTTTAGCAATTTAATTTGCCAAAATACCATTGATATTTTAAAAATACCAATTTTTAGGATTTCTAAATATAATATCTAGAATATTCCTAATTTTTCCCGAGAATCCCATCGTTCACGAAATTTCTAATTCCGCCCGACAATTCTCAAATCCAATGAAAATTTTCAATTTTAATGGATTTTTCTAATTTTCTGGGTCAAAAAATATAATTTTAAAGGAATTTGAATGGTCACGGGCGCCCGAATGGACACACCACATGCCAAACACCAACCCCACATTTTTCCAAAATTTAAAATAACCTTTGTCTAATTTTCCACTAATTTTCAGGAATTTTTTGAAATTTTTAATCAACCCCGAACGCATTTAGAATACGAACGGTCAAAAAATTTCGGAATTCCAACAGGTTTTCCCGGAATACGGAAAGCCAAAAGTTTTGAGAAAATGAAAAGACAAAAAATTCGGAATGTGAAAGGTCAAAGGTTTCCGGAATACGGAAGGTCAAAAGTTT
This sequence comes from Cibotium barometz, assembly GCF_041138505.1. NCBI lineage: Eukaryota > Viridiplantae > Streptophyta > Polypodiopsida > Cyatheales > Cibotiaceae > Cibotium > Cibotium barometz. The sequence goes on from NC_141083.1 coordinate 14,960,126, forward strand.
TTCCGGAATTCGGAAAGCCAAAAGGTTTTGGGAAAACGGAAAGCCAAAGGTTTTCCGGAAGTTGAAAAGCCAAGAAATTTTAAGAAGAAAATTTCAGAGAATTTTCAGAGAATTTTTTCCTCAAATCCCCTATTTTTCAGAATTTTTCTGGCTATTTTCAAGCTTTTTTTCTTGAAAAAATACCAAAAAGCTCTTTTTTTAATTAAAAAAACTCATTTTTTTTAAAAAAAATGAAAAAAAAATAAATAAGCTTTAATTAGCTTATTAACATTTGATTTTTTTTAGGGGGGGGGGGCGTTTTTTTCCGCCGGGCTGCAGCGCAGCCCCCCCCCTCCCGTCGCCTGCGCAAGAGCCTGAGAGAGAGAGAGATTAATTCTCTCTTCTCCCTACTCTCCTCCCTTCTCTCCAAATTCATCTTCCTCCTCCACTCTCTCCTCTCTCTCTCTTAAACAGAGAGATTAGCTTAATCTTAATTAAGCTTTTTTAATTAAACCTTAATCATAATTAACATTAATTATGATTAATGTTTAAAAAATTCATTTTTAAGAGAAATTTCATGAAAAAATGAGGAAAACTCAGATTTGAGAGACGGAGAGAACCCTACGCACACGGGAGAGCATCACATGCGACAACACGCTGTCCCCTACTGAATTTCAGTAGAAATTGACAGAATTTGATCGCATTCCCGCGGAAAAAACCCGCAAAAAATGTATAAAAATACATTTTTAATCATAAAAATGCTCAAAAAATCCCTAAAAAATTAGGAAAAATTTCTAAAAAATTCTAGAAATTCAGGGAATCCATCCTACAAAAATATCCACCATAAACTTTATGGTATTTTTGTAAAAAATTCCATTAATGCTCGATTTTAACCATAAAAAATAGGGAAAAATAGCATTAACTCACGGTATTCCCCCGCAACGTCGATTCGTCCATTGAATTGTAGTTACACATGTTCCAATCACCAAATCGATGATCCACGTGCAATTCATCAACACAAATCAACAAAAAATAACATTTTATTAGTAAATATTAAAATTTACTAAAAAAAAATCAACAATTAAATAGAGATTGCTCTGATACCACTGTTAAAACCCTAAGATCTCTCTAGATAATTGTTATGCATAAAACATGCATAGAACAGGCATAAACTCAACCACCCAACCACCCCCGAGCCCAAGGGATGCACACATGAATAAAGAATGAAATACATCATACCTCTACCTTGATGTCCCATACCATCAAGAGGTATAATACAAACCAATAGCATGTAGCTATAGTGTGAAATGGTAGGTGAGTAGATATGGACCTCTACACAAGAGACCATAGCATAGCCTTGGCCTCATGGAGCCCAAACCTCCAAGCCCCCAAGCTCCCTTGAGTGTGCCCCATGCCCCTATTATATAGGAGGGCCCTCAAGTGACTCTTGACTTTCCATTCCTCATGTGTGACCCTTGGATGCCTGACCCTAACCTTAAACCTTAAGGTTAGTCCTAACCCATGCTCCACTAGAGCTTGTTCCCATGCTCCCATGCTCACAAGCCTAATGTGGGTTAGCCTCCTAGTATATGCACACATAATGTGTATATAACATAGCACACATAATGTACATATAACACCCCCTCTATTGGAAAATGCACTATCTACTATTTTTTGCTTTGGGAGCTCTTGCCAAGTTTATGTTGCTTTACCTATAGCATGTATTAACTATATAAATAATGGGCTTTGTTATGAATAATACATGTACCAAGTTTTGAGTTGAATGGAGCCCCCAAACCTCCACTCTAATACCAAGTTCAAACTTTAATTTCTAGCTTCCATGGTAGCTAACCAGAGATCTACCTCAGTTAATTAGCTTAGATAACACATGTAATCAATTAAAATAACTGAGCAATAGAACATGGGCTAAAGCTTTTCTTCATGTCATTTGATGTATTGATCTCTACTAATTAGCTCTCTAATAAAAAAACATTTTTCAAAACTCTATTTTTTCTCCAAGCCTACGACGACCATTCATACATAGCTTCACACCTACTCATATGCTTTCATACTTTGGCCATATGGTGACCATTTATTGCTTCTACATGTGTGCATATTGATACTTGCGCTATCTGGCGGATATTTGTGCCCCATTGTCTCATCTCACAAAAAAAGACATTCCATATGTCTGGGGAGAGGCACAGAAAAATGCATTTGAAATTCTAAAGAAAATATTGGTGGTAGCACCAATATTGCAGCCACCAAATTGGTTTTTACCTTTTCATGTGTTTGTAGATGCATCGGATGTTGCAATCGGAGCTGTTTTAATGCAAGAAAAGCAGAAAGGGTGGTATCGGCCTATCTATTATGCAAGTAAAATGTTGACATGAGCTGAGAAGAATTATATAGTGACTGAGAGAGAAGCTTTGGGCATGGTCTATGCATTAAGGAAGTTCAGACACTATTTATTGAGCAACAAAGTGGTTTTCCAGGTTGACCACCAAGCTTTGCTGTATTTGGTGAAGAAGCCCCATTTGACACGAAGGCTGGCACGATGGATGCTCTTGTTGCAGGAATTTGATTTTACTATTATTCATACTCCAGGCAAGTTACATGCAATTGCAGACTATTTGAGTCGGATTGAGCATGGTGAAGCAGCAGTTGGAGTTTAAGATCAGTTATTACCAGCAGATGCCAGTCTTTATGCTGTTAGGACTTTTCAAGCTGAAAACTGGTATGATGAGATGCTGAATTTTTTGCTGGATGGGATGCTGCCAACACAGATGACAGCGGATCAGAAGAAGAAGTTTGCTTTGAAGAGCAGACCTTGTCTAGTCATTGCAGGGTGTTTGTACAAAAGAGGTATTGATCAGATTATACGCAGGTGTGTACCTGATGAAGAGCAGGAAGCTGTATTGAAGGAGGCTCACAGTGGCAATGCTGGCGGACATTTCTCAGGAGAGATTACAGGTCAAAAAATCCTACAGGCTGGGTTATGTTGGCCTCTTGTACTTAAAGATGCTCATAAGTTCTCCAGAGAGTGTCTACAGTGTCAGAAAATGGGACAGCCAGGATCATCGGACAGAATGCAAGATCATCCAATAATGCCTTTGGAACCATTTCAGAAATGGGGGCTTGACTTTGTAGGACCAATTAAGCCAAGAGCTAGCAGAACAGGTGAGCAGGTTTCACCATTGTTCTATCTTGGCCGAATCGTGAAGGTCAGTTGTATGTACAAAGATCTGTATGCTTGGGGGTATACGGTCCCTTTCTTCTTCTTTTTCTGATTATTCACCTCGCAATGTGCCCTCCATTTTTCATTGTTAGCCTCTTGTTTCTACTCCTTTTTTTATAGATTTGATAGAGCATATCTATCCATAGTAGCGCTTCAGCATGCTACCATTGAAATATCATTCCATTTTAGTCCCATGCAGGATCCCTATCTTTATTGCACCATGAAGAGAAATGAATGTGACTCAATAGGGACCTTGGCATCTAAACTTGAGTTTTGTTTGGTGTTCTCTTAACGGAGTAGCATGTATCATACCTTCATGTGATTTGGTCACCATCTTAGTTTTTTAAACATCAATCCATAAGTGGATTACAATCTTTTCTCGCTTAATTTATCTAAGGAACCTAAGCTCTTCAGGAGAGGGTTTCACTTGAGGTCATGCCTTGCTGTAATTCAAAGATTTGGAACCAAGTGTTCCATTTGCATAATTGTGCCAAGCTCGAATGCAAGCTGAAAAGGTGTAATATTAACAGCTACCTTGTATATATGGTGCGGTAGGCCCATAGAGCAGAGTTCAACTTGTGTTTCCACTCACTCGTCTCAATGTCTCTACCATCTTGGTGAGAATAGTACACATCATGCTTTCGGCTTAGCCATTCACTTGTGGGTAGTAAAGTGTTAAATTTATGTGCATCACAAGGAACTCTTTGAGTAAGAACTCAACATGTCATTTATTGAGTGTGTAATGTGATCACTCACTAAAACAGAAAGAGTAATCACATTCTCATAGAGGAACTTGGTGGTAGATCTTGCTGAGCATTCTATGCCTCAACGTAGTTTGTGAAGTAATCTATAGTAGAGAGGCGACTATAATGAAGCAATTTGTGATAAAAATAATGAAGCACCCCTAGGTCCCCTTAGAAGTTGGTCTTAAAGAATTTTAGAAAGGGATCCATGCATGTCCAATCATAGTGAAATTAAAATCCAAAAGAATGAGCAACCATCTAGTGATGCACCCTGTAGTGCAAACTTATTCACCAAATAAAGCAGTGCTTGATGGTCGACAAAGAAAATAAACTTGGTTAGCGAGGAGATAATTCCTAACCTTCTTTACATCATATACCATGGCTAACCTCTCTCTCTCTCTCTCTCTCTCTCTCTCTCTCTCTCTCTCTCTCTCTCTCTCTCTCTCTCTCTCTCAGAGGTTATGTAGTTATGTTTAATATCATTACAAAGGTCACATGGAAGTCCATGGTGTGCTCCCACAGCTGTGCTAACACGCATCCAATAGTAAATGTTGTAGCATTGATATGCACGTGGAAAATTAGAACCCAGTGGGATTTCAAGATGGATGTGCTTCCTAATACCTTCTTCAGTTTTTTGTATGCCCATGGGCATTCGTCTATCCATTTAAAGATAATCAACAACTTATAAAAGGGTCTGGAAACTTATACAAAGGTTTGGCATATATGGCATGCAAGAAGATGAATGTTCTACAATACCCTATGTTCCCCATGAGTGTATGCACTCCCTTGTGGATGGTAACTGTAAGATCACATGGATCTTGTTCTCATCCATGGAGTTGTTGTTCTTGGAGATAATGTGTCCAAGGGTGACACTTGTTTAACCCAAAATTGACATTTGAGTGGGTTCAATGATGTGATAGAGTCTACATCTCTCAAAGACTAGTCTAAGATGAGCAAGATGCTCCTTTCACTTCAAGTGCATACATAGGTCATCAATGAATATCTCGATGTAAAGTACTTGGGCACTTGCCTCACATCTTCTTCTTGAGACTCCGGTGAGCTCTATGAGTTTTGTGCCCTTCTCTGCTTGTCAGCCTTAACTTTGTTAAGCTTGCATCTGGTGGCTTGACAAAGCTTAGCTTGCTCAGAGATCGTGGGCTCCTCGTCACCTTTATTGGCCACTATCTTGGCCTGAAGGGTGATTTTGTTTAGTTCAGCTTCCCACTGTCTAGAATAGATCTCATGTAAATCCATGGTCTCAACATAGAAAATCCAATGAATATCTGTCAGAATGGGGAGAGGATACTTTTTAGGCTTTTTGTGGGGTTTTCTCCTTCTTGGCTAGGTGACTATGGTTACTATAGTTGATCCTTCTACTACGGAGGAGTCTCGCTAGATGAATCACTAGCTACTCATGGTTTGAAGTTGTTATTGGCTCCCAAAAGGGGTTGCACTAATTAAGCATGAACATGAGGGTTATTTCTATATTGTCCAGTCTTGCAAACCTTGTTCCAAGCTTTTGTGGAAGAGTGTCCACAAAAGGGAGGTTGCACTAAGCATGAACATGGAGGTTATTTCTATCATGCAAAGCTCGTTTCCAAGATTTTGTGGAAGTCTATTTCTATCATGTCCAATCTTGCAAACCTTGTTCCAAGCTTTTGTGGAAGAGTGTCCACGGTTTCCAAGACATGAACACAATCCATAAAGTTGTCAGGCTCTAAAAGAGGCTTGTAGTCCTGGTTCTCATCTTCACTACCCAACAACTTGTTGCATTATTTACACATGTTGATTGAAGTAGTTAGAATACTAGTGTCCATTGGTCTTGATTATATGGAGGGAGGACTCTCATTGATATCGCTAGTCCCTTATACACACAAAAGGTAACATGATGGTCGTTTTGTCGCTTTCAAAATAGTGCCCTAGCTTGTTCATGAGAACTTTGGTTGTCTGAGCCATTGGCTTTGGTTATGGAGGGAGGAATCTCACTGGGACAAAGACTTTTTAGGTTGTGGTTCACTCGTGTGGGGTTTTTGGTTCCCATTGACCTAGTCAGATAAGTCTCTCCAAAGTTGGGAATTTCCTTGTAAAAGAGAATTTATCAAAATTCAAACTTTCGAGGATAAGAAGGTTGTGAGGCATGCTGTCACACTGGCAATATTTACATTCGCTTGGTTTATACTCACACTAAGGTGGGCTAGGACCTACTAATGTGTAAGGATATGCACTACTCCTTTCCTAGGAGGTGGTGCCTTGAAGGGGCCAAAAGTAAAGTCATCGCAAATCACCTCGAAGAAAATTTTATGTAACTATGATGTCCTAAGGACAGCCAAGTTTATCCTCCTTTTGAGCCCTCCTTCAATACATCTAGCAATGTAGGGTCTGGTTGGATTGGTTCCAGAGATAGGCTCCAGAATTGATTCTTTTTGTGGCCTTTTGAGAATGGTTTTGGGTTTGTTTAAGGCCTTTAGCAAGCTCTGAGGTTCTCTCACTCGTTCTATGATTGGTTCTAGGATAGGGTCAATGGTTCGTATTCGCGAAGATCACTTGCTCCAATATTGGCTCTAGTTTAGCCTACACCTTCCTCACAAGTTCTTGGGATTTTTTCTTTCTCTCTTTCTCGAACTCGGGATTGGGATACTCTTGGAGTATCTTTGAAATGTTTTCGTACTCTGTGGGCTTCTTTTCCTTGGGAAGAGTAGTGTGGGACATCGTGTGCAGCCTTGAAGCGAAGCTCTCATTATTATGAACCATTTTCAATAGTCATGACATCTTTGTCCTTAACAACTGATCATGCATTATGTTTCCACGTGCTTTTTGAGATCTTCTTCTTTTAGGTTTCTGGTTCTGGTTCATTAGCCATTTTAGGGTGTATTTTAGCCTTTGGGGCTTGTGCCTGGTGCTCTCTTATTACCTACTTCAAAGTTGAAGCCTAGGCTTTCTTCTCATTGGAAGCCTTGCATGTTCCCTTGACTTATGCCCTCGTCTTGGCTTGGAGCCTTGTGATGGCATTAAGGGGGAATGTATGAATAAGTCATCCTTTCACACTCAACAAGTGAACTCTTAAAGTTAAGGCTCGTCAAAGTGGTAATATATGCTTTTGCCATGAGGGTGATTGTCACTTTGTTAGGATAATCCTTGTAAGCATAGTTGAATCCACACTTGTAACATGCCTCCGTATACAAAATTGCATTGGGGTTTGGCATAGGATTCAGAATCCTTGGAGCACTTGAGGGATTTGGTGTAGGGTCTTTGTGAGGACATTCCACAATATGATTTAGGTTTTTGCATTTAAAGCATTACATCAGTGGCCTTGGTACCGTATTGTTGAGGTCTCTCGCTCTTTGTTGCATCATGGCTTCGTGAACAAAGAGACATAGTCTATGGGTGAAGCTTGTTCGAGATACCCATAGGTATCATATTGTTGTTGCTCGTATGGTCTTGTTGTTCTAAAGACCGAAAGCTCTCTTGTTCTTGAGTTTCTATCTCTCGCTCTTTGTTGCACCATGGCTTCAAATAGGGAGGTATGGTCTATGGGTGAAGCTTGTTCCAGATACCCATAGCCATCATACTATTGTTGCTCGTATGGGTCTTCTTGTTCATAAGGTTCATAGCTCTCTTGTTCTTGAGTTTTTATCTCTACAAACACAGTCAATGATATTGTTATACTAGTGCGATATAGGAGTTGTGGTGGTCTATGCGTACCTCTCAATAAGGGGTGCCGACTAGATAGGTGCTAAAGCATGTGCCTATTTGAGGAGTGACTAATGGGGCTAGCAAGTCCAATGGTTGCCTTCTTGAGGTAGCTTTTGGGTTTGGCCTTGCCACTACTGGCCTAAATGGTTAAGCAGGTTTTTTGCTAACTCGTCCATGCTGATGTCCTTGACTAGGACTCTAGCTGGTGCTAGTGGGGCACCCTTTGTTGTTGAGGCTTTGGATGATGTGTCCCCTGTCTCTTGGTTTGGGTGGACGACTTCTACATCCTTGTCTTGGAGATTGTCTACTAGGTCTACTGCCTCGCAAACACTCATCAAAGATATAATGTCTAGACCTGTAGAGATGGTTGTGAAGCCTCTTGCTCTTGAGACCAATTGATGAGCGATACGTTATCTAGTCTCTCATGGGGGTTACATCTCATGTGGAGGTACTTGGTTCTATGAATATAGTACCATATTGTTTCTCTCTCCTCTTACTTGAGGTTCTAGATTTGTCCGATGGGACTCCATCTAGCTCCAGAGGGTGAGAATCCCACAATGAATGTGTGTCTCAAGAACTCATAGATGGCCTTTTCAAGTGGGTTTAGCGACCTAACCACTAGCTTGCTTTGCCTTTTAGGCAAAGTCCAAATGAACAGCTCTTGGTGGGAATTCATGTTGCCATATATATAGGCAGTGATGTGTGTGACCACACTTAGGACCGCCGGGGCACTTTTTCCCTCTTTAGGAGGTTTTTTCCCCCGGCTTGTATATACGCCCATCCTTCTAGGGCTAACTTATCTTCGTACATTGACACAATCTAATACACTTTGTGTTGTGTGCATTCTTGCTTCTTCTTCTCCAAGCTTTGTGTGCTTTCCTGCAACCCTAATTCCAACAATTGGTATCAGAGCAGGCATCGGCTCCCAGGGCAACACCGCCAGCACCCTCCGACTCACGTTCTCCGATTGAGGTGAGTTTTCACGAGCGCTTGCAGGTCCCTATACTCTGCAAATAAGCCCGTAGGGCTTGGCGTTCTCAGAATTTGCATCTGAGGTCGTTTCGGGCTCCGTTTTTGCATTTCAAGTTCTGCACAGGTGTTTTCGTCATTTTCTGCAGAAATTTCGACAGTGCAGTTTTCTGCAAAACAGGCATACGTACTCTATTGTGGACCGTGCTACATAGCACGAGTTGTTTTCTGTTCAATCTTTGCTTCATTACAGGTAACTTTTGCATCAGTTTCAGTCAGTGGCCATGGCTGATAACAGCAATGATGTATTTCGCATGTTGTCTGCTGAAGACAAACTGGATGGAGACAGCAACTACCCACTTTGGGCATACATGATGCAGCATGTTTTGGTTGCAAAAGGAGTGTGGAACATTGTGCAGGGTACGGATGTACGTCCAGGTTCTGTGGATGTAGGATCTGTTGAGGATGTTGCAAGTTCTAGCAGCTCTACTGTTGCTACTGTTTTACCCACTGCTGAACAAGCTCGTTGGGATGGTAAAGATGCGCAGGCTCATGCCTTTATTGCACTTTCTGTCAAATGTAACATCACCCCACATATTCGTTCAGCTAAAACAGCAAAACAGGCTTGGGATATTCTAGCTGGTGTGTATGCAGGTCGTAACGAGGCAAAAATCGCTTACCTGCGTAAAGAGCTAGAATTGAAGATTATGCAAGAAGATGATGACATGAATGTTTTTCTTGCTGAGATTAAAGATCTCAAAGAACAGTTGATTTCTGCAGGTGAGATTATTCCTGATCATTCTCTTGTGCAGACTGTTCTTGATGCTTTACCTGAGACATATCAGACTTTTGCTTCCACGTGGAGACTTCTTAATGAGGACAGACCTGATGCTGTCAAGTATGATACTTTAGTCAACAAGCTCTTGCAAGAAGCGCAATCCAGGCAAAATAGGGCCAGGCAGCGTGCAGTTGATCAAGCATTTATTGCTGCCCAACAACAGAGAAGAAGTGGTAAGGCAGCCCCTTCCACTGTTTCTTCTCCTATTAGTAGGTCTGCAACTTCTTCTCCTTCCACAGGTAGCAACAATAAGTCTGAGAAGGCTCTTGATAAAGGCAAGAAAAAGACCAGGTGCAACTATTGTAAGGCAAATGATCATATCATTAAGAATTGCCCTAAGCTAAAGGCTAAAGAGGCAAAGAAGAAAGAGTCAAATGCAGCCACAATAGCGGATGCTTCTACAAATGCAGATTCTGCAAATGTTGTGCAGGATACAGAATGGGTGTTTAGCGTGTATTGCCAGTATGACCCATCTGTACATGATGCATGTTTGGCAGTTTCTGTTGACTCTCATGTTTGGTATTTTGACAGTGGTGCTACAAAGCACATTACCTCGCATCGTGATATGTTCACTTCTCTTGAGGCTGTCCCTAATGGGAATACTATCACATGTGCCAATAATGCTTCTTACCCAGTGAAGGGCATTGGTAAAATTATGCTTACTGCTGCAAATGGCAGCGCTTTCACACTTTCAGATGCTTTGTATGTGCCAGGGATAAAGAAGAATCTATTGTCTGTCTCTGCGCTTGCTAGACTTGGATTTGTAATCAAATTTGTGGATGACAGATGTACTGTTCATGATTTGACTTCTGGTGATACGATTATTGTATCTGGCACCTTGTTTCGTGGGCTGTATAGGCTCAATTCTTATGACAAGTGTGTGGAAGATTCAGCAAATGCAGTTTCTGATGAAAAGGCAGTTTCAGATGCAAAACTATGGCATGCTCGTTTTGGTCATCTGAACTTTGCTAGTTTGCTGCGTTTGCAGAAATTTGATATGGTTGCTTCATTGCCCCCTCTTGAGGCACCATTGAAACATGTTTGTGAAGGCTGTATTTTGGGCAAAATGCAGCGTTCTGCGTTTCCAAAGGATGGTTCTGTGCGGGCCACTCGCAAATTGCAGCTTGTACATAGTGATGTATGTGGGCCTATGCAAACTCCGTCATTTGGTAAACACTTGTACTTCGTGACTTTCATTGATGATTACTCAAGGCATGCATGGGTATATCCACTGAAGGCAAAGTCCGAAGTGTTTTTGTGCTTCAAACAGTTTTTTCTTATGGTTGAAAATGTATCCAATTGTACTGTGGGCACCCTCCGTACTGATCGAGGGGGGGAGTACATGTCTAAAGAGTTTGATGCATTTCTAGCTAGTCGTGGGATAAAACACCAATGTACAGTGCCGTATACCCCTCAGCAAAATGGTGTTGCTGAGAGGAAGAACAGGTCACTTATGGAGATGGCACGATGTATGGTCAAGAGCCAAGCTTTGCCACATGCGTTTTGGCTTGAGGCTGTCATGTGTGCTGGATATGTACTCAACAGGTGTCCCACTAAGGCCTTGCAGTCTATTACTCCATACGAAGCTTGGCATGGCAGGAAGCCTTCTATTGGTCACTTGTGTGTCTTTGGTTGCTTGGCCTATGCTTTAGTGCCTGTGCAACAACGCAGAAAATTGGATGATAAGGCTGTCAAATGCATTTTTGTTGGTTACAGTGCTAAAAGCAAGGGTTACAGATTGTATCATCCGCAGTCAAAGCGTATCTTGATTAGTCGAGATGTTGTTTTTGTGGAAGATGCTGTGCAGCCCTTGTTATCATGTACCAAAGAGACAGGTGTGAGCTCACGGGATGTATTTGATACGTTGTTGCCTCTCTTTACAGGTGGGAATTCAAATGTAAGTCCTGATGAGGCAAATATTCAGCCTACGCAGATTTCAAATGACATCATAGATCAGCCTATTTCTGATGCAGATTTACAGGATGTAATTCATGAGGATAGGGCTGAAAATGAGCAGGCTAGAGGTATGCCTAAATGGCTGGTGCAAACCTTGCGTGATAGTAAGATTGATGCACCTATTACTAGTCGTACTCGTTCAGGTTTTCAGCATGCCTCTTATGCATCAGATTGTTATGCTTTGGCTGTGTCTAGTATGTGTGAAGAGGAAGAACCTCTTTCATTTGATGAGGCACAAAATTCAGAAAATTGGTTGGCTGCAATGCAAAGTGAATATGATGCTATAATGAAGAATGGTACATGGTCTTTGTGTGATTTGCCTATTGGTAAAAAGGCCATTGGATGTAAGTGGGTTTTTAAATTGAAACGAAAGCCAGATGTTAGTGTTGATCGCTATAAGGCTAGACTTGTTGCAAAGGGTTATGCTCAAGAAAAGGGCATTGATTTTGATGAGACCTTTGCTCCCACTTGTCGTATGACTACCATTCGAAGCATTTGTGCATTGGCAGCTCATAATGGTTGGAATGTACATCAGTTGGACATAAAGACTGCGTTCTTGAATGGAGATTTGCATGAGGAGGTGTATGTATCGCAGCCTCGTGGTTTTGTTCAAAGAGGGCAAGAAAACAAAGTGTGCAGGTTGAAAAAGGCTTTATATGGTTTAAAGCAAGCTCCACGAGCTTGGTATGAAAAGATACATGCATATTTGACTGCACATGGGTTTCAGAATGGTCCAACAGAAAGCACTTTGTATGTTAAACGTGTGGATGGTGTACATCTAATCATTGCTCTCTATGTCGATGACATGCTGCTCACAGGACCAAATGAGAGTCATATTGCTGATTTTAAGGCTGATTTGAATGCCTCTTTTGAGATGTCAGATTTGGGGCATTTGCATCATTATTTGGGGATACAATTTAAGCAGTGTGATGGAGGTATTGCTTTGTGTCAGACAAAGTATATTGAGACATTGTTGCGGAGATTTGGCCTTGAAGACTGCAAGCCTATTGCTACTCCAATGGAGACAGGTTTGAAGTTGAGTCTTCATGATGCTGGAGATCACTTTGATGTCACACTCTATCAGACAGCTGTTGGTTGCCTCATTTATGTATGCATTACGAGGCCGGACATTCAGTTTGTAGTCTCACAGGTGAGCAGGTTTATGCATAGCCCAGGGTCTCAGCATTGGAAGGCAGTTAAATGCATCTTTCGCTACTTGAGTGGCACCATACATCTTGGGTTGTTTTATCCCAAGGGGGGATCGTTGCCGCCAGATTTACATGCTTTTTCGGACTCAGATTGGGCTGGTTGCTATGACACAAGAGTGTCCACAAGTGGTTTTTGTTTCATGCTCGGTAGCTCATGCATATCTTGGTTGAGCAAGAAGCAACCTACTATGGCCACTTCTAGTTGTGAAGCTGAGTACAGGGCAGCTTTCACAGCTACGGTTGAGTGTGTGTGGCTCAGACGGCTTATGGTGGCTGACTTGGGTGTTGGACAGGAGTCTGCCACCTCTATCTTCACTGACAGTCAGAGCGCATTGGCAGTTACGAAAAACCCAGTTTTTCATGCTCGCACAAAGCACATTGAGGTGCATTATCACTATGTCAGGGAGAGACTCTCAGCAGGAGAGATCAGCTTGGCCTATGTGCCAACACAGGACAACCTCGCCGATCTTTTCACAAAGGCGCTTCCTCGTGAGAAGTTCGAAGCTTTCCGCAAAGCTTTGGGCTTGCTCCCCTTTGTGGATTGATCTACTTCGGGCATGGCACTCCCCTATACATGAGTGCCAGCTCTCGTTCACACCATCACTCCCAGGGGGGATTTGTTGCCATATATATAGGCAGTGATGTGTGTGAACACACTTAGGACCGCCGGGGCACTTTTTCCCTCTTTAGGAGGTTTTTTCCCCCGGCTTGTATATACGCCCATCCTTCTAGGGCTAACTTATCTTCGTACATTGACACAATCTAATACACTTTGTGTTGTGTGCATTCTTGCTTCTTCTTCTCCAAGCTTTGTGTGCTTTCCTGCAACCCTAATTCCAACAATTCAATCCTTCCAATGACCTCACAATCCTTCCAAATTTGACCTGAACCACTAGCTTGCTTTGCCTTTTAGGCAAAGCCCAGATGCAAAAGGCAAAGCCCAGATGAATAAATCTTGGTGGGTTATCTCAATCCTTCCAAATTTGATCGAACTTATCTAAGGTAATGAATGGCATCTCTAGCTCCATCAAATTTGGCCATTATCCTTGAGATGTGGATTGGCTTTGTTTTGCCCAACTCTAAGTCTCTAGGTGTTGTGTTTGTTGCAACCCCCCTCCCATTCAAACTTCAACCTAAGCTTGTTTTCTGCGAATTCACGTGGTAGTGGCACATCAGGGAGTAGTTGCACAAAACCCTTTGTTTCAAGTTTTGAAATTTCTTGCCCCATGCAGTTGAGTTGTGCAGGTTTTTTCAATGGCACTCGTCCTCCGTCAGTCTGGCTTTGAGGATGTGGGCTCACTGCAAGGACGTGTTATGTGAATGCCCTTATAGATCCCTTTGGTTTGAGGTAGTCCTTGGCATTGGGTCTTTTCCCACCCTTGTATTCCATGTTCCTTATTCGAATGAAGAAGAACTAGAACTTGGTGAAGAAACTTCTACAATGAGCTCCTTGAGAAGGTGGGACTCCTACTTAATATGTGTGTGCTTGATGTCAGGTGTTTTGAGAAACACTTGTCCCTAATGGGACAGCAAAGAGTCGTGTCTTGATTGCCATAATAATCCTTGGTTGTGGGGCTCCTTGTTGGCCATGGTCATCTTGGGATAAGCATAGCTTAGGATCAACACCAAATGTTTGAAACATTGTGGCGTCTTGGCATGGCTTGATCACTTCTTGACGGAGCAAACCTTGAGATTCTTGGTCTTACTTCCACTCCTTCACTAGAGCTTCACCCAAAAATAGGACAGTTTAGTGCCCTTTTCATGAAGTTTATGGCGATATTTGCATAGCTCGAAGTACTGTAGTAGCTGCTCTTGTTTCTAGGTGTTCCATTGTTCCTCCGCTCACGGCTGTGCTTAGTTAGTTCATTTCTTCCCAAAGCTCCTCATTTAAGGTGGATCTGAAGGAGTCTAGCTTTCTTAATAGGAGAGCACTTTGTTGAGTGCTAGCCGTTTGCTGGAACCAAAGACTAGTGGGTTTGAGGAAGTGTGGTTCGATGTGCTACAATCAATTGGATTGTTGTTTCTTCAGATCGGGTTCATATCAAAGGTCTCTACTACTCCTGAAGCACGTCTTAAATTGATTCCAGACACATCTATATCTACTCGAGCTTTTTTTTTTTTGAGTTTGTGTTTTGCAACCCTTTTTTTTATAGGCTTATGTCTCTAGATTCACGCCTCTAAGCTCACGTGTCCCAACTCACTCACACACGCACACATATATATACATACACGTGTGTGCATGTGTGTGCATGTGTGTGTGTGTCTGGTACACTTTCTTTGCAAGGGTAGTATATTGAACTTTGCCTAGATGATGGCTCCCAAGACCTTGCACGGATATCTAGGGAGTACGAGTCTTGGTGACCTCAGCTTCAAAAAATGGGACAAGAAGATCTTTAAGCCACTTCTTTGGACTCCCATTTGTTTGGGGTGACCATGCTTAGAGATCATGATTACCCTTGCGAGGGTTGAGTTCTTAATCTTGGTAAGTGATTTACGTGGAGTGCAATGTAGAAAATGGGGCAAGAAGATCCATAAGCCACTTCTTGGGCTCCCATTTGTTTGGGGAGACCATGCTCGGAGATCATGATTTCTCTTGCGAGGGTTAAGTTCTTGATCTTGGTAAGTGCTTTATGTGGAGGGAAATACAAAAAAGCGGGCTAGACTTGAGTGTAAACAAGATATATATTTATATATACAAGTTTAAATGTATTACTTGTACATATACATACATACATACATACATCTATATATATATATATAGAGAGAGAGAGAGAGAGAGAGATAGATAGATATATATATATGTAGATATATATGTGTGTGTGTGTATATATAACGACTTTTTATGTGGGTGTGGAGTATACATGTATACATAATACATATATAGATATATATATGTAGATATCGAAGGTCCTTTTTTTAAGGATAGCCTCAACGTGGCATGTGGTGGACGAAGTGTTACGACGACGGAGGCGGCTCGCGCAGGCACACTTCTCGTCCACAAAAACGTTAACATGAAACCAAGAAAGAAGAAATCTCAGAAAGGAAATGTCGCGTCAAACAAGAAATGCGTTCCTGCATTTGCGAGCTCACTTGGATCAACACTATTGCAGCTACCAAGAGCAACCAAACACCAAAACCATGGCCAAAAGGGAGCCCAACCCTAGCTTCTCTTGCATACAACCGCTAGTTTTGGAGAATTGCAATCCAAACGTCAGTAGTGGCTGTTTGCATCACTGAATAAATCTCACAAATTTTCCCCACATTAACAAAACTTGATTACAATTTATGTACTAGTTGAATGCTGCCCACTAGCTATGAGAAAAAACCTACTTAGGTATGGAAGACTATTTGTATACAAAGAGCGAGTGAGAACTTACAATTATTTGAAATGATTTGTCATCAGCCAACTTACCGAGGAACTTCCTCTTCGTGTTAACAGAGAACCAAGTCATAAAATAAAGCTTGCATAAGCATATCACTACCCAGTGCAGTTGTATTGGCACAACACAGACACAACCTCCAAAATTTTAAAGGCCAAAACAGAATCAGATAGCAATTTGAGACATAACCTTCTGAATGTAACTTTCTTTTGGAAACTTGCTAAGACAAGAAGGGCATTTCCATCATTTGCTCTCTTTTGGAAGGAGCAATGCTCAAGGGGCTGATATGCTGATATCAAGTGTGCTGAGGTGATTAACTCCCCTTGAGAGGTGCAGGAGGCTAAGAGTACCAACAACCTCCCATCTTCAGCACAAGCTCAGTGTGGGCTTCAGTATTTTTACAAATTTCCGGATTGATATCCTAGAAGGTGTATATAATCTTTGAAGACTCTTTTAAGTATGTTTCTCACCCTGGAGAGTAAACCAAAGCTATGTACTGCTTCCTCTCATCCATTGACAAATCCAGCTTCAGTGATTGTAGAACTGCTTCCTCTCATCCATGGACAAATCCAGCTTCAGTGATTGTATCTCCATAGGAGCCAAACTTATAAATCCTTTCTGCTCAGTAAATCCTCCCCGCTGCTTCCTACCCAAAGACTCCACACGACCAAATTCTTTGGGATTGTCATGTAGTAAGTTCAAAGATGACAGCTTTGCAGTGGTCACACGAAGATTGTCAAAAAGCCCAAATAGATCCAAGCTTTCATCAGCCATTTTGCTGCACTGTGTCCGACCCTTCCTGCAATAGGAAGTATCCCATCCTCTGCGATGTACAGTAAGAGCATACTTTGTCTTCTCAACGGATTTAGATTCCAAAAAATCTAGTGGCTGTGGCACTTTTAAGCTTACTACATGCAGATCACAAGGAAAGTTCATTGCCAGTGGCGCAAACCTCTTCTGCAGAAATGTGCTCTGAGCATCTGATGCATTCTCAATCTTGCCAAGGAAAGTGTGCATGGGGTAGCTAAGCTGAGCCAAGACCCGATGAGAAAGGAGAGATGGCACATGGGGAGTGGAAGCAGCGATGTCTGGCAGGGATGTAATATTGCTTTCTAGAAGTAAGTGAAAGGTAACATCCATGGGGCGGTTGTCAAGCACTCCTTGCCCCAGGCCTCGTTCATCATCTCGTGTCAATCTCCTGTCAAGCATCACCTCCAATGCCCCACTTTTCAAACTTGCTACACCAAGCGCCTGGCGAGAGTGAACAGAAAATCTACGGCCTTCTGTCCCTTGTAGAATTGCAAGAGATGGCATTGGATAATAGTTTCCTTGTAGAGGAATCTTATTGCGAGTCTCTCTAGCTATGGTTTGAAAACCATTTAGGTCAGAAAAAAAGGTATTGCCAGTATCCAGATCTGTTTCAAATCGTACAATCAACTCCTTGTCATTGTACTCATGATCTAGCAATTCCACATGATACTCCATCTCTGCCATAAAACCTTGGACAGAGTCCACCCCATTATAGAGACGGGCCCTGCGGCTGGCTGGAGAGGGGCTCCAGTTGCTTTTTGGTTGTGTATACACCTCCTGCATCATAGGCCCTACAGTCACTATGACCGAACCACCTGGATTAACCATAGATTTGGCTTCTCCAACTGGTTTAAAGAGATAAGCTCCACTTCCATGACTAGAATAGAAAGCAATGTCTTCCCTTAAAGCCATCTTACTGCCATTTTTGTGGTTCTTTACATGCCGCAGGAGCCCATCCTGGACTGAGAAGGCCAATGTTTGATGTTGGTTTTGTATTTCAATCACCTCTTCTCCTATTTGAGAACATTTATAAGGAGGAGGACAGGAGAATGTATTCGGTGCATGCAAAATCTTCACTTGTGCAAGGTCTGCAGCCTTACATGACAGAGAATCCTTTACAGCAGAAATGAAGAAAGTTTGAATCCCCATGGGTGGAACCCGAGCCTGCCAGTGCAGCCGGTGCCTGCTGCCAACCTTGTCCTTGGCAATCACCCACTCAGGACTAACTTGACTGTCAACAGGTTCCCAGTCGGAGCCCATAACACATACATCTGTCCTCTCCACAAGGACCATCACAACCTGATTTACTCCCTCCTCAAGGGCGTTGTAAATGACCACTCTCTGTACTTGGTCGTAAACTACATCAACTATCTTCCTGACTGGCGGCACATCATGTGATGTTTGATCTTTCTCAGGCATAAAAATATTCAAGTCTGCATCTCTGCACACGCCTTCTTTGGCACTTCTACCAAGCAGTGCACCCATACCTTGTGCCATAAACCCCCGCAGGTCTAAGAGGGCCGAGTGCATCCTTCTTGCATAATCCACCACCACATGGTTCTTTGCAGTGCCAGTTATGCCATCATGGTGCTGAAATAATGCAAGTGTTCTACGAGCAGCTATTAGCTTCTCACTGAATGGCAAAGGAAAGCCGCTTTGATCTGATGTTTGACAGTATGCCAAGGAGAGTGAAAACAAGATATCAGCTGCCCGCAATGTCTCCTCCAAAACCCGGTCCACAGATTTATAGAAAGGACGTGACACATAATAGCCACTCCAATAATCATGCACCCTGTCTGCATAGGTGAAAAAATCTCCTGACAAAGAAGGGAACTTCAACTTGCCTTTTTGTGCACTCATTTCTGCCTTTGCAGCTGTGAAATAATCTTCTAAAGTCCCAAACTGCACTTCTGCCTTCAACTTAGGATGTGCATTGATATAATCAAAAATCTTCTGATAATTTTCAAATTGTAGATCTGCTTCTGCAATGGTGATGTAGCGAAAATCATCTCCAAGCGGCACGAGGAGTGTATTTGTCTTGTACAGGGTGGATTTCTTCCTATATTGATCCAACAATTTCTCAGACCTCTCTTGTACATTACTCGAAGTTATCTGTTGTGGATCATACCCCCATGGACAACGCTGGGCAGAGCCAAACCCTGGTAAACGCCAATAATCAAACTGACAACAGATGGCTGGTTCTGGCCCACAAGTGTGAGGAATGTCATAGGAATAAAATGGCATCATGTGGCAGAACATGTCGGTAGAATTGTATGTATCCCAGCTCTGCCTCCAGAAAAACTCCAAATTTTGTTCCTGTGCAAGAACTTTCTTTACCTCATAGTGTGTCCTCTGAATGAGCATATTCTGAAAACCCATTTGATTTAAAAGATAAGCCATTGTAGGTGAGTGTCCAAATGGATCAATTGCCCATGCATTTTTTGGAATGGCACCCACACTGTCCTGAAGCCACAGGTTTCCCTCCGTAATCTGCAATGCCGACAAGTTATTTTGGTTAGGCTAACAAAGGAAAGCACTCTAATGCTCACTCAGGCAGTCCCATGAAAGGAGGATATGAAAAGAGCATACTTGTTCAATGATGGCATAATAATGAGAATTCGCCTGTTACAAACATACCACTATCATTAGTACCTCTGATTGAGAAACCAAAGTTTTAAAAGTACAACTATCTTATGAATACCACCTTTAAACAACCTCAATACAATGGCCAACAATCAATTGGTGTTTGCTGTGCTGAAGTGTTGCATCAACAAGCAGTAAAGTCCATGGAACTTCCCCTTATACGAGCAACCTTAAATGACGACTCCACTTCAAATAATAATCAGAATCCAAATGAGGCTGCATTTGGGAAGCACCTTAAGCCTCTTCTCAGCTAGAAGCTAACTGCCTAATGGTGTCATGCTTATGGATCCAGCCAAAGCAAGAACTGGAAAGACTCTAGAAACGTACACCAAGCAAGCAAATAAGCGTAGGATTGACAAGGAATACTTATGAAAACAAGGTTAGGGGAGTTAAACACATACTATCATACTCCAACATGACCAAAGTTTTTGGAGATGGTCTGTTGTGTGGATTCACAACACGGTTTCCATCTCTCATGCATGGAGCATCACTAGGTTGTGTTTTCTTGTCTTTCCTCATGTGAAAGCATAGTCCTCTTTAAATTCTGAAATGCAGAATTGTCACATAGTTTTCTTGCAGCAGCAGACACTATACTGCCTTCACTTCATCCATGACTGAAGATCTCTAGTATGACGATACCCTATCGGACCATGAGGAGCATCCTCAACCCGAAAGGGATCTAGTGGAGTTCAAGCAGGAAGAGGTTGAGGGGATAGAAAAAACTTACTTCAAGGGGCCAATGGCCAAACTCCACGCTAATTTACACACTGATATTCAGCATTCACAGGATCAGGTGTTACGTCTCCGAAGGGCAGTGGTTGGTTCAACCACTACTGCAAGTACGGTTGCAATGGGTCCTTCGTTCACGCCAAATGCTTTTGCAAGCAAGAAGAAAGACAGGACACATGAGGTTGTAGACTCTTGGCTCAACCATTGGAATGTTCACTTTGAGTTTCACCCTTTCACGGATACCCGAAAGGTATAGATGGTGAGGGGTCTCCTAAAGGGGGAAGCCTTGACATGGTGGAGAGAGATCAAGAATAAATAAAGACTTTCAGCCCTTGGTTCTTAACAATGAATAGCACAATGTAGAGAAGAAGAGAGAGAGAGAGAGAGAGAGAAGACAAATACAAAGTATTAGGTTGTCTTTGCTTTATTGAATGAGTAGAATGACAGTATCTTGACTGTAAATAGCCTGGATTGAACTGACATGACTTGGGCTGCAAGGAAATGCTCGTGCCCACGTGTTGTCTTTGTTCTTCCTGTGCGGCAGCGTGATCTACTTGCCTGCGTCCGAAACTCGAACTCTCGTACTTGCAATGTGAAGCACAGGACTACTGCGTTAACTCTGCAATGGAGTTAGCCAAGGCAAAGGTATCTAGGAAGGGACCTCGGTGACAATGGAGGAGGAGGAGGAGGGGGAATCCTGAAGACGTAGCCGCTTCTCCAAGGCCTGAATCAAAGCCTTTTGCTCAAGCAGTTGTTCCCTACGTTGCATCATGAGATGCATAAATTGCTGGAACATTGCTTGCATATCTCCACTGCAAATGTGGCTTCCTAATGCAATTGTTGTAGAAGCAACAGTTTCTTCAAGGATTTGGTGTTCTCTCTCATCATCAAATTTCGCCAGTGGGAGTGGTTAATTTTTTCCCTAACCGCAAATAAACCATCCACTATGTGTGGGAGACATTTCCGGTCGCTTCCAAAGGCTATAAACCAACCGTCCTTTGGAAAAGAGTCACACATGAATGGGGAGTGCTACTAGTGCCTATAAACCAGCCACACAAGTAGAAAAAGAAATTCGTTTCTTTTTTTCTTGGCTAAATTTCTTCACCAAAAGGCAAAGCTCTGATACCATTGTAAGATGCGGAAGCTTATAGACGAGGATTATACTTTGATAAATACTTTCAGCCCTTGGTTCTTGACAATGAATAATAAAGAAAGAAAGATATATTAAGCGTCTACTAAAGACCCAATGGGCCTGTGAGACCAAAGTGATACAATAATGTCCATGGCATATCTCATCATGGAATGGAAAATATAAAAGAGAGAGAGAGAGAGAGAGAGAGAGAGAAGACAAATACACAATATTGCGACCCAAATACCCGTGAAGGGCCCCCACCACATATCGTGTATTTGCTTTATTGACTGAGTAGAACGACAATATCTTGGCTGTAAAGAGCCTGGACTGAACTGACTTGACTTGGACAGCTCCCTTGGCGAGATACCTTTCAACCTGAAGTCTAATCCCTTGATCTACACCTTTCCACGTTGCTTTGGCCCTTCACTTGGCTTGTCTACAGCCCTCAACTTTCAGCACTTGTAGAAAATGAGATGATTTATGCTCTATGCTGCCTATTGCTTATATATGACCAAAGTATGCTAGTCGGTTTACATAAGGAGCTGTCGGCCAGTTTTCAGCAACCCATGACCTGAATAAACATCATAAATGAGGCGCCTTTTCAGACGTGTGGTTATTAGCGCTGGCCGACCTGGCCAACTGTCACGTGCATCCTACACTTGGATGGTTTCAATGCAGTTGAAGCTACATCCGAGTTGGACTATGCAACGATGTGTTTCACGTCAGTTGGTTAAAGCCATATGCAGGTCTGATCCCTTCAAAAATTAAATACGAGGTGGAACCACATATTATTGATGAAGCAAAAGTTATGGTTCCAGAACAGATCCTTTTGCACCGTTCCAAGCATGGCTCAGGCCAAAGGCAAAGACAATTCCTCACGAAGTTTCAAGACCGAGGGACCCACGAGGCGGTATGGCTTAACAAAGAGTTTTTCGACGACTATCCGACGTTATTGACGGATTATTTGGAGGCTATGCAGCTTCCGTCAAGTTAAGCATAAGGGGATGTCACGTGCATCCCGCACTTGGATGCCACGTAGACATATCTATACAGAAGGTGCGGGACCTGGGATGGAAAACTAGTCCCATGTGAGCCCAGTCCGGGACAGGTCAGCCAGGGTTCCATCCAAGTCGTCTGAGGTCAGGTGTGCGTTGTCTTGCACATGAGTCCAAGGTCCGGTGTGCATTGTCCTGCACATGAAACAGTGCCAGTCCGTGCTATGAGTCTCCCTCTGGAATGATGACAGTGACTCTGTGTATCTGGTATGAAAATGGATGCCAAAGCACTGTGTAGACAGTTAGGGTTTGCATGTAGGAAAAGGGGGCAGCCTGTAGGGCTATCCCAAGGACTCTTGTGGGCATGGAGAAAGTGTAAGACAACCCCCATAAGGGCCAAGAAGGCCCTGGCTGTACCCACCAGCCATGGGAGGGCCATAGGAGGGCTGTGGGACAGCCCTAGGGCCTTTGCAAGGGTAGCCAACTCGTTATCCAGCCCTAGGGGACTGTAGGGCAATGTGTGGGGCAGCCCATACAGGCTGCCCAGCAGCCCATTTCTCATGCGCCTAGTGCCCAGCCCAAATGTGGAATCATGCGCAGCATTTATTAGGCTTTTTGCTGTATTTTATCAGTCGTGGAGCAAATCTGAGACAACCGACTGCTTTTGAGCCAGCCGGCTGGTCTTCCTAGAGGGTATAAATACCCCAGCCCACAAATCATTTGTTCATTTCATCATTTACCAAGTGCTGAAGCTGAAGCAATGGCCAGGACAGCCTAGTACCAAGCTAACGCAGAAGGGGTGAAGGATTGAAGGTCAAGGGCAGAGATGCATCTCAGCCAAGAAGGTTCAGCCAGTCTTTTATTTCAGTATTTTACATCATTCTAATAAAAGCAAATACACCATTCGTGATGGGGACCCTACAGAGGGTATTCGGGACCCAATACTGAGTCCTCTTCTCCCTCTCTCTCTCTCTCTCTCTCTCTATTTTTCTGCACATCTACATTAAGTTTTGTGCGTTAATTTCGTCACGACAAGTGTGCTGATTTCTGAGCATTGAAGTTATCGATCTTCCCCAAAGCTTCCGCATGTTACAGTGGTATCAAAGCCTAGTTCAAGAGTAGCAAGAAACCAGAATTTTTTCTCGCTCGTGTGGTTGGTTTTCAGACTTCGGTGGACTACCCCTTTCGGAGTGACTCCTGTCCCTCGAAGGACGGTTGGTTTTCAGCCTCCAGAAGTCTCCCACACACACAGTGGATGGTCAAATTGTGCTCCGGAAAGGAAGTGCGTTTTCCTGCTATGGCGAGCTTCGACAACGAGAGAGACCAAGAACCTTGGGACCAGAGTGCACCGGGCAGCCCAGCTAGGGCAACAAGCTTGAGTGTTACAGAGATGTTCCAGCAGATGATGCGAGCAATCACAGACCAGACGACCAAGTTGGAAGAGCAGAAGGTGCAGATCCTAGCTCTGGAAGAGCATACCCATTCTCCAGCGCCGCATTTTCCATCTCCTCCTCCCTCTCCTTCCGTATCCCCGATTCCAGATCCTCTACACAGGGACCCTCTCGCAGGGTCACGACCGCAGTCGAGTTCTTTGCTTGAGTTGCAGCTGCGTGCATTGGAGATCCGACAACGTGAAGACGAAGCCATGCGACGCGTGGAACATGAGCGTTACCTTGCAGCTTTGGACGCCAGATTGACGCCAGCGGAGCCCTCGAATCATTTTCTCGAGAAAATGAACTTCAGTAAGTATAATGGTTGACTCAACCCCACAATTCTTCATTCATGGTTGCATCAGTTTGAAGCTTACTTTGCCGCAGTTAGAAAGACAGATACTGACAGAGTGATCTTAGCCATTTGGTACTTGGAAGGTGAGGCCATTCCTTGGTGGACTCAGTGGGCTCATGCCCACACCAGATTAGGTATGGCAACTTATGTGTGGGACGAGTTTGTCCGCGACCTTAAGTAGCGGTTTCTACCGCCACATTACCTTGAGCGACTCGAAGACGAGTTCATGGGAGTGCATCAAAACGCACAACCAGTCCTTCAATTTGCCAATAGAATTTTGACTTTATGTTTGCAATTAGGCTTATCTGATTCAGACAAGAAAGTGCAGTTTTTCTATGGCCTTGACAAGAAAATCGAGTGGGAGGTGCGTATGTTTAGGCCAGCCACCTTCGAAGACGCACTCTCACTTGCGTAGAGTGCAGAAATGAAGCATAATGGTGGCAAGCCCAAGTCTTCCCAACTGGCTACTCCCAAGGCTACCGCCTCGGGGGAAAAAGGCCAGAACCAAACGGGGTCTTCCCTAGGACAGAGCACGATAGCCTCTAGCTCCAAGAACTCGAACAATGCGTCCAAGCTTACTCCAGATCAGAAAGCGGAGGTAGGTAAGACAGGTGGCAAGTTGAGTGCTGAGAGGAGATTACTGACTACAAGGAGGGTAGGTGTTTCTTTTGTTATACAAAAGGCCACACTTCTCGGGAGCGTCCTAAGAAGACTACCGCTCCAAAGACCGCCTCCACACCTTTCGTGGCGAGCCCAACTCCCACACAAACCCCAGTGGCTGCCCCTAGTTCTTCAAATCCCAATGCTTCAGTTGGTGCAATCATTAGCCGGGAGCTCGAAGATATGCAGAAGGGTGCCCATGACCAAGAGTGTGAGCGCAACGAATTGCTCAAGACCTTTGGCTATATAAGTGGCCAGAGAGTCATTGTCTTGTTTGACAATGGCAGCACGGAGGACGTGGTCACGGAACAGGCCGCTCGGTGTGCCCATTTCGTCTTGACTTCGGTGGACAAACAAGTTGAGGGTTTTAGCACAGGCATAACAACGAGTGTCAAGTATGAAGCTCTAGGTGCTAAATTAGTTATTTAGGGCATAGAGTTTGTGCCCCTCTTGTAGGAGCAGACATAATTTTGGACATTCAGTGGTTTCACAAGTTCCTTCCTGATGTACAGTGGGACAAGCACACTTTCCAGATTAATCCGAATGTGTCAAACGCCCCAGTGACCATTAAGTGTGAGCCAGGAATTCCGAACTTTCCACTCATGAGCCACTTACAAGCTAAGCGAGCAGTTCGGAAAGGCGCACATTGTGCGATGATATACATCAAGACGGCCCAAACAGTGGCCAGTGCTTCCGAGAAGTATTTGTCTCTCCATGAAACGTTTCAGAAGATTTTTCTTCGGAACAATCCCCCTCCCCAGCTCTCCCCCCTCCCCCCAGACCAGAGGACCACAAGATTGACCTCCTCCAAAGCTCGGAACCCCCGAGCAAGTTTCCATATCGCCTTTCCAAGGCAATGGAATCGGAGTTGGACCACCAACTCCAAGAATTGTTGCAATCTGGCTTCATCCGCCCCAACGTGTCACCATTTGCAGCATCAATCTTGTTTGTCAAGAAGAAAAATGGGTCTTCTCGTTTGTGTGTTGATTATCGTGCACTCAATAAGCTGACTATCAAGAGTAGATTCCCAATGCCTCAAATAGATTATATTCTCGAGAGGCTGAATGGAGCTAAGGTGTTCTCGAAACTCGATTTAAAGAGTGGGTACCACCAGGTGCAAATTGTGGAGGGAGACATCTCCAAGACAGCCTTCCATACAGAACATGCCCATTATGAATTTCATGCCTTTTGGCTTGACGAACGCCCCAACTACATTCAATTGCATGATGATGCGTGTTTTCCATTAATTAATTTGAAAGTGTGTGTTTATATTTCTCGAGGACATACTAGTTTTTTCAGCTACGGTTGAGCAGCATGACATTGATGTGGAGAAAGTCCTTAAGTTGCTCGAAAGCAACGAGCTCTACGTCAATGCAAAGAAGTCGGAATTTTATTTGTTCCAGGTGCATTACCTTGGATACATAATAAGTGCAAAAGAAATTCGACTTGATCCGGCTAAAGTGACCGAGATTGTCAATTGGGAAGTACCTCGGGTAACTTATGACATCAGATCATTTGTGGGTATATACCAGGTATACTCCACCCACATAGACAAGTTTTCTGACCTCTCGACGGATTTCGTCGATCTGCTAAGGGTGTCAAGACAAGAGGACAACGGATTCGAATGACTCCACAAGCGTTGGAGGCATTCAAGAACCTCAAGGTGGCTTTATCAGAAGCGCCTTGTTTAGCACTTGCCTCGTGGGACGAGCCATTTCAGGTGATCACCGATGTGAGTAACATTGCAATTGGCGGTGTATTACAACAGAATGGTCATCCAGTAGCTTACATGTTTCGAACGTTACTGCCCGCACAGAAGAATTACTCGGTCTACGATCATGAACTCCTTGCAGTTATACAGGTATTGAAACATTGGAAACATTTTCTTTATGGCCATGACTTTGAGATTAGCACTAACCATTAGGCATCACACTGGATTCACACAATGCCAACTCCACAGTGGAGTGACCGACAACACCGCTGGAGCCAAATATTCCAGCAATTTGGTGGTATGATTCAATACCTTCCAGGAAAGGCCAATCCAATGGCCGATGCTTTGAGCAAGAAGGGACAAGTGGCTTCGATTCAGACCACTAGACTCGACCTTATTGGTACAGGACTAGACGACATGAAGCACACTTACGCGGATTTCGAGAAATTCGACATATAGTGGGAACAGACATTGGATACCACAAGACCATGCCACTTTCTGATACGCGATGGTTGGCTTTTCTACAAAGACCGACTATGTGTCATGCAGTTGTTCAGGGCAGCTCTTCTCCATGACGCCCATGACGCCATTGCTGGTGGTCATCGGGACATGAATTCGACTTTGGAGAAATCGGAACGGCAATATTATTGGCCAAAGATGAGGCGAGATGTGTTTTCATATGTACAACGCTGTCATATTTGTCAAAAGGTGAAAACTCCTCATGGAAAGAAGATAGAGTTATTACAGTCCTTGCCAATTCCTAAGGGACCTTTCCAAGATATTTCAATGGACTTTGTCACGAATCTGCCTCCCAGTCCAAGAAAGCGTAATACTCAATGCTTAACTATTGTTGATAGATTTAGCAAATTTGTTATGCTTATTCCATGCAGGGCCAATGTGACCACCGAGGACGTTGCCCAGTTGTTCATTCGGCATTGCTACCCGATTGAAAGGATTCCTAGGACCATAGTGTCAGACCAAGATGCCAAATTTACCAGTCATTTTTGGAGGGCATTGTTTGATAACTTTGGCACTAAATTGAATTTTTCTAGTGCATTTCACCCACAGACGAAAGGCCACACAAAGATCTACAACCAATTGGTCCTTTATGTGCTGAAGTGTTATGTCAACGATCAGCAAGGTAAGTGAGAATCATATTTGCCTTTAGTTCAAACTGTTTTGAATGATTCTTTTTCTTCAGCTATTGGCAAGACTCCATATGAGACAGCATTTGGAAGACCATTCCAATCGTTTTTGACCAGGACCTCGTCTTCAATACCTGAAGCGAACAGAGTAACGACGTCTTACCATGAGATTTTAGAGTTAGTAAAAGATAGGTTGGCTAAAACGCAAGAGGCCTACACTCGATAGGCTAATAAGGACCGAAGGGATATGAAGTTTTCGGAAGGGGATTGGATTTATCTTCGGATTATGAAGCAAAGGTTGAAGCAATTGGGCAAGTGATGCCCAAAGTTGTCTTTCAGGAGCTTCAAACCTTTTCCCATCCAGAGAAAGATCAATGAGGTTTCAATGCAGTTGAAGCCACATCCGAGTTGGACTATGCACGATGTGTTTCACGTCAGTTGGTTAAAGCCATATGCAGGTCTGATCCCTTCAAAAATTAAATACGAGGTGGAACCACATATTATTGATAAAGCAGAAGTTATGGTTCCAGAACATATCCTTTTGCACCGTTCCAAGCATGGCTCAGGCCAAAGGCAAAGACAATTCCTCACGAAGTTTCAAGACCGAGGGACCCACGAAGCGGTATGGCTTAACAAAGAGTTTTTCGACGACTATCCGGCATTATTGACGGATTATTTGGAGGCTATGCAGCTTCCGTGAAGTTAAGCAGAATGGGGATGTCACATCCATCCCGCACTTGGATGCCACGTAAACATATCTGTACAGAAGGTGCAAGACCTGGGATGGAAAACTGGTCCCATGTGAACCCAGTCCGGGACGGGTCAGCCAAGGTTCCATCCCAGTCGTCCAAGGTCAGTTGTGCATTGTCCTGCACATGAGTCCAGAGTCAGGTGTGCATTGTCCTGCACATGAAACAGTGCCAGTCCGCGCTGTGAGTCTCCCTCTGGAATGATGACAGTGACTCTGTGTATCTGGTATGAAAATGGATGCCAGAGCATTGTGTAGACAGTTAGGGTTTGCATGTAGGAAAGGGGGCCAGCCCATAGGGCTACCCCAAGGACTCTTGTGGGCATGGAGAAAGTGTAAGACAACCCCCATAAGGTCCAGGAAGGCCCTGGCTGTACCCACCAGTCATAGGAGGGCCATAGGAGGGCTGTGGGACAGCCCTAGGGCCTTTGCAAGGGTAGCCAACTGGTTATCCAGCCCTAAGGGACTGTATGGCAATGTGTGGGGCAGCCCATACAGGCTGCCCAGCATCCAGTCCATCATGCGCACAGTGCCCAGCAGCCCATTCTCATGCACCTAGAGCCCAGCCCAAGTGTGGAATCATGCACAGCATTTATTAGGCTTTTTTCTGTATTTTATCAGCCGTGGAGAAAATCTGGGACAGCCGATTGCTTTTGAGCCAGCCGTCTGGTCTTCCTAGAGGGTATAAATGCCCTAGCCCACAAATCATTTGTTCATCTCATCATTTACCAAGTGCTGAAGCTGAAGCAAGGGCCAAGACAGCCTAGAACCAAGCTAAACGTAGAAGAGGTGAAGGATTGAAGGTCAAGGGTAGAGATCCATTTCAGCCAAGAAGGTTCAGTTAGTCTTTTGTTTCAGTATTTTACATCATTCTAAGAAAAGCAAATACACCATTCGTGGTGGGGGCCCTACAGAGGGTATTCGGGACCCAATATTGTGTCCTCTTCTCCCTCTCTCTCTCTCAATTTTTTTGCACATCTACATTCAGTTTTGTGAGTTAGTGTGCTGATTTCTGAGCATTGAAGTTACCGATCTTCCTCGAAGCTTCCACATGTTACACCAACAGGGCTCTTAATGGGGCTTTACGGGCCATAGAATGGCATGTGGGCTGCCCCAAAACATGCCCAAGTGGAGGGCAGCAAAGTGAGCCTTTTGCCCATGCACTTCCGGCAACTACCTACATGTTCTAAAATCTTATGGCTGAAAGCCTAACAATGCATGGTACACCTCTACATAATTCAAGAGGATGACACCTAAGTGCGGGACTGCACTACCTTCATGAGCGGTGTTGGGACTCACACACTCACACAGTTTAGGGTTTCCTGAAGATTAGGGTTAGTTGCAGAAACAGGAAGCTCATACAAAGAGAGAGAGGAGAGAGAGAGAGAGAGAGCAAGACACAAAGAGTGTGGTGATCACAAATGCAAGTCAACCCTTGCATATGAGTCACATCCATATAATATAGAAGTACAAAAGTTATATGGATAGAGTGTCCTTTCACACTTGATATCCAAGGGGAAAAACCACATGGGAAAAAAGTGCCCTTGGTTAAGCCCTGTTCACACGTAGCACTACTATAAGTGAGCATCTGCCTACAAATCCCCCGTGTAGTGGAAGTGTGAACCTGTACAAGGTAGCAGATCACTCTCTGTATGAGTAAGCCCAAAGCTTTGCGGAAAGCTTCAAACTTCTCTTGAGGTAAAGCCTTTGTGAACAGATTTGCAACATTATCCTGTGTAGGGCAGTAAGATAAACTCATCTCCCTTGCATGTAGCCTCTCTCTAACATAGTGATAATGAATCTCAATGTGCTTGGTACGTGTATGAAATACGGGATTTCGTGCCACGGCCATAGCACTCTCGCTATCAGTGAGAATGGTGGTGGGTGTCTACTGACACTCACGAAGATCAGCCAATAATCTCCTCAACCATACACAATCTACTGTAGCTATGAAGACTGCCCTATACTCAACCTCGCAAGTAGATGTGGCAACAGTGGGTTGCTTTTTGCTCAACCAAGATATGCATGAACTGCCAAGTAAAAACAATTCCCACTCGTGAATTGCTTGGTATCATAATCACCAGCCCAATCTGAATCACTGTATGCATAAAGTTGCAAGCTGCCCCCCTAGGATAGAACAAACCAAGATCCAAGGTACCCTGAAGATAACAAAAAATAAGTTTGATTGCTTGCCAATGCTTTGTGCCTGGACTGTGCATGAATTTGCTTAACAGAGACACCCCAAAAGCTATGTCAGACCTCGTGTTACACAAGTAAATCAGGCATCCCACATGGCTTGTGCACCTAATGCTCATTCTCCTGTGCTTCTTCATAAGAAGAAGGCTCTTCTAAATCAAAGAGACCACCGATGGCTAATGCAAACTCCTCATGATGCATATTCAATGCATGGCTAGAACTAGCCCTTGTTCTACCTGTGAGTGGAGCTGCAAGTTTGCTATCTTGCAAAGTTTTCAAAAACCATCTTGGCACCGAACTTGGCTATGTCTATGGCTGTTTGCTCTTCCCTGACAAGATCTTCAACTTCTTTCATAGAAGGGGGCTGAATTGCTGGCTGATCTAAATCCCCCCCTAATTGCAATGGGTAATAGCCTATCAAACATGTCTTGTATGCCTGTATCATTACTTTTATACAAGCTGTACATGGGCTGAACTGAATTTTCAGCAAATACGACATCTCTACCAACAAAAATCCGACGTGTTGTTGGATTATAAAGACGGTATCCTTTGCTCTCATTACTGTGGCCCACAAAAATACATTTTATTGCTTTATCATCTAGCTTTGTTCGAAGTTGTTCTAGCACATGCACCCAAATGTACGCATATAATCCACTTTTGGCTTTTGGCTATACCAAGCCTCAAATGGTGTTATGGTTTTCAAAGCTTTTGTTGGACACCTGTTCAACACATGAGTTGCACACATTAAAGCTTCCATCCAAAAATTGTGAGGCTACACCATTCTGTTGTGCTGTGTAAGACACAATACATAGGTGTTTGATGCCCTTTGGAAGCATATAATCCTTGAATGCAAAGTGTCGAAAGCATGTAAACACCTCTACTTTCGCTTTCAAGGGGTAAAACCAAGTAAACCTGGAGTAGTCATCAATGAATGTGACGAAATAAAGATGCTCCCCTATGGATGGTGTCCACATTGGACCACATACATCACTGTGTATGAGCTGTAATTTACTTTAAGCTCTAACAGCTCCATCCCTGGGGAATGGTTTTCGATGCATCTTTCCCAAAATACACCCCACATACATGTCTTGTTGGAGACTCAAGAGGCGGCATATTATCAACCATATGATACTTCTGCAAAAACATCAAACTTTGAAAATTTACATGCCCAAAATGAGCATGCCAAAGCTCTGCATCATGCATAGCAAAGGTGTGGGCAGCCACTGTATGTGCATCATAAGTACACTTGGCATAGCTGTCCGGCTTATACAAGCCTTTGTATAATGTTCCGGAAGTGACTATTTCATAATCCTTTGATGGGTCTTTCACCAAACACTTCCCACCTTCAAATTCAACATTTAAACCTTGGTCGTTTATGGCTGAGACAGAAAGCATATTTTTCTTTATCCCTGGAACATACAACACTTTTGTCATATATATATATATTGGCACCATTGGCTGCAACAAGTATAACATTGCCAATTCCTTTACTGGATAAGTGGTATGATATGCACATGATACAGTGCGACCATTTGAAGCATAAATTAAGTGCTGAAATACATCTTTGCATGAAGTGATGTGGCTCGAAGCACCACTATCAAAATACCATGATACATCCTGTCTGTCAAATGCAATGCAAGCATATCATTGTCTGAAGCACTTGGTGTGTCACTAGTGCATGTGACCAAAAAAGTGTGCTCTTCCTGAATTACATTAGCCAATTGCTTTGCTTTGTCATCAGAAGAGTCTACTACTCAATGCCTACATCTTTCTTTTTCTCTTTTGCAATCCGCTTTCTACGTTCATTGATGTAGTGGCCATGCTTATGGCAGTAATGACATTTGCGCTTCTTTTTAGGCTGTTTGCATCCCCTTTATCAGACTTTTCACCACCAGAAGAGGACTGTCCATGACCAACCTTAGTAGACTGGTGTCCCCCATACTTAAAGCTCTTTGCTTTACCCTTATCCTTGGCTGTAAATGCCTTGTCTCCACCACGGTTGCTAGATAGGTTTGCTCTTGTTTGCTCTTCTTGCAAGAGTAAACCCACCAGCTCTTCAAAAGTGATGGGATCAGCACCTCCTCTCATAGAGAGGTTGAGAAAGGTGTGAAAGCCTAAGAAGGAAGGTGGTAAAGAATGAAGAGTGTTGGTGACCGGCTGTTTGTATGGGATAACCTCATCAATGTTGAGCAATTGTTCCAACAAATGTTTCACTTTGGTGAGATAATATGACATGGAGTCACCCTCATCCATAGAAAGAAGATCCAATTGCCTCTTCAAGTAGGCAACTCTTGCCTCGTTGCGTACCTGATACATTGCTTCCAATGTGCCCCATGCAAGCTTCGATGTCTTGCAAGACCGACTGTGTGGAATAATAGACCTTTTCACTGAAAGGGCTATCAAGGACACGGCATGTGCATCCCTGGAGTCCCATCTTTTCTGCTCTTGTGTGGAAGCAAGTTCTACTACAAGAGCTCTTTAAGCACCTTCCCATTGAGGCGTTGCTGGCTATATGGTAAGTGGGCGTATGTCATCACTAGTGACCACACACAATGCCCCAAAGCCCTTTGCTTACCATCCAACTTGTCCTCTTGGGAGAGCACACCAAATACATCTGTAGCATTTTGAGCCATGTAGACAAAATACACCTGCAAGCAAACCAAGCATCAATGTGCACTGCCAAGCAACCAAATGTCCTATGCAAATTTTTGCCTCCAACATGAAGCAAGTATAAACCTGCACCAAAGTGTCCAAGTACACTCAATGTGTATACATATGTGACAAATCACTGTTGTAATCCCCTGTTACATGCTCCAAACTGAAAAGCCCCAATTTTTATGCACTACAATTGCTTCAATGTGCAATCAATTGCCCAATTTTCACAAGAGCCCCGCAATTGGGAGAAAAACCCCGAATTCTAAGCAAAGCAAAATGTTCAATTTTGTTCAAATTGAGAAGTCTGTAGATGGTGGTTCTTGACCATAGCCTTCAATTTTCCATGCAAAGGGAAATTTTGCCAAACCCCCAAAATTCTCTGACCCCTGTACCAAAATGTCTACAAATTGACATGTCCAACAAATTTATTTATTTCTTTTAATTTGAACACCTGCAGGTGGTGACCTTGGTGGTGGGTAGCAGACGGCAAGGTACAATAGGAGACGGGCCGAAGACGGTGGCGAGCAAATGGGGAGGTACAGGGCATCGGAGTTGCAAGGTATGTTAGTGCTGAAGACGATGGCGCGTCAGTGCTGCAAGGCGTCGGAGTTGCAAGATGGTGAGGCTGTAACGGCGAGATCAACGGTGGGCTGTTGTAGGTAAGGCAACAACGTACGACGACACGCTAGACAGCAAGGGAAACAGACGGCAACTGTGACACGTTGGACGAAAAGTCCACGGGGCGAACAGACGACGATGGCGTCCACTAGGGGAACAAATGGCGACGAGACGGTGGACAGAAATGGAACAGACGGCGATGAGGCGTTGGACGGAAACGGCACGGGCCATGGCTGGGCAACAGAAACGCCTCCAAGTTTTTTTGCGAAAAATGGCCCTTTGCCACAAGTGTGGCGGAGCTCAACCGAGCGCCGCCCACTGTGGTGCGAGCTTAGCCCGTGGGCTGGACAGTGGTGGAGCCCTCCCCACTACCACCGCCATGTGTGTGTGTGTGTGTGTGTTTGGGGGGGGGGGGGGGGGCTTGAGCAGAACTTGCAACTGCGTGGGCAGCTGCTGGCGACGGAACTGTAGAAGCAATCAACGGACGGAATTTTCGAGAACAGGAAACGTGCTCTGATACCATTGTTGGGACTCACACACTCACACATAGTTTAGGGTTTCTTGCAGATTAGGGTTAGCTCCAGAAACAGGAAGCTCACACAAAGAGAGAGAGAGAGAGAGAGAGAGAGAGAGAGAGAGAGTGGTGCATCCATATAATATAGAAGTACAAAAGTTATATGGATAGATGTCCTTTCACACTTGATATCCAAAGGGAAAAACCACATGGGAAAAAAGTGGCCTTGGTTAAGCCCTGTTCACACGTAGCACTACTATAAGTGAGTAGATGCCACCATGTACGGGACTTGCACACTTGACAATGGACTCTAAAATGGATCCTTGGCTGACTCGTCCCAGACTGGGGCTCAGTAAGGGCCAGTTACCACTCTAGGTCCTGCACACCTGTTGTGTACGGATATGGCAGCCTGTGCGCAGCAGTACAACACATGGGGTTGTTGGCACAGCACAGAAGAACTGTTGGCGCAACAGAGCAGAGCAGAGAGAGAGAGAGAAGGAACCGCAGGGGGTGGGGGGGTTGTCAGTGTAGAGGCAGCTGATGCTGTACACTGACAAGAACCAGGGTGCCAAATGCTAC
Source organism: Cibotium barometz (assembly GCF_041138505.1). Lineage (NCBI taxonomy): Eukaryota > Viridiplantae > Streptophyta > Polypodiopsida > Cyatheales > Cibotiaceae > Cibotium > Cibotium barometz. The sequence continues at coordinate 14,995,047 of NC_141083.1, forward strand.
TGAGCATTTGCCTTAAAAAAACAGCATGCTTTCTGTTTTAAGCTTTTTTTAGACAAAACACCCCCAGAATAGCTATTGCCGCTTTTACCCTCCATTGCAGCTTGCTTTCTACCACCTTATAAATAAGATTCTTGGCCACTTTTGGGAGTTTCTAGAAAGGGGCACCCAGTTCTTTTGAAGGGATAAAGCATTATAAGTTTTTTTTTAAAGCTTGGGTGGCTACCTATTTAATTAAGCACATAGTCCCTCTTAAACCATCACACCTTGAGAGTCTTACCAGTGTGATCGGCATGGGACAAAACTCTGGGGAGCAGAATTCGCACTTCACTTTTTGTACACGGAACATTAGGTAAATGGTTCATGCAATGATCTCACAAAATTTTTCACAGGAGTTATTTGTGATTTTCCCCTTTTACTTTCATGAACATCCACAATAAGCATGTATTTTATTATGCCCTTGTAGCAGCAGAAGAAACCCTTTTCTACCTATTCATGGTCAAAACAGCCATGGAGTAGCATGACCATTAGATTGCCTTTTGAGAGTGAAATAGGCACTTGTTTCATGTGGCACCTTCTTTCACCTCTCAGGCATATGTGGGTGAAAAGGAGCAAACACAGGAGAAAAGCAAGCATTGGCAGACATTATGTTTTTATAGCATAGACCAATGGGGAAGCTTGGTTTGCTTCTATAGGATATTTTGTGCTTGCCTGCATCACCAAACCCTTACCTCATCGTGCAAGGCATTAATCCTTCGTTGTCGTACCTTATGGGGTGGTTGTTTGGGGAGTGACTTGATCTGAGTAGATTTTTGTCTTTGCAGCGGAACAGTTTGGGTTTTTCCTTCATGATTCTTTCCAGATACCTGATGACTCTTTCCCCTCCATTAGAGGGTAACCGACGACCGTGGCCTTCACATCCATGGGGAGCAGACATAGGTGGAAGGAGAGTTGCTTGAGTAAGTAGCGAGAAGCAGATTTCTTGATAGCTTCTTGATTTGTATGCGCTCGTAATGCCTTAGCTGAACAACTTGGACCACATTTCCCCTTGATTACCTAGACTCGTGGTGGACTGATCTAAAGTAGTAGATCTGGACCAGTGCAAGGGTGATCTGAGGGAAGGGACCTAAGAGTGGTTGATCTCTTGGGATGTTCAAATGGAGATACACACCATGGAGATATATACCTTGATGTCCCATCTAATACGCCATATCTAACAGATTATTGTTCTAGATATCTGAGTGGGTCTAGACCTTCTGGGGAACAACCTTGACCTATAGAGAAGCGTTTATTGTAGAGAACATTGACTTGGGAGACCAAAGAGCCTTCTTTGGCTGGTCTTGCCAAGGTAACCTTGAGTTTGTTTAGATGAACTCTTGGATGAGGATGAACTTGGGTATTTATTCCTGACCCGTATGTTGCAAAGTGGAAACGCACATCTTTTGTGGGGATACTAGGGATTGTAGGCTACCTAGTGTGAACTAGAAGAGGATGCAAAGGATTGATAGCATGACTTCGATAGTGCTATGTATATGTCATGTGCAAGACATGCACTGGCTAATCCCAAGCTAATCCTGAAGAGGCAACAAGATAAAGACAGATCAGAACCTATTGTGGCGAGGGATTTGATTGGTGGTGGACATGGAGGGCTGTCGGCCAGCATATACAAGCGTATGATCAGTCGACTGCAGCAAGTTTTATGGTTTTTGTCTAGAAGCTGCCGACCAGCAGTCGACCAATTCACTATATCTTACCAAGCCTATAAAAGGCAACATTGCTCAACGATTTGAAGCATTCAATCCAGCATTGGGCTGGATCGTAGACTAGGATTAGATTAGGTATTTTACTACCTTTTCAAGGCAGCCTATGGCTGTAGGATTTGTACATCCTTTTTGTACCATATGAATATATTGAATACTAAGCTATCTCTCTCTCTTTTCTCTCTTCTGCATGCGTTTTGCATCAACATGTTCCCAGATGGTGTTTAGGGCTCAAAGAAGACTCCCAAAGCTTTCGCATGTAACATTGGTATCAAAGCATTAGGCTCAGCAAGGCAAAACATTGATTCAATCCAAGATGAAGGTGCACAAGTCCAAGGCACAGGAAAGTGCACAGGTACGAGGCCCAACTTCCAAGGCAAGGAACACAAGACATGGAAGAATTCCAAGGAGGTTGGTTGGTGGTGTTCCACAAAGCCCAAGGGAATGGCAGTCCTGTGAGTCAAGTGTCACTTGGGGCACACCAGGAAAGGCTTTCAGGCAACGGTTCCAGGGGAGGATGATCCTCAAAGGCGTGGAGTGAGAGTGCCAAGCTCATTTCTTAGAAAAGAAGACCAGAGAAAATGTTTAGGGACAAGGCAGGAACGGAATGGAGACTAGATGGAACAAATGCATAGATCTTCATTAGAGTTAGAGTGGATTTGGAGACCGGGCCGGGTGTTCAGTGAAAAGGTTGCTGGACTGAATGCTTCAAATCCTTTAGCAATGTTGCCTTTTAGGCTTGGAAAGACATAGTGAACTAGCCGACTGCTGGTCGGCCAGCTTCTGGACAAAAACCATAAAACTTGATGTAGCCAATTGATCATACTCTTGTATATGCTGGCTGACAGTCCTCCATGTCCACCACCATTCAAATCCCTTGCCATAGTAGCAACCCATGCTCCAAAACTCTGGTTTTGATCTGTCTTTATCTTGTTGCCTCTTCAAGATTAGCCTGGGATTAGCCAGTGCATGTCTTGCACATGACATCCCCCTCTGGTAAACTTGATGACGGGATTCCAATCCGTGTTCTTGGATGACTGTCATCATCCCATTCTCTATTCCTAGAGTCCCTCTATCATCCTTCCTTGGGCTAGATCATAGACTAGGATTAGATTAGGTATTTGGCTACCTTTTCAAGGCACCCTATGGCTGTAGGATTTGTACATCCTTATTGTACCATATGAATATACTGAATACTCAGCTATCTCTCTCTCTCTCTTCTCTCTCTTCTGCATGCGTTTTACATCAGCATGTTCCCAGATGGTGTTTAGGGCTCAAAGAAGACTCCCAAAGCTTCTACATGTAACAATATATGTCACATGCACTCTGCACTCAATGCATGGTGACAAGATGGCTCATCATCAGCAGTGCAACATTTGTACATTATTAGAACCCAGTAGGATGATATTTGTCGTACGCTGTGACCCCATTGTATATCCTCAGTCCAGGATAAGTCAGGCACGAGCTACGTAGATCATTCCTCAACCTTAGCGGGTCGGTCAGTCAATCAAGTCCCTTAACCCACTTGGAGAGAATCATTCATGCATGTAGAGGCAGTAGAAGCCTTAGGGTTTGCATCAGAAAGCACTCTGCATTTTGCATAACATGCATTATGCCTATGCGTCATTTAGAACATCACAGAAGCCTTAGGAAATTTGCTAGGATTTATCTGGTATTTTTTCCAATATTTTATAGTATTTTATTAGCATTTAATGCCATTTTATAAACATAAAGTTTATTAAATTTATGACCAGCCAGCCAACTTGACCAACTCCCAACTAGTATAAATAGGCATGCATTGTGCTTAGAAGCCCATTCAGCCATCACAATCCAGGCGCCTTCTTCCTCAGCCCTAGGAGCATACCAGCCTGCAGCCAGTAGTCCCCTCTTCACATCAGGCTTGCGTTTGCCTCTTCAGCACCTCTGGGCATCTGCGTTTAGCCTACAGCAGTCCACAGTCCTTAAACACAGCAGTACAACTCCACGGGCCAGTATCCAGCAAGGCTTCCTGCATTTTCTGCATATCCAGCAACCAGCCTGTGCACAGTACCCCCCTACAGTCCTAAGTTTTCAGTTCTACAGCAGTTCTCAGCCTTCCATTCATCATCCACATCTGCCCCAGCCATCTGGTGAAGGTAACACAGCATTCATAAGCATTTTCAGCATACTTTCATAGCTCAGAACAGTCCAGTACAGTCCTTTCTCAGCCTCAGGTATGCAGCCCTTCCTCATGCCCTTGGGAAGAGTGCATAGGCTCGAGATCAGTTCATTGTGGTGTTTCTACAGCCGTGTTCAGTTCAGCCAAGCTTCCGATCCTCCAAGATCTTGCGTTTGCTTATCTACAGTCCACAGTCATTCTCTTTAAAGTAATAAAGCAAATACTATCTCGGTAACGGGATAGGGGCCCCTTCATTGGGTAATTTGGGACCCAATCTCGTGTACAATTCTCATCTCTCTCTCTCGTATCTCTCTAAAGTTTGAAGTATTAAAGTGGATTGCTAAACTCGCGAAACTCAGGATACAAAAGACAGTGTGAGCATTTGTATGACAGGATCCTCCAATACGAAGACTTCCGCTGCATATTACAATATACGATGCACTTATCTGATTTTATTTTGTTGGCAAAGTTGTCATGATCAATAGTTTCTTCGTGCATCCAGGAATAACAATGGTTAGTCTTGGATAGATAGATGCCAATCAAGATGCCTCAACGAAGGAATTTCGTCAAGCATTTGCTTCCATTGCAGTCCATGTGTGTCGCAGTCCAGTGCTAGTGACCAGATTGGTGACTACTTGTAGTTACTTATTACTTTCCTGCACGATTGTTGGTCTTGCCTACTTTGAGTTACCCAAAGTAACCTTAGATCACATATTTGACTGAGCACATTTCTACGATATATTGCACAAGATCTCAAGGACGATTGATTCAGTCATCTTTTGATAGAGTGTTTCTTACTTTAAGCTAGGGATTCAGTGTAGCTTCATGTGGGTGGTTATTTTCGGATGTGTTTGGCTCACGAGGGAAGCATGTCTTGACTTTTGTCGAGAAGATTACACTGATGAGGTTTCTCTGTGACCATGGATAACTTGTTGTTGTCAGCATGGTGAGGATGGGCCATTGTGCCATATTTTTTCTTGAGGTGCACTAGGTTTACTAGTACTTTTACAATGTGTAGATTTGGGTTCTGTAGAGTAGAGATCCCTTTATAGACCTAGATTTAGGTTTATCATTGCATCGCTACTAGGTTTTAGTACCAAAGTGGTTACCCAAGGTTGATAGGATATGCGGATGTGATATATACACAACATTGATGGTTTTTCGTACTATTCTAGGTAAAGGTAGCATTCCTTGAGACTATCCTCTCGAGTTTTGAACTCAAGTTCATAGGATTTACATGTGGTAACATAATCAAGATCTAGCTATTAGCATATATCATCTCCTATTGGTGGCTTTTTTAGTGTTTATGGGGGGCATTTCTATGCTCAGGCATTCCCCATATTCTTTTCCTATTTTATGGGCCTTTGATGTGGGTTGCCCACCCATTTTTATGGAGTTTTCACCTATTTTCAAGTCGTGTAGGACACTAGGATGCTATTAGCCAGCTCATATTGGAGTAATTATGAACTGCCGTCTTCCTCATTTATCATCATTCCTTGATCATCATTGGTGAGCACCTTCAGCCCTCTGCCTACCGAGTCCACTCCTCACCTATGGGTGGTTGTATTCACTCTTTTCTTGAGATTAGTGCATCAGCGATTTGTTGTTTTCTCTCATCTCTCTCTTGGAGCTTCAGCATTTTTGTCATTCATCTACATCTTTCCGCTGTTGTCACCATTTGGCCACCCAATTGGAGCACTAATTTATAAGTGAGTGTGTACACACTTCATTAAGTTTTGGGTGACCAAAACTCACTTATAAATTATGACAAGCCCAGTGTTCACACACACTGATGTCCCGAGGTGGACATAACCCAATGTCCACCGCCCTGACCTTATCCCCTTTGTACAAAGGGAGTAACCAGCCATGTGTCCACTCTAGCTTTGCTCCACAAAGCACCTGCCTGCCACCTACACTGGACAACTCACCACCTCTCTCCTCCTCCTCTCTCTAGAGATTGGCGCCTCCTTCATGAGGGCTGTTGGGCTGCATTTTCTGCACATTCTCCTTCCCAACTCCATTTCCAAGCTTGCTGGGGTGATTTTCAAGCTTCCAAGAGTGATTCCGGATGCTAATCACTCTCCTACACACTCCCAATGACTGAAATTCAGCAAAACAGCTCTCTTTATTGCTGTAATTTTTGGTCTTTTTGCTGAAAACCCTAATTTCAGCCCTCCTTTCTCAAGCTGAACCATAGGGGAAGCTTTCTCAAGGTTCCCTTCATCCTCTTGAAGACTTTTGTCGCGAATAATTGCGACAAATCGAAGACCTCTTCACTCCAAGGACTTCCATCGCGAAGACTTCCGCTGTCATCGACTCTACTTGCAATTGGTACGCTTTAATGCTTAAATATGGAAACAAGAGGGAGGAACCGGATTATAAGATCACATACCCTGTGTAATGTTCTCTTGTCCTACGTGCTCTCTTGCAGATTGTTGCTACCATGTGTTGGTGGAACAATAGAGAGCAGATAGTAGGGAACATGGACACTTGAGAGGGTAGTGTGGATTGCAAGTCTACAACGACAACCACTTGTTTGCAATACTGTATTCATATGCATTGGTATGGAAATTTGGTCAGAAATGCCCTTGACACTATGTACTAAATTCTCCCAAGATCAATATACTTTATTTGAGGGAGGAGTCGGCCGTTCCGGCTCATTGCGTGTCGCTTTCACTTCAGTGATGAGGATTTCACTCAGAAATCCATGATCCAGGATGTAAGCATGTTTATGAAAGGCACTGCTGCGGCCTGCCCATTGGTGGCTCACAGAGAAGCTCTCACCAAATCCTGTTAGATCATGGGAAGAGTTCAAGGAGAGGTTCTATGCTCAATTCTTGCCTCCCAATGCATTGAATGAGATAACAATGAAGTGGAATTGGGTGAAGCAAAATGAGGGGGAATCGGTGGGTATCACTCCGCGTGTTGCGGTACTTGAAAGGTGCGGTACACGCCTCGAAAGACTCGTATTTTTTAGAGACGTTAGAGGCGTTTGTTTTATATATATATATATAGTGATAGATAGATATAATATATATAGTGAAAGTTGAGAGAGAGAGAGAGAGAGAGAGAGAGAGAGAGACTAGAGTGTGTATGTATGAGCCTTGAGGGAGGGTGTGTATGAGAGAGGGAGAGAGAGTGTGTGTGAAAGAAAGAAAGTTGTATTAAACGTCTGCAAAAGGCCAAAATAACCTATGAGACCAAAATAGTCCATCCTCATCATCTGGATACATCATCAAGATTCAAGGGTACAAAGTAAAATGAAATGAAATGAAATGAACCACTAGTAGAGTATAGAGAGAGCTCCAAAAGTGGGTATAAAAAACATCATTATCCTAGTGTGTTTGAAGTTTGAACTTTGAATTTTGGGTCTTGAGAAAGGTTTAAGGGAGGGAGGGAGAGAATGAGGGAGAGAGTGTGTGTGTGAGAGGGGCTGCCTTGGGCCCTTAAAGCCCCTGTCTAAAGACTCACACCATCAAAATAATAATAATAAATAATAATAAATAAAAAATAAAAAATTTTGTGGACATCTTGATTAGGCAGTCGTAGGCCTCGAACACCTCGTACGCCTCGAACTGTTAGAGGCACGCCTTGTAACAACTACGGCGGGAACAGATCTTGGAGGGAGACATTATCCTTGACTATTGTCCTACCCAAGACAACGATGCAGACTTATTCACCAAAGGATTATCTCAGTCAGCTATCGACGTTCATGGCAGCTCCTTGGGTCTTTTGCAACCCCCAGGGCCTGAGAGGGGGTGTTAGCATATATCATCTCCTATTGGTGGCTTTTTTGGTGTGGGGGGCATTTCTATCTCAATCAGCTATCGGTGTTCATGGCCCTTGGGCCATTTGCCACCCCCAAGACCTGAGAGGGGATGTTAGTATATATCATCTCTTGTTGGTAGCTTTTCTGGTGTTTTTGGGGAGCCATTTCTATGCTCAAGCATTTCCCATATTTTCTCCCATTTTTCCCATATATTTTTCCCAATTTTATGAACCTTTGATGTGGGTTGCCCACCCATTGTATGGAGTTTTTCACCTATTTTTAAGTCGTGTAGGACACAAGGATGCAGTCGGCGGCCAACTCATATTTGAGTATGTATATGGGCTGCCGTCTTTCTCATTTATCATCATTCTTGGTGAGCACCTTCAACCCAATACCTACGGAGTCCACTTCTCGCCTACGGGTTGGTTGTATCCACTCTTTTCTTGAGATTAGTGCATCACCGTTTTGCTGTTTTCTCTCATCTCTCTCTTGGAGCTTCAGCATTTTTGTCATTTGTCTACATCTTATCACTGCCCTCTAACACTAGCTAACCTTATGTAGGTATGATTTGGGCAAGTGAGTTGCTAAAGACATAGTATTACTTGAGGCAAGATTGTCGAGGATGAGTGTCCTACACTTACGACAGCCCCATGATCTATATTTGGGACAAGATTGCCACAGACAAGTGTTCTATACTTATGGTAGCCCCAAGATTGTGGGGGAAAATAAGAGGGAATATCATATGGAGCAGATTGATGTGGTAGGCTATCCTGAAAGTCGTTGTCCTTCAGGTGGGAGTCTGATTGTGTCAAGAATGGATAGGGAAGGAATTAATCACTCGACTAAATCTTATGTCTAAAAGGGGCGGTTTCTTTATCCAGGGTTTACCGGCCACCTTGACTAGCTTTGTTTGCACACATTGGGTACTTTCCCTAGTTGCAGTTTGTATGTGTTACATGGCTCTTGAAGCTTGCATGGTTTTTGGTTGTTCATCAGGGATGATGAACCGTTCAATTTGCAAGATATCTATAGATAGCCTAGTTGATGGTTGATTGGTCTCTTTGGGTGGACAAGTATGTATGGTCAAGTGTGAATGAAGTGTCTTTAGGATTAGGGTTAGGGAGATTGGACACCCCTAAACCCTAAGTTTTTGTATAAAAAGACCATTATGAAATGGGAAGTGGACCACTCCATTTTGTCTTGCTTCCTTTATGTCACTTTACTATATTAGTAATTGCTTGTTGGTTAATTCTTCTCAGCCCTTGCTTAATCTTGAATAGTAAGTCTAATTAAATCATCTACACTTTCCACCCCAGATCCCTGTGGTTAGTAAACACTGTCCTGTACAACATGCAACATTTAACTCTGTATTTGCTGTCCATGCAAGGTATCCACCTCAAGGACTATTGGCTAGATCTTCAAACAGTCATTGTACAATATGTCCACATGAAAAAAAAAAATAGAAGAGGGAAGCTGGTTCGAAATATCCAAAAAAACACTTCTTGGACTAACTAACTTCAAAGACCTCAAGAAAAGATGCCTCTTCGTTAACTCAGCAGCAACATGGTCTACTGCTCATGCCCCTCATTCTGGGTCACAATTGGCTGCTCGTCAATTAGCCTTGTTCTCATTGGTGGTCAGGTTCTTTCGATTAAATCTTCTTCCTACATGCCACGTGCATGTTGGCTGCACTACCCTTATGTAACATAACATTGTCCACAACCAATCCTGCTCATGCTTTAAGCTCTCTCTCTAGAGCTCTCTCTCTCTCTCTCTCTCTCTCTCTCTCTCTCACACACACACAAACAAAATACCTCATCATTCATGACCCAGCCGCCACCAACGATTTCAAGTTGTCCATTCTTTACGAGTCTGATAAAATCTATCTTCTCAGCCTCTGATGCGTCTCTCCACCACCTCTCCAGGTAGGACATTTCTTCCCATATAAATTTACGCTTCTTATCCTGCAGCAATGTTACCATATCCCAACAGATCAATCAAAGTCCCTAGTGAAGATCAAACAATATAGCAGCACTATTGGTCAAACTTAACACAGAGAAAGGGTAATATCACACAAGCCCACGAAATTGACCATACTGAGCAAGATCAAAAAGCCATAAAGTGCAATGCAGCACTGAGAGCTAGATTAACCACAAAAGCATGATTAACTACACAAAATGCAAAATTAACAACACATAGCAAGACACTATGGCAGAACTAAGAGCAAGATTAACGGAAAAAAAGACTCACACAAAGCAAGAAAGCTCAATGCAGCAAGGAGTGCTAGATTAGCCACAAAAGCACGATTAACAACACAAAATGCAAAATTAACAACACGACGCAAGACACTACGGCCGAACTAAGAGCAAGATTACTGAAAAGTAGACTACAAAAAAAAAAGATTAAGCACACAATGCAAAACACTGTACGGGAGCACTGACAGCCATATCAGTCACATAAGCAAGAGTAATAACACAAAAAGAAAGCTTATAACCACACAATATGGCAGAACTGAGACCAACATTAACGACACAAAAAATATTTTTAACCACACAAAGCAAGACTAACCACAAAAAGCAAGATTAACAACACAAAAACAAAGACTTACCTTCCGAAGGGCCTGGACAATAGTGGACAAAATTCTGCGAGATCTCTCCTGGTAGTACTCTTCAACAGTGCGAAGCCAGCCAGGGTCATTGTGAGAGTGAGGAACAACAAAAACCTTAAGCTTCTTCTTGTTCCATTCATCTCCTTTGTACTGCACGTCCCAGCCCTGTCTCCAAGCACCCCCATCGACGTTCTTGAATTCGATGGCATCGTAGAGCTCGTTCATCTTGATGTCCACCTGCGATTCGGAAAGATTGAAGCCAATGGAGGGTGTGATGGTCCATGGCGGGGCATGCGAGGGTCGGGGCAGCCCTACCTTGAAGATGACTATGACAGAAATACCTATGGCAAAGAGCACCAGAAGTCTCATCTGCTTAGCTATGGCTTCCTGGAACACCTTGCCGCGGCGCCTGCTCTTCCCCTTGGACTTGGCCGTAGGTGAAACAAGCTTCGGAGCAGGATTGCCGCGCCTTGATGCAGTGCCTGAAGCCGCCATCGCCACGCATCAACAGAGCTAGCTCGCCTTTTAAAGTTTGAAAAGATCAGCCGGTTTCTAGAATTTCCGAGCTCGCATTCTAGGGTTTGCAGGTATTAGATTCTAGAGCTGCAGTCCCTCCAATTCTACCGTATGCAGAGAGCAAGATCCAAGATTCTTTGAACTTGCAATACGCGTTCTAGAGCTGAAAACCCTAAAGAGCTCGACATAAAGGATTCTTGACCTCAGATCAAAACTTTGCGACAGCCCCTAGCGCCATTGCAGATTGTGGTGGTGGTGAGAGCTTAGAGCTATTGCAGAAGCTCATTTCTGATGCTAGTGACGGCGTGCATGAATGTGGAGTTCACCATTGCAGGGTTACACGGTTAGATCGAGAAAGGAACAAGTGTTGCTGTTGAGGATGGGGCCATGCTTAGGGTTTCTCGGAATCGGAGGTTTCAGAGCTTTGCAGACTATTACCAACTTACATAGCTGTTGTATTATTATCAACTTAGGTGTGTGTGTTTGGGGTAAGGTCTGGAGTCTTACTTCCAGCTGGCATCCGTGCTTGGTACAAATAAAAAAAATCTAGCATTTTAAAAAAAAACAACTTGTTGTCCCCCAATTTTAGTGTATTTTTCACCGTCTGAAATTCGAAAATACCTGCCAAAACCAATCAATTTTTATGAATTTTAATTATAAAACTGGAAAATTCTCAATAAAACTGAGGTTTTTCCAACCTTTTCCTTTTTCCATTGGCTGGGAAAAATGTTTTTCACGAGTGGTCCCCCCTACTTGCTTTTATTGGTCAAATTGAAAAAATCGTTGTGGTCCCCCCTACTTGCTTTTATTGGTCAAATTGAAAAAATCGTTCATTGGCTTGACTATATATACATAAGATGCAATTCCTTATCCTAAACCTACCCCAATGGAACTCTACACAAAGGATGATGAGATAGAGAGAGAGAGCGAGCGAGCGAGCGAGAGAGCAAGGAAGGGGTGGGGGGTTCATAAATTTGGAGAGCTTCGATGAATTATGAGTGCACTCGCCCAGGCACATACATGTGTGTGTATGTGCAAAGGCGTGTGTGTGCACGCAAGCGTGTGTGTGTGTGGGGAGTGAATGGGGAGGGAGTTCAAAGCACAATTTTATAGATTTGGGGAGGCTATATAGCCTAAGCATCAATGAATTATGAAGGGCCTTTTACTTCCACCTAGTGACATAAGTTCTTAACAAAGTCAAAACTAAATTGTGACTTTAAATATGACACTAAAACCTTTAATTACAAAGGTAGCAGTGTTTACTCTTCATGATTTTTTTTTTGGGGGAGGGGGTTCAAAGCACAATTGTATAGATTTGGGGAGGCTATATAGCCTAAGCATCAATGAATTATGAAGGGCCTTTTACTTCCACCTAGTGACATAAGTTCTTGACAAAGTCAAAATTAAATTGTGACTTTAAATATGACACTAAAACCTGTAATTGCAAAGGTAGCAATGTTTACTCTTCGTGATTTTTTTTTTTTTTGATGAAATCTTTATTCTTGACTAATTTATTACATCTCTCATTACATCTAATGGCCTAGCCAGGTTGTCGACAAGGGGTAATGGCTTTAAAGCACATACACACAACTCAAGGGTTGCAATCAACTCTATGCATTTAACAGGCTAGGATAGGGGATCAACCATGATTCTATGTCCTAGTGTAGTTATAATGCATGTAGGGCCATCAACTCTATGCATTTATATACACACAATGTAGAAATTATTTATGATAGCCAATTATTCTCCTCTTAATGTGATGTAACATGTACCAAACTTAAGATATATTCTCCTCCATTCACTCGGTCAAGTCACAATCACTAATTTTACTCCTAATATTATCATATCTTCTCATTGCACTACCAATGATATGAGAACAGATTGTCCTCCTTCAAATGTTCATGTCGTAACTAGCTAGATTTACTCCTAATATTATGGATGCCAATCTTCTACCAATGCAACTTCTTGAAACTATGTCTTTGTCAATTTCAATGGCATGAACCACATAAAATCTTTCATGCCTTTTCTGTATGAAATAAAGAACTATTTGTAGTTATGAATTAGAATTAATGGTCTACCTACAAAGAACCATGACTAGCTATACATGACATTCTGAAGAAGTGAAACAAAAATGGTGAGAAGACCCCAACATGCTTTCACAGGCAGGTGAAACCATGTTAGCCTACGGAGAGAGAGAGAGAGAGAGAGAGAGAGAGAGAGAGAGAGAGTACATCACACACACACACAAGAGAGAGAGAGAGGGAAAGAGAGTACAGAGAGAGAAATGTCATCACACATATGTGTGTGTGTGAGAGAGAGAGAGAGAGAGAGAGATGGGTCATCATGAGACTTTAGTACCATAAAAAAGGATGTTTCAATAAGATGGCGGGCAAGCACTAGGAAAGTAAGCACATTTACATCAGTATGTGAACTTAATCCACCACATCTTTAAATTCTATCACTTTAGGAGTACTCTATATAGCATTTAAGTCTTCTTATAAATTTTTGTATCATTAAATTAAGAGAGCAGTAAATAATAGTGAAAAAATAAAAAAAAGGAATAAATAATGCAAAAAAATTTATTTGATGATGTGCTTAAATAGGGTTAGAAGGTGATGTAAAGAACTTTTCCACCATCTTATTGAAACATCCTTTTCCATTATGCTTTCCATACCATTAACTTCTTTGTATGAATTTTCCATTATACTTTCCATACCATTAACTTCTTTGTATGACTTTTCATCTAATCGCCTCTCTCTCTCTCTCTCTCTCTCTCTCTCTCTCTCTCTCTCTCTCTCTCTCTCTATATATATATATATATATATATATATATATATATATATATATATATATATATATATATATATATATATATATATATATATATATATATATATATATATATATAACTCAAACAATATATAAACTCAAACAAGCAAGAATTAAATTTCATTGATCTATAAACCCTCTAAGGAAATGGGGCCCTTCATAATTGGTTCATGTGGTAGCTTTCAATTTCCTGGCATGTGCCTTTCCCCTCTTCTTCGTTCTCCCCTTAGGCCTTCCCCTTCCATAGCTTACCCACTTACCAACCAACTTAATGGCTTTCTTGGGTGATTTTTCTCAGTTTTTTATGGACACCCCCACATCTCTCTCTCTCTCTCTCTCTCTCTCTCTCTCTCTCTCTCTCTCTCTCTCTCTCTCTCTCTCTCTCTCTCTCTCTCTCTCTCTCTCTCTCTCTCTCTCTCTCTCTCTCTCTCTCTCGCGTGCATGTGAGTGTGTGTGTGTGTGTGTGTGTGTGTGTGTGTGTGTGTGTGTGTGTGTGTGTTTAAGGTGTTTTTTTTCATTGTGGGTGACCTTTTTTAGAGGAGATGAGAGGCGATTGAAGGAGATATCACTCCCCCTTTTTTGACTTTTGATAACTAGTAAAGGTGCATAAAGGATTGGGGAGATGTGAGGGACATCCACGGAGTTAGTGGGTGGCTAGGAGACGATGTAAGAAAGTGATGGCAAGACTCCACACACACACACACACACACACACACACACACACACACACATGTTTGCATACGTGTGTGTGTGTGTGGGGATGACAACTTTGTATTTTGCCTTCAAGGTCTCATAGTCCTGCTCTAGCTGCTTATTATTCTAGACTCACCTATTTTAGAACCAAATTGCAACTTGGTGAGGACGTATCCCCAACTCCTTTGCAATAATGAGAGCTTTCCTCTCAGGGTCTATCTTGAGATCCATATTGAAGCTTTTTTCCAAAATTTCACTTGCTTAACTATCAGACGACATTTCTTCTCAACAGGATTAGACAAGTCATCACGTGGGTCCATCCTCATTGGCCTCTTCTTTGACCATGTAGTGTTGAGGCTCTGTTAAGGGGGTACTTTTTTGCTTCCTCAGGCAAGATCTGCAGCCAGCAGAATGAAAATTTTGAACAACACTACACCATGAAGACATTTCAAATATAAGTGCCCTCAAACAGATTAGCGTAGCTCTAAGAAGCTCCACAAACATCATGCAGATGTAGAGAGGGGGAAGCACATGGTGGGCAAGGAGAAGCAAGCTACGCAACATCATTCTACAACTTCACCATCAAAACAGAGGGGGCAAAGAAGAGGGAGAGGGCTCGACTAGATTTGAATGAACATGGGACAATGCTATTGTGAAGGGATTGGGACCTCACGCATGCAGATCACCCCTGAGTGACTGTGGTGGAAGGAAAAGTGAGTCCACATGAGCAACCCTCCACTTGCCCACATGGATTGTAGCGCAAGTAATAAATTAATAGATAATGGGGTATCCACGCAGTATAGAGGTTTACCAAGGTGTGCAACACCTCAATGCCATAGTAGCTAGAAGCAGGCAGGTGGACTCGTGGTATGGGATGCCAAGACGCGCTATCAAGGGCTTGGTTGACTCATGGCAATCTGACCTTAGTCTCGGGGGTGGTTTTGAAAGGGAGCCTATGGCTAGAAGAAGATTTGTCGAATGGCCTCTTAGACATTGCTTCCATCATGTGTGCATGCCTAGCCATCTCATTGTAATGCTACTAAAATGTGCAATGAGCTCCCATAATTTACATCTCTTAAAAGATCAAGTTTTCAATGGAAATTGAATTGAAAAGCAATCATTATTGTAATGAACTTCTAGATGAGCTCCCAAAATTTAATATCAAGTTTTCAACGGCAATTGAGCTAGAAAGCCATTGTTATTGCAATTAAGCTTCAGGCAATCACTTCTCTTAGCAACCAAGTTTTCTTTGGCAATCTAGTTGTAATCAAGCTGCAAGACATTAGTAAAAAAAGACAGAGTTTGAAGAAAAGTACCTGGTATAAGCCTCTACGTGATGTAATCCCATGGTAATAATTGTCTCCAAGCCTCTACATGCCATAATCCCATGGTAATAATTTACTCAAAGCCTTCGATCAATGCCATGTAATCTGTGGCGGTCACTTTTTTGATCCCCATACCCAATGGTTTTATGCATCTCAGTTAGGACAATACCCTACAAATCCGTGTAATTTGCAGTCGCTTTTTTTTGGGTCTCCCCAGATCCACTGGTTTCCACATCTCAATTAGAACAATGCCCTACAAATCCAATAGTGGCTGGGAACACACCAAAGACAATTGTAGTTACATAGAGTTTGCAAGTCACTGGAGGCTCATCCTTGTGGTCTGGCTCGAAAGGGTCCTCACAAAGTACCATGGCTGAGTCATTGTCATTGAGATCATTTAGGGTTTGGGTAGATATGACAACATGGGCGTGTGCAGTTTGAGATCCCAATGGAGGCGCTTGGTTTTAAGGCGAGGGATCGATCACATCAAGAGAGAGGAGAGAGAGAGGGAGGTCGGGATGATCATGGCCACAATGTTGGTGACATCAAGAGAGAGGAGAGAGAGGGAGGTTGGGATGATCATGGCCACGATGTTGGTGATAATGAAGGCCAAGGTCACTACATGTGTGGGAGGCCCAGAGATTCTCCTCCAATTGTAGCCTACAGGCCAAATTGAAGTCGATTTGTGCCATAGAGGCCATGTTGAGTCTAATTGCAAGCCGAAAAGGGTCTTTTTTGTGGGAAGCGATGGGATTAGCCATGGCTAGCCTACTGATGTCTATCAATGTGGAGGATCAAGTGAATGTTGATCCTTGCCATTCCCAACTGTTGTTCCCCCTCATAGAAGAAGAAGAAAATGTAGTACTGGAGAGAGAGAGGTTTTGAGTGAGTGAAAAAGAAGGAGAAGATAAAGAAGGGGGAGATCATATCTGAGACCCTTCCGAGAGAGAGCAGAGCATGTAATTGCCTCCATGCTGGAGAAGAGCATTTCAACATGACGGAAGCTCATCACACTCCCCCTCATGCTTAAGGAGGGAGCTCAGGGAGCCGCCATGCGGCTGAGCCCTCGCTCGGCCACGTGGTAGTTCCCCCATCATGTGACCATAGAGATTTACACCATTTGACTCCATCATACATCTGTAGACTACAAGCTACCCTTCGTCGCATGCCAACCCAACCATGTATGCTATGTTGTCCTGCTTAAACCAGTGTATGGCATAAACTACATGGCATAATTATCCTACTTACCATGTATGGCTATGCATTAATTGGAATTCTTGTAATTTGTCACTCAAATGTTATCACTTTGCTAAAATAAGTTTTTCCTCAATCCATGTTCTCTTAATGTAACTTGTTTCTCAAATGTAATCACTTTGCTAAAATGAGTTTTTCCTCAATCCATGTTCTCTTAATGATGGGTCAAAGTTAATAAGAATGTTAATATAACTCCCTTATCCCATTCTAATATGGGGTCTTCTCACTAATCCCTGTTTAGCACCAATGCCAATCGATAGCACACCTGCTTGACTGATTTATGAAAAAATAAGTGCCTAACTGAATGCTAATACTTAATGAAATCACAAGATAAGAGTCCACATATTAACACAATTTTGCCATGATTTAGCACCTGTATGTAAATAAATGAGTGATTAAAAGCCAAAAAAAACTAGTAGATTGTTAAAAAGGGGTGACTAAGTGCCACCAAAACACATTGATAGCATAGATACACTACATTGACACATACTAGAGTAGAAGTTATAGAGGAGCTTACTATCTAATGATGATGGCGATGACGATGAGATGTGCAGGAGGTTGTGTGTGTTATGAGAGAGGCGGAATAAGCTAATTACATCGGTGGAGAGGACAACAACACCACAGTGTAGGCCATGGCAAGGTTCATATAAGCACCAATCTCATACCTGATCTCAACAACAATAAGGTTCGATTGAAGCAAGAGTCCACTATCTTCAACAACTAGAAGAGGTTATCCAAGATGGGGAAGTGCAGCACCCCTCCTTGTCACTCCATGACAGTGCCTTGGTTGGGATTGGGATTGGCAATGTTCACCGTAAAAAACTAGGGGAAATGTAAGGGCAAAAAATTAGGGAACACCTTCACTGGGCTGAGTTGAACTTAGGGTTTGCAAAGATAGCAAAATTAATATTGTGTGTGAGAGATAAATTTTGAACTCTAAAGTATTTTTTTATTTTTTTGGAGCTTACTTGTAGAGGTAAGGTAAAGTGAGGAGCATATATCTCCCATGGGGGTATGTGCATTTACCAAGCTAAAACCTTCCAATTTAACCAAGAAGCTCAGGTGAAAAGACTACTTTATCTATAATTCGAATCCAACTTTAGATCTAACTGATTCTGGGGTTCCTTAAGGTCTGGTCAACCCTCACAGAATCCTGGGATAAAGATCCCTTCTACAAGAAGAACATACAGAACTCATTAATATCAAAAAATAGTTCATTCATATCCTTAACACAATAATGGTCCATCAGACCAGTAATTTCATCTGAACACTTCTTCCCAACGAAAATTTTAGTTATTTAGGTTCTCAATTTGTCATTCTTGAATTGGGTCGACTGGGTCAAAAGTCAAACAGCAAACAATCTGTCAGCACGATCCACTAATCTCATAGTGATCTGCTGAAAGTCTTAATCGTCATCTAGGTTACTAACATCATCACTGGGATTCTCTCCATTCATCCTCATTCATGACTTTATTCAACTTATCCGCTTAGAACCAAAATTTAGAAATCATCATCTTTCAATAATCAGAATCCAAGTCAATTCATCAAAGTTAAAAATGCCGAGCTATAATTTTCCACATGCATTAATTCATATATTTATCCAAGAAATTATACAACATACTAGAAAAAAGGGTTACTGAGGATACATGTTCACTAGAATTTCTTGGCATGGCCTCCTCTACAAGCACACATGACCTCCATATCCTCCCTATTTACTTGTATAAAGTACCCAGGGGAGAGTCCCTAGCATGGCTATGTTCTCCCCATTACATTACCATGACCTCCTTTTCCTCTCTACTTCCCCCTTAGGGAAAGTACTTAAGGAGGAGTCCCTAAGATAGCAAGATCTTATCTGCATGCACATGAACTAGGATAACTTGGTGTGAAAGAAACCAAGCCCAAGTATTTTTTCTAGAGAAAGTATTTGGGATAGCTTATGAAAGAATCCAATCCCAAGTACTTTCGTTCGCGAAAGTACTTGAGACAACTTTTCTAAATTGCTATAACTCTCACATCTAATGTCCAAATATAGTCATCCAGCCACTCAAATCGAAGGGAAAATGCCATATGAGCGCATTTAATGGGTTAAATCTTACAAAAAGAATGATTTTCTATGAAATATTTAAAAAATAAAGATCTAGATCTATAATTGGATAAGTTTAAAAGCTATTTCTTATGCTTTTTTCATCGATATTACTTAAGTCTATCCTATTATATATCTAGGGATGATCTCCTCTACAGACCCATGAACTCCTTGTTCTTCCTACTTTTGTTAATTAAGTGGATGGAGAGGAGTCTCTTACATGGTCATGATCTCCTTTACATATGCCTACATTCACATGTCTTAAATCCACCAATCTCTCTCCATGGCACTCTCACATGTAACTCCTAATATTTAGTTGTGCTTATTTTCTAGCCATCATGTAATATCAATGTTTCTTTCTTAGAATGTAAAAAATACATAATTTAATAATATATCCATATTTCTTGGATAAACATACTAGTGGGATCATGTGATTTTTCTCAAAAATTTGGTAATTGCTCCTCTTTTGTCACACCTTAGCTCGGGAGCTCGTGGGGTTTAGCTCGGAAAATGGTAGGTCCCCTCCCATTGAGGGCATTTTCTTCCACCTCTGATGGCTTGGATAGAAATATCCCATAATGATCTTGTAGTTCTTATAGGTAAGGAAGCTCAAATTCTTGTGTTAGTTGTGATCCTAAGCGGATGATAGAGGGAGTCTTAAGCACAGTTGCAAGATTAATCAATACGCTTTCATGAAGGGGAGGCTACGATCCCACTACTTTGCGTTGCTCATGGATTTGTTCCAACACGAAGTGCTATTACTACTACTAATGGGGGCAACAGAAGGCTGCATTGTTTTGAGATGGCCCCACCACAACCTCTTGGGTGAGCAGAGGGGGCCAGCTTGCCGTGCAAGTAGGCTATGAGGATGGCAGAAGAGTTGGTCTTGGCGGCGTGAGTAGTACATGGGCATTTGATTCACGAAGACTCTAGATGGGAAGGTTGATGTCGAATCACTTGTTGCCAAGCAAGTAATAATCACTGCTCTATATGGTCTGTGATGACTAGTGATGTGCATGAGTGTGAGCCTCACGCTCCTTGGGAGGTGGCCACACTGGAGAGATTGAAAAACTGACATGTGGAGCATTGTGTGGTTGCCACTGGAAATAGTGAAAACAATAAATAGAGATGTATATGTGAGTGTGTGTGTGTGTGTGTGTATATATGTATATGTATATATGTGTATATATATGTATATATGTATACATATATACATATATATATATACATGTATACATATACATATATACATGTATACATATACATATATACATGTATACATATACATATATACATATATATGTATATACATATACATGTATACATATATACATATACATGATTGATGAGGATGGATGTATGGAAGATGTGGATGTATGTGTGGATAATGTGGATTGATGTGGATGGATGAGTGGATAATGTGGATTGATGTGGATGGATGAGTGGATAATGTGGATTGATGTGGATGGATGTATGGATGATATGGATTGATGTGTGAGTAATATGGATTGACATGAATGGATGTATGGATGATGTGGATGGATGTATGGATGATATGGATTGATGTGTGAGTAATATGGATTGACGTGAATGGATGTATGGATGATGTGGATTGATGTGTGGATAATGTGGATTGATGTGGATGGATGTATGGATGATGTGGATGGATGTATGGATTGATGTGAATGGATGTATGGATGATGTGTGGATAATGTGGATTGATGTGGATGGATGTATGGATGATATGGATTGATGTGTGAGTAATATGGATTGACGTGAATGGATGTATGGATGATGTGGATTGATGTGGATAATGTGGATTGATGTGAATGGATGTATGGATGTATGGATGATGTGGATTGGTGTGGATGGATGTATGGATGATGTGGATTGATGTGTGGATGATGCAATTGGATGTGATTTGATGTGGGAATGATGTGATGTTATAGGGATCAATGAAGAAAAAAAAATTATGGGAAGATAAGAAAATATGGGGACTAATGTGAAAGGATGTGGAGTGATGAGAAAAAATGGAAATATATGTTGAAACTGTATTTGTATGTGAAATCTGTTTTTAAATGACAGTTTTATGTCAAGAATGCTGGGGAAGCATTTTGACCGTTTTGTGAATGAGGTCGTGAAGACCTATCTGTTAAAGTTGCAACTATTGAGACGACGGAGAGTCAACAGAGGACGTCTCGCGTAGCAAGGTCGGCCGAGGTCTTGACTAGCCTCGGTTTGATTTAAATGGTGAGCTTCCGGTACAGTGGATGAGGGACCAAGGAAGCGGCCTATGAGTGAAGCGCTAGGTCACCTGCGAAGGATCCTAGAGGGTGCTGACCATACGGTGCTCGGGCTTTGGGTCGTCGACGATACCCACACGTGCGTCGTGGAAGATATATTGGAACAAGGAGTACGAGTTGTTTTCTGAATTCGAGCATGGATCTAGTTGATTGACCTTGCTGGAGTAAGAGTTGTTTTCTGAATTCGGGCATGGATCTAGTTGATTGACCTTGCTGGTCCTCAATGGATTAGTCCATGGCTCTTTTATATGGATCCGTTGGTTGATCTTGCTGATCTTCAACGGAGATTCCATTTTGTTATGTGAATATATTGCCGGTTAATATGAGCTTGGAACTATCGAAAAGGCCCCTGAGTGGACAGGTGGTGAGCATTCTGGTTGCCAATGATGCCATAGGTACATCGATGAAGGAATGATTGGAAATAAGGATTCAGCCGGAGATTTTGAGGATTATGATCAGTGACACAATGGTTTCATTAAAGATTGTTTTTTTTAAAAGATAGCTGATTCTGTCAAAAAGGCAATTTCATATTGGGTGTGTAAGTGGTGTGACTAGTTTTAAGTTTGCATGAATATCCGACTAGGGGGCCTGGGAACTATTTTCCCCCTGGTACCTGGGACAAAACCTAACCAAATTCTTAATTGGATCCCATCACTACAGTGGGGTTGGGGGGTTGTCTAACCCACGGGATTGGATGGGGCTGGATTGATGGATCCCTAAATTGAGACTCAATGCTGTTATGGTACGATAGATGAAGTAAATCCCAGACAAAAATTGTTATATGGAAAAGAATCAACGGCTGTGCCTCTCAATGAGGAAAAAAGCGTTGGTCTCTATGATCCAAGTGCAATCTTTTCCCTGATCTGACTATGAGACTTACGGGTTCGGTCAGATCAGTTCAGTTAGTTAAGGTTTTTGACTACATTAGAGAAAAGTTATCTTGGAGAAATCGACCATGCTTTCCGGGCAAGGGAATTTTTTTCTGGGTCAGTTTTGGAAGAACCGATGGATTAGTCTCTTGTCCGGATATCCGTGTGGGCGAGGCCCCGAGTGTGGGACCCTAGCCCACGCAAGAAGTGCTACTTTCGCTGCTAGCACCCCTGAATTCGTTGCGCGGTGGGGACAGGGATCTTACATACTCCAATAGTAGAGATAAAGGTGTTCAAAGACTGGAAGCAAGGTACAAGGAAAGTCATGTATTGGTTTAGTGTGGCAAATGCTATGATAGGGCATATACAGGATGCCAACACTCCAGCAGTTGCATGGCAAAACTTGGTGAAGATGTTCTAGACAAACGCAAAGGCAAGGAAGCTATAGCTAAAATAAGAGCTTCTCTTGATGTAAAGACTATATTTGTTGGTAGAGTACTTCAGTGGTTTGAGCCTTGATATATTTTTCTTGAAAATCCGTTTCTAATTTCGTAAAATTCTTACAAATTTTTGGATTGAGAGATAAGAACTATGTACAAGCATTCTTTCTCGTAAACATCATTGTGAAAGCACTTAGCTTTTTTGGTGGTGTATCTTTCCCAAAGATGGAAAAATACCTCTCCATATTTTCCAAGAAGTCTTCTACATCATCATTGGGTTTGCCATAAAATAACGGGTATCCATGGAAAGTAGCCAGCTCATGGGCTTGTTGCATAGCCATATCAGTCTCTTGTAAACTAAAGGTCATCTCGATGAAGAACTCCTCAGTGGGGGCACCAAAATGAAGGTAATAAATAAAGAGAAATGAACCTCTATAGCAACCTTTATTCCCTCGTTGAAAGACAACCACCTTGTCAAGACACACACACACACACTCTCTCAAAGTAAGAAAACCCCAATAATCCCTTAGTACAAGAGACTTTAAAGAAAGAATATCTAGAGAAGAAAGATAGATGAGGGGACTCAGATTGATGAGCAAAGAGTTGAAATGGGCTCTTAATGTGAAGGGCTAAAAACCACATACCCAATGTGATCCACACTCTTAACCTTTAAAAAAAAGCCCTTACTCAAAATGAACACAAAAACTCTCTCACACTCTCCTTCTTGCATAAGAAAGACTTCCTTTGAACAAATGTATATCAAGAAATAACAACAAGGATGTTGAAATATATGATGTACAAGTGATAAAGGGTGAGAGAAAGAGGTCATGTAGGTGTGAACACACCCCAAATAAAGTGGACATGTGAGTGGAAAAGGGATCTAGAGTTGGCCCATCCCTAGCCCTTGGTGAACCCTATATAAAGGGCAGGAGGCCTCACTTTTTATAACACAACACAACCAACACATGAGGGTGAAGGTTAAGCGAACTTTGGAGTGGATGAAATAGAAGGTAATATAGAAGCTTTCTATACATCTTGTGTTCTTGCTCTCTCTCATATATGTTGCTCTATCTTGCCATTAACTATTTCTTCTATTGTGCATACTCCCCATAATTTTGACATGGTATCAGAGCCTTGCAAAGGCTAAGTTCCCCTTCAATCCCCTTTTCTTTCTCTCTCACTATCATAAGCCATTCACATCCTCATCAAGAAGGACGGTGGTAGAAGAAGGTGAGAAGCAAAAAGGCATCAAGAAGGAAGGCAACAAAAGAGCATCATCAACGAGGAGATTTTCATTCATCAAATTCAAGATCTTCAGCAAAGTGAAGGAAGCCAGCAAATCGAGAAAGCGGGAAGAGAAGAATGAAGAAAATATAAGAAAATTGGTAAATCTTTGACTCTTTCTGTCACATTCATTTTTTCGTCGATGCTTTTATTTGGAGCCTTGGAGTCTTGAAGAGGACGCATTGGAGCTCCTTGTAAAACGTTACTCACAATCAAGAGGTGGAAGACAAAGTGAAAAAAAAACGCAGCTCTGAATTTCTATTCGTTCAACATTTTTTTCTGTCATCCGTTCAACGTTTCCCGTTACCGCCAAGTTTTCCATCGTCGGCCATCTAGTGGTTGCATTTGTGTTTTGTGCATAGTAAGCACTCTGCCTTGTATGGCGGGTGCTGTTGCTTAAGCAAACGGTCATGTAGTCTCAGCTCTCATGGAGTGCATCACAACAACTGCATCGAGACAGAAATGTAGGCGTGTTTTTTACAGAGAAGGAAAAAAAAACAAAACGCAGCGTCCGTCCGTCCATCTCAGAAGTGGCTATTGCCTTTCGTCTGCTGTTGTAACATTGCCGTCCATCTTAGATGCTTCCGTCTCACTGTCATTCCGTCCATCGTGTTACCATCGTTGTCAACGTTCCGTCGACTACCGCCGTTTTTTCTCTGCTTCACCTGGTGATGTGGTTACTATAACAACAGCATTATAGGCTAAGCAGTAGGCAGCCGGCATCAACACACACAACAGTGCATCATCGCAATGAATAGCGCATCACAAGCATCATCGCAGTAATGTCTGTTTTTCAGAGAAAAAAAAACGCAATCTCAAAGGTTTTTAAACCTTTGTTTTTTTTCTCAAAAAGGTTCCTTTTAAAACCTTATGTAAGGTTTTAATCCTTTCTACAAAGTTTTTTTAAAAAACCTCTTGCTCTAAGGTTTTTCGAGCACACAAAGGTTTTTTTCTCATTCTTTCAAGCTCGAGGCAAGTGGAGGAAGAAATTAATTTTGCCAATCTCGCTTGGGAAGTGCAAGGCATGCACAATTTTCGAAACCAAGCAAAATTCAATGCATCAAGAATGAAATTTTCTCCTAATTTTTTTTGATGAACTCATATGCATGGAAGTTATCTACCGTATTGTAATGGAGTTAGACACTGCCCTTGTGTTGATAAACAAGTGGTAAGACCTCTCCTAAATCAATGTTCACATTGGTGTGTATCTATGCATCATCATGAAGTGGAAGGTGGAAGCAAGAAGCATATTGAGAAGCACATGCATAAGCTATTGAAACATGGGTGGCAGCCTTGTGTTAGTCTATGTGGTAGCTGGACTAAGGAAGCTAGCATGTTTGAAAGGAGACATGTACGCATGAAGCGTGTCTACCATGAGAAAGGATTGGAGAAGCACAAAGATGCAACCAATGAAGCTAATGTAATGAAGAATGGTACATCCAAATCCAAGTTGAAGATTGTCTTTTGCAAGAAGATGGTTTCATCAAAGTGAAGGAGCAACAAGGGTGGTGCATGAAGCCACTATGGAAGAGATGGTACCAAAGATGTTACTAAGGTTGAGGGGAATTTTGGAAGTTCCTCACATGATAAGCAACTCTTCTAGTTGAGGAGTGAAGCATGTTTACTAGAATTGGGAGTGAACCACATTTCTCTATAACTCATCACTTTTGTAAAAGCCTAATCTATAAAGGCTACCTACCTTGTCATCTATCCTATGGTTGAGAGGGGGTCATTTTGTTCTTGTATGTCCAATGCTCACCTTACTCCATGTTTGGAATTGTCCCATGGTGGCATTGAGAGGGGGTGTTGAAATATATGATGTACAAGTGATAAAGGGTGAGAGAAAGAGGTCATGTAGGTGTAAACACACCCCAAATAAAGTGGGCACGTGGGTGGAAAAGGGATCTAGGGTTGGCCTACCAACCCTAGCCCTTGGTGAACCCTATATAAAGGGCAGGAGGCCTCACTTTCTGTAACACAACACAACCAACACATGAGGGTGAAGGTTAAGCCAACTTTGGAGTGGCTAAAATAGAAGGTAATATAGAAGCTTTCTATACATCTTGTGTTCTTGTTCTCTCTCATATATGTTGCTATATCTTGCCATCAACTATTTCTTTCGTTGTGCATACTCCCCATAATTTTCACAAAGGATTATATCTATTGTGAGCAAAGGGGTACAAAAAATATGTTTAGAATAAGAGAATCTAAGAGGACTCCTCTCCTTCTTCGTCGCTATCATCTACCATATAACAAATACATAAATGGACTTTCACCACTCATGATGCACAGGTGCAAAAGGACACTTGTAGTGGTTGAAGAGATTCTACTAGCATTGATGTCTCATCCTAGATGGGGTATAAGTTTCCTACATGAAAAAGACTTGAATTATTTAATTGATGCACCCCGTAAAGATCATGACATAGTTGAGATCCCTTCTTGTAAGTGATATTAAGATCCACTCTCACCCCTTCTTTGTTACACACATGATGGTTTATATATATGTATAAGAGTTTTCTCTTTCTCTCCTTTTTCTTTCACAAAAGAATGGTTCGCCTCTCTACTGTGATCCATGCTTTTTCCTTGCTTAAGATAGCTGTCTTTTTTTGTAAAGAACCTGCTCCTTTTTAGAAAAAGACTCTAATTTCTAAGGCCTGCATTAGGAAGGGAGAAACCCTTCTTCTTTTTTTTTCCCCAAAAATGGGGCATGGCGTCTATCTATGTATACACAACTAATGGGTCGTGCACAGCCACACAAGGACAACCACAAGCAATGGGCATGGCACGATAGACACCTCCGAAAAAGGAGTGCAAGCCCACACCATGCAATCGCCTAACCACAAGCAATGGGCATGGCACGATAGACACCCTTAAGAGCCACAAGCCACAAGACCAAGAGCCACCACAAGCCCAAGAGTCACAAGAGCCACACCCCCTCTTAGTGATGTAAAGAGAGGGATGGTCAAAGTGGCCTATAAAGGCTCCTCTTTTCCCTTAAAGTTTGGCATGTGGGATAAAGAGAGCCTTAATGCACACGACTTTCTCTAAAAGATTTTTTAATATTTCTACTAATTTTTTGAGAAAATTCTAAATATCCAAGCTTATTCCAAGGCATAAGGTGTGATTCTAAGAGTTATTTGTCGATAATGTTTCTAATATTTATTGCTAAGAAGTGCCTAGACCCCACTATGTGTTCCATGTAGCTATTCCTCCTTTCCTACGAGGTCTAAAAAAAAGGAGAAAAAAAATCTTGATCATATCAGGCATATCCCAATGAAGTAAGGTATTTATGCCTTACGTGCTCTATCTTGGATATGTTAGAATCCTCTTTGCCATACCATATTTATCCAAAACGGGTGAAATAAACTTGAGATGCTAACCATTCATCACTATAAGTTGATAACTTCCATTGTCAAAAACCTCTTTGATGCTGCAATAATTCTGCATCAAATCGGTTGTCAAGACGATTGCCATATCTAAGCACTAGCATGTCTTTTGGTAGCCCTTTTTCCTTGAGTAAGGAATCAAATTTCTTCTTAGCATCTTGAGAAGTGTGTATAAAGTAATCAATAGATGTCTCTTTGTCTATTTCCAAACAATACAAGACTATGAGTCTACCTTGGAACAGATCATTAGGATTCCTATCTATCTTCTTCAGAAACTCTACACTAGGTACATTAACTTCAAAAGGAGCAAGTGCCTCTTGATCATAAATGAGATGAAAGGGAGTAGATTGTGTAGAGGCTTTAAAGGTAGTTCTATATGCCCAAAGTGCTCCATCCAAATGTTGATTCCAAGTCCTTAGCTTAGCTTCCACATGTTTAGCTATGATTTTGCACAAGATACCATTAACCTTTTCCACCAAGCCATTATATTGTGGGTAATAAGAATATCTATGTTTGATATTGAGTTTATCAAGGATATGTTTCAATATACCTTCTTTAAAGCCTGATTCCAAAGGTGTTGAGAAAAGATAAATTTGGAAACTGTAACATCTATCACCCTTGGAACACTTGCTACTTCAGCTTACTAGAGGTCATATAATCTGGTACAACCAAAATGTGAACTTTACCATTTTGAGTGCTAAGCAAAGGTCCAATAGCATCAATGCCCCATTTCTCAAATGGTCCATAAGCCCCAATAGGTTGTCTCAATCCTTGCATTAATCTCTTATCACTAGATAATTGACAAGCATGACAAGTTTTACACCAATGAGCCACATCAATGTGTAAACTAGGCCAAGTATATGCTGCTTGTAAGATCTTTTGAGGTTCAGGTCATGTGTAAAGTGCCCACCACATACCTTGTCATGGTAACATTGAAGAATGTGTGTAATATCAACAGACTTTGGAACCCCCCTTAAAATCATATCCTTCCCTTTGTGATAAAAAAGAAGGTCATCCATAAGTGAATATGAAAGCCCTTTCTTTAAAAGCATTCATTTTTATATTGATGTCAAACCTATATGCAATTCCCCAATATGTAACCATTATAGAATTTCCTTCAAAGCTTATTCTCCTTGAAATTTTGGGTCCTTCAAAAGTGCATTGCTTACCATAACTGCCACCTATTCTTTAGATAGTTGATCTGCTTCTTGATTTTGTTCTCTATTCACATGTAACAATTTCACCTAATTAAATTGTTTAAACAAAGCTCAAATTCTTTGCACATGCTCTTTTAATTTATCAACTTTACAAGCCCAAATGCCAAGAACCTGTTTAACAAGTAACAATGCATCTCCTTTTATAATTAACTTGTCTACTCCTGCTTGTTTGCATCTCATTAATCCTTCCTCAAGAACTTCATACTCAGTCTCATTGTTGGTTTGTATAGCTTCCAAAACAACTTTTTCTTTCAGCATAATTTAACCATCTGAATCATACAAGACTAGTCCACCACTAGCTTTCCTTATCGATCTTTGATATGTACCATTGCATCTCATTAATCCTTCCTCAAGAACTTCATACTTAGTCTCATTGTTGGTTTGTATAGCTTCCAAAACAACTTTTTCTTTCAGCATAATTTAACCATCTGAATCATACAAGACTAGTCCACCACTAGCTTTCCTTATCGATCTTTGATATGTACCATCCTTCCTCAAGAACTTCATACTTAGTCTCATTGTTGGTTTGTATAGCTTCCAAAACAACTTTTTCTTTCAGCATAATTTAACCATCTGAATCATACAAGACTAGTCCACCACTAGCTTTCCTTATCGATCTTTGATATGTACCATAAAAAAAAGAGTTCTCCAAAGGTTTTAAGGGCTACACTCCTTTAAGTGGTGCTTCAATCTTTAACTATTTCTCATAGACTCTGTGATCCAATATATTTGCAAGTGTGGCCCCGTTACTATCTTGCACTTTAAAAGTATAGTTAAACTCCCGTAATAACTACAATATCCACTTAGCAATTCTATGAGACCCTGTCATATGCTAAACCACCATTGGAAAAAGTTTCTCCACCGTAATCACAATAAAAGGTTTGCTAAGAAAATATGCACAAAATTTTCTCACAGTAAATATTAAGGCCAAAACAAGCTGCTTTGTTTGAGTAACTCTTCTTTCTAATTGTCATAACCCTGCTTGCAAAGTAAATAGGTCATAAAAGACAAGCCCTAGAATCCCAAAATATGCATCATACTCCTCATTTCAAACAAAAGTTGTTTGGTTGGCTAGGACCTATAAAGGATGCAAAAGATGGGAAAGCAAGTGAATAAACCTAGCCATATACCTAGCTTTTTGGATAAAAGATGGGAAAGCAAGTGAATAAACCTAGCCATATACCTAGCTTTTTGGATAAAAGAAATGAGTTCCTTGATGGGGTAGGTAAATCCAAAAGTACTTTAATCCTAGCTGGATCCACTGAAATTCCTTCTATTGAAACTAAATGGCCAAGTATAATTACTTCTTTCCTGCCAATCTTACATTTCTCATAGTTTAATTTCCCACCCAAGCTATCCAATCGTTGTTGTAGACCTTCCACCCTCAAACAATGTGAAATACAAGGGCTATAAATACAAAAGTCATCAATGTATACCCTGGTAGACTTCCCAAAGAATGGCTAAAAGACATAATTCATATACCTTTGAAAGGTGGAAGGGACATTTGTCAATCCAAATAGCATCACATGATAGGAAAAACATCCCCATGGGGTGATGAATGCAGTCCTTTTCTGATCATCATTTGCAATCCGTATATGAAAATAACCTGAATATCCATCACCTACCATATAACGCTCATGAGTAGCATTGAGAATTTCATCTTGAAAGGGTAGAGGACAATGATTCCACTTTGTTGTTGGATTGAGTGGTTTATATATAATCCACACATACCTACCATTTACCATTCTTTTTAGGAGTAATAACCATAGGAGAAACCCATTTAGAATTTTCAACAAGGTATATAAATCCAACTTTTAGTAGCATGGCTACCTCTTTAAGCAAAGCATATTGCTGTAGCACTCCTAACTGTGTTAACCCATGACGGACATTGAGACGTACTATGTTTTACGTCATTAATTTAGATATTCTGAGTCATGGGCCGGGCTTGTCGGCACCATATGTTAAGGATAAAGGGATTGGGTGATCGCCGATGAGAGGCGCACCTTGAATATCAACAGGGTAAGGGTTAGGATTGGTCGGCCATGTATGGGCGCCCAAGTGTGAACGGCCAAGTCACCTATAAGAGTCAAATGTAACCCTAAAATCCTCATTCTCATGTGTTGTGAATACAAGAGTGCTCTTGCCTTATCTCTTTGGTTTCCTTCTCCTACGTGTGTGTGAGAGAGAGAGAGAGAGAGAGAGTGAGAGAGCGATCGAGCACTGTGTAGCGGCACGGCGGCGAAGAGGCGGTAGAGCGGCGACGGCGGCTCCTTCTTCACGGCTGCGATGCGGGAATCCTTCAAGGCGGCAGTTAAGCGGTGAGTGACACACCTTTTGCATTCTGTTTTGAGCTTGCCTTCCTGGTTGTATGCTTGCAGCCATTCGTGGCTCGCATACGGTGTCTGGCAAGTCCCCAGCTACGACCTGTGCGGCAAAAGCGTACATTTTTGGCGCCGCTGCCGGGGAGTTGCCCTGCACCAAGCTCCAGTTTGCAGCTCGGCTGCTGCGTGAAGTTTAATCTACACTGTAGGAAAGCGACTGTGTGTTCGTTGTTGAGGTTTTTCTGTGTTTTGCAATCTGTTTTTGCAATTTGTCTTCTGCATTTCTGTTTCTTTTGTTATTTTTCCGCTCCGCGTGTGGGCGTGCATTCTGTTATCCGGTTATTTGCGTGCGGGGGGGTTTCTGAATCCCCAGATCTGTGCTGTGTGCGAACTGTGCCGCGGCCAAGGCTGAACCCTAAAGAAACCCTAGAAAACTTATCTCTTAAAAAAAAAACAAAAACAAAAAATAAAAAAGTAAAAAAATTATAAAAAATAAAAAATAAAAAATTAAATTTTATTTTTAAAGAAAGAACCAAACGTGTGGAGAGGAAAGATTTTCTAATTGGAGAAAAAAATTTTGAAAAGAAAGAACCCCAATCGACCCACGACCCCGGCCTCGGCCTCGGTCTTTTGATATATATATATATAGGAGAGTGAGCCTCCATAGCTTTCTTTCAAGTGAGAGCTTATGGGAAGTCGTGCCCTATATGTAGCCCACTCCCAAAGGAGTAAAGTGAGCATGTGGGATAAAGCCCTCACCCTTTCCTCCACAAGCAAATAGGCTTTTGCCCCTTCCCCCCAAGGGAAACGGACTGTTTTGAGGACTACAGGAGCTCTAGATAGGCGAACACGGTGCTGTAAAGCACACTAGGACCCTTTGAACGATACGCTCGTTTCGAGCTATCACACGCTCTAGTCCAAGTTCGACCGTGAGTAAGGGGGTCAAAAACGAGTTAAAAACAATCTAAAGACAATCTAAAAACAAGTAAAAACAGGGTGCGAAATACCCAAGAAACCACTTGTGTGAGTTTCAAGGGTGGTTACCAACGCACGTAGGGTACCCACGTCACATGCATCTACGTTCTGGTCGGGTGCTAGAGCCTGAATCACTAGAAAGCGTTTCAGTTTACGCAGGCTCACACCATCCCTCCACGTTGGCATCTTGGCCTTCGGCTGGAACCCAAGGGAGTGCAACCCAACATCCACGAATAGTGGATAGTGACTCGTCCTCTCACTCAGAAGCCATGGAAGGGCACCTTACCAAGAACCCTGAGGAGACAAGCCAAAACATGCCAGGTTGGGCCCCACAACCTGGATCTAGCATGTTTAGTCGTCTAATAGAGACCTTTAGTAGAGCTACACGCTCTGAGCATGCGACAAGCGAAGTAAATGAGGAAGGAGGGGTAGTAGATTCGCCATTCACATCTTATGTGGACCCTACCCTGCCAAAGAGTGTCCATGTGAATATTCTACCCTCTTCGTTTAATGAGGGCCCTACTGAGCTACCACATTCCGATGCTCTTCCTATTCCTAAAGTAGAGGTCCCTAGAAGCCAACCCTTAAGAAGTGACATTGCGTCCACTTCAAGAGAACCGTTTGGCACACCAAGTCTGGATGGGATATTTCTCAATGAAAATTGGGAATATGATCTACACACAGAGACTCTAATGGACCTATACACGGGTTACACATACCATGTGGGTTGGTTAGAAGTCCTACGATCTACATCTAGCGCCACTAATCTAGAAGAGCAACAACAAATGATATGTGAGGTTATTCATAGAATTATCCAAATTGAGAGGCAAAATAGGGGAGTGAACCTAGTTTCCACTGGCCCTATGAGATTTTTGGATACGGGCAAGGCCAAACAACCAACCCTATCACAATTGGAGACTCCCTCGGTGACTCCCATAGACCCTTCGTATGTTGTTTCGCCTGGAGTCTCAATGCAGGTTGAGCCCACGAGCAACTTTAGTTTTCCAACCTTGGCTCAACTTTCCATTCAGGAATCCACAATGTCTACCCCAATGATGAGCATAGCGAAAAATGCACCTGTTACCGCTGTAGTTAGTACGACACCGCTACCTAGTGGAACAGTACCTACAACAGTGCGTGCCAGTGCCTATCAACCATATGTACGTATCGCTACTCATGCTCATGTAGCTCCTACGCCTCTTAGTATGCCAATGGCGTATGCTCCACGACCACCTTATCATAACCATTATCCAAGGGGAGCTAGGCCTAGTCACATATCATATCCTACGTCGTTTGCCAATATACTCAGACCAACGCCAACTCCTATCAGCCAGGCTATCCCAGAAGTGCCTCCACCAGCTATGCCTGCTCACCTAGGTGATCTCGCAGCGTTTGCTCAGACGATCGGACGATCCATTGCGGAAAACATGCGGGGCATGCCTGAGAGAGAACCTAGAAGCAAGGCAGTACAAGTGGCTAAGCTCACTCAAAACTTCAATGGTAACGAGGATGTTAGGAAGCACATTGAAGTCTTTGAACACGTGTGTGATTCTTTGGAAGAGCACAATGAGCTGCATAAGTGTAAAGCTTTAGGCTTAACCTTGAGTGGGAAGGCCGGAGATTGGTATCGAACCTTAAGGATTGAAGAGCGCACTCACTACCCCACTCTCAAGAGATTATTCTTGAAAGAATACATACGTGAGGGTGTGCTTTGGGGAGTAGCATCTCAACTCCAAAAAGCTGAACGCGAGGAAGGGGAGTCAGTGAGAGACTTTATAAGTCGATTGAAGCATCTAAATTCTCGCTGCACTCCCGATGAACGCTTCAATAACAACCAACTCCTCGATAGATTCATCCGAGGATTGCGCCATGAGGACATTTACAATGGCCTAGTCATTAGAGGTCTTACAACATGGGAAGCAATCACTGCCAATGCAATCCAGTTAGAAGACAACTTGATGATTGCAAGTAAAAAGGTGTCTTCAGAAACAAAATCCGTTAGTTCGCAAGTATCTGGGCACGAGCCAATGACGGTAAAACCTATTGCCAAGGAGCCCAAGATATCTGAAATGTCTGTGTGACCGACCTTACTAAGGCTCTCCAAGAATACTTTAGGGGTAATCGAGCTCCTTAGAATAGCCATATGTACCCAAGGAGAGAGCAACAATGGTGTTCGGTGTGCTTAGGACCACATAGCACAAGTGAATGTCCCACATTCAGAGTCAAATTCAATGGGAATTGCAATGCATGTGGTAAGTATGGCCATCAATCTAAAGATTGCCTAGTACTTAAGCGAATGTTGGCAAATCAGGCACCACTAGCCTGGTCAAACACACCTCAAGTACCCGCGCTAATGCCTGCACAACCTGTCGAGCAACCGTCACAGCACATAGTTCCAAGGAATCCGAATGTAGTCCAGTCTGTGCCGTTACCACCGCCAGTGCTAGGACCACAACCTCCACATCCAAGGATTACCCCTGTAAACCAGATGGGTTGTGAGTCACATAGTGCATGTGGGGATTATGAAGAGGAGATAGACCCCACTGCTCCATACGGGATTGATACGTTTGAAATGATTCCCCAGTACTACATGGAGGATCATTTCGGGCAAGTTAAGCCTGTATATCAAGCGGCTGCTCTCGCCACAAGAGGGAAAAACCTTAATACCTTGGCGAGGAGACCACCTCTTCAATGCTATGAGTGTGGTGGACCGCATTGTGTAGCGGAGTGCCCTAATAGGCTACAGAAGATCGCTACTCAAATGCAACCAAATCAAGGGAGCACATCGGGAATGCCGGTACTTACATGTAATCGTTGTGGCATAGATCATTTGATTGCTCAATGTCCACATAATCCTAATGCACCCAAGATTACACCATTGAATTTGGTTGAGGTCACCAACCAAGCACGAGGAACCACACTTGTTGTACCCGCGTAGTTACACGGTCAATGCTTCAAAATCAAAACTACATTCTTGAAGAGAGGGATACTGCATCAATCGCTCAGGCAAAGAGAAAGAAAACACGGCGAAAGAGATCGCTTAATGCCACGAGCTCCAAGCCCAGTTCAAAGACTAACATAGGGACAGGAGACGACCCCGTGTATATGAATGATCCTGAAGATGATTCTGATTCAATAGAAACCATGGGGACCAAAGCCACTACCTTAAGGGAGGAACCCACACGGGAGCTCAATGAAGGAGAATCAAGCGAGTACATAAGGGGAAATAGAAGGAAACTTCCTCGGCCCCACAACCAAGTCAGTTAATGCCCTCTCGACCAGCCAAACTGACTGAGACTCCCCAAGACAAGCCACGTGGGCCAAAAACCCTCAAGAAAAAGATTGGTATTTACCTAAACCCAGTTGAGGAGATTGAACAAGTGCAACACTTAAGGGATTTGGTGGAAGAAACACAAAGAGAACTGGAGCCAAACACGAGAAAAATCAAAATTCCAGACACAGTGTTTCCTACGCAAGTTCAGCCTCACCGGAACCATAAACCGTTAGCTATACCGAGTATCATTCGGGAAGAAAGTGAGGATAGGACATCAGGAAGTGGGCAAACACCCTTTTTGCTTGAAAGAATGTTTAGTGAGGGAATGCCTGACCCCATCGAAGAGGAAGTGATTCCATCTTCACCAGTCCCTAGTCAAGGGGCAATGTCTTGAAAAGTACCGTTGAATGTGTCCAAGCTAATGGATTTCATGTCCTCTGAAATCAGAACCACGATCATATCCAAATTATACGGAGATCCTGAGCTAATCTTAGCTCTTTGGGCATTTCTCAATGGAGAACTAAAGGTGGGGCTACCACAATTTGCAAATATGGATAGACTCGACACGCTTTAAGATGAAGGGGAACATTGGGATCTACAACCCAACCCAAATGAAGATTCGATCGTTGAAATACCTGTGAACAAGTTGGGACAGTACTTTGAAGGTGATGAATCTAATGCCACCCTCCCCATTACTACCAAGGGATTAACTCTAAAAGGAATCCTTGATGGTGGTGCTGGAGTGAGCATTGTGACTAAAAACTGTTGGGAATCTATGGGGAGACCTCACCTCGAAGTCACAAACATAGTGGTTAAGATGGCAAACGGAACTATTGCTAAACCTATTGGAATGTTAAGGGACCTTAAGATTAAGGTTCTGAGATACAAGGTACGACATACCTTCATTGTAATGGATTTCTCCAAGCATCCTATGTCATATCAAATGATCTTAGGACGTCCTTTCATGAGGGAAGCACAAATGGTGCATGATTGGTCGAAAAACCATGTCTATCTACAATTCCAGGACTCTGTCATTCGAGTTGATCTTGAGAATGGTCGTGCACATCCTTTAGGAAGCAAGGTTATCATTGATAATCGATCGGATACCACTATTCACTCCGCCCCATTAAGGTATTGCTATACATGCAAAAAAGAGACTGATGATGGGAAAGATTCTCCTTATATGGATGTCCTACCAGGTATGACTGAGTCGGATAACGTGGATTGGGTACACCTAGCGGCAACCATAGACATGTGGGGAAATAGAGGCACAAGTTGGGTAACACCTGAGGGGCAAGATATGCCACCGTTAGTGCCAATAAACATGATAGGTGTTATGCACTTGACTCCTGATGGCGAGAAAGTGGCAAACTCCACTGACACTGAAAGTAGCGATGGCTCTGACCAATGCAACTCTGAGTATGAATCTCAAGAAGAAACTGACCCTGAGCCTGATGGGAAAAATGAATCAAATATTCACCTAAATGTGGAAGCAAGGTGCTCAAGGCCTAGGACAGTGGCCTCCTGCAGTTCATCCGAAAGTGAAGATCGACCAAGTGAGTTCGAATCTGATAGAAACAAAAATCAAAAACTTGGTAAGAAGAAAACGAGACATAAGCGCCAACGCTATCGAGCTAATGTACGAACTGCAATAAATAAGGAGAGATCCACTGCAGAATGGCTTAGTTATGTAGGAGCCATTGACGCTCATCGGAAGATAGCGGATAATTGGGGACAATACCTCCAAAGTGTCATGTGGTGTGTTCCGCAACCTCATGACGTCGCCCAATTAGAAATCGAAGAGAAGCCAAAACTAAGTCGTACTGCAAGAAGGCGACAAAACCAAGAGTTGGCTCAGCAACAAAAGGAAGCGGAATTGAAAGAAAAAAGCCTGGCACAACAAGAACCAATAGACTTACACCCCGCACCCGAGAATTTCAAATCATTTACCACAGGGGAACATAAAGTGGTCTACACAAAAGCCCAACGAACGCCTACCAATGGGAGTAGCGGTGTCTACGATGGCCCTGCGGTAGTTAAGGAGATAGACTTAGCAGATCCGGGTGAGGAGTCTAAACCAGTTTTTATTGCTCAAGACCTCACCAAGGCGGAAGAAGCTGCACTTACGAAGCTTCTCAAAGAATTCAAGGACATATTTGCTTGGACATATCATGATATGAAGGGTGTTCCACCCTCGGTGGTGCAACACACGATTCCTATGATTAGCACTGCTAAACCAGTCCAGCAACGTCCCTACCCAATGAATCCTAAGTACGCAAAGATTGTACAAGAGGAAATTGAAAAGCTGGTAAAATGTGGATTCATATACCCAATTGAGCACTCAGAATGGGTTTCTCCGATAGTCATCGTGCCAAAGAAGAATGGGAAACTCAGAGTGTGCGTTGATCTCAAAAAGGTTAATGCAGCCACCAGAAGGGATCATTACCCCTTGCCATATTCTGAACATGTGCTTGAAAGAGTGGCAGGCAAGGAGGCATATAGCTTTTTAGATGGGTACTCGGGTTACAATCAGATCACAATTGCAGTCGAGGACCAAGCTAAAACAGCATTTATCACGGAGTTTGGAGTGTTTGCCTTTCGCGTCATGGCCTTTGGCTTGACCAATGCACCTGCAACATTCCAACGATTGATAAACATGGCCTTTAAGGAATATCTAAGGGACTTCTGTGAGGCTTTCTTAGATGATCTTTATGTTCATTCCTCTTGGGATGAGCACTTGATGTGTTTACGAAAAATATTTGAAAGGTGTAGATTATATCGCATCTCATTGAATCCTTTCAAATGCCAATTCTGGGTTAAACACGGAGTTATCTTAGGGCATATAGTGTCCAAAAATGGGATTTCCACGGACGAGAGTAAAATCAAGGTCATTCTGGAATTGCCACCACCCACCAACTACAAGGGAGTCCAACGCTTTATGGGCCACGTTGGTTATTATCGAAGGTTTATTCTCTTCTTCGCCGAGATAGCTCGACCATTGTATAAGCTTCTCATCAAGTTTATTTGGACCGAAGAATGTGACTGTGCCTATGAGCTATTAAAGAAAGCCTTGGCGAGTGCTCCAATCTTGAGAATGCCTAACTGGGATTTACTCTTCCATGTGCATATTGATGCATCAAACTTTGCTATTGGGTGTGTGTTAACTCAACCTGGAGAACACAAGCTAGACTACCCCATTAGCTTTGCCAGTCGCCAGTTGAACGATGCTGAGATGAACTACACCACTACGGAGCGAGAAGGGTTGGCAATGATATATGCAGTAAGGAAATTTCGTTATTACCTCCTTGCCACCAAGTTTGTTTTCTATGTGGATCATCAAGCATTGTTATATCTGGTAAACAAACCATGCTCCACAGGAAGAATCACACGATGGCTATTGATTCTTCTTGAGTTTGATTTCACTGTTGTTGTGAGACCTGGCAAAAAACATGTTATGGCTGATCATTTGTCTCGCATACCTAATGGTGAGGCTCCTACGGGGGTTGATGATGACTTACCGGACACTTCCCTGTTCATGGTGGAGACAATGCCTGAATGGAGTGAGAAGATTGTTAACTTTTTGGTTAATGGCTTTCCACCCAAGGAGCTTCGTAAAGATCTAGCTCGAAAGCTGATCAAAGAATGCGAACGCTATTGCCTGATAGCAGGGACTCTTTATAAAAGAGGAAAGGATGACGTTCTTAGGCGTTGTGCCCGAGAGGATGAGTATCTATACATTTTGTAAGAGGCACATATGGGCGTAGCCGGTGGTCACTTCTCAAGAGACTTAACTGCGCGAAAGATCTTACAATCAGGGTATTGGTGGCCCACTATGTTCCAAGATGCATCACTCTTTGTGAAGGGTTGCGATGAATGCCAACGATACAAGAAACCCCAGAGGAAAGATCAAATGCCCCTACATCCAATCAAAGTAAACCAACCATTTGAAAAGTGGGGTTTAGACTTTGTAGGTCCGATTAGCCCAGCGGCCCGAAACACACAATCTCGCTATATTATTGTGGCCACTGACTATATGACCAAATGGGTTGAAGCGAAAGCGACACGTAAGGCAGATGCGAGGACAACAGCCAATTTCCTCTTTGAAAATATAATCACACGCTTCGGTTGTCCTTTTGAACTTGTGAGCGACAATGGTACGCATTTTATAAATGAAGTGATTAAGGAGCTCACAACAAATTTCATGATATCCCATCATAAATCTACTCCTTACTATCCGCAAGCGAATGGCCAAGCTGAGAGTACCAACAAAACTTTAATCTCTGTTTTGACAAAGACAGTTGAAGCTCATCGCACGGATTGGGATCTAAAGCTTACGACAGCTTTATGGGCCTATCGTACTGCGTACAAAGTGGCTATTAATTGCACACCATTCAAAATGGTATATGGCCAAGAGGCAGTCATGCCATGGGAATTTGTCATTCCTAGTCTTCGTGTTGCAACTCAAGAGGGTTGGGATGGTAATCCCTTAGCAGAGCGTCTGTATATCCTTGAGCGGCTAAATGAAGAAAGACAGTTGGCTGTGTACAATGCCCTTGTGGAGAAGGATAGAAGGAAAAAATGGTTTGATCGCCACCTAAAGGACAAGGACATCAAGGTTGGGGATAAAGTCCTGATGTATGGAGTGCGAAACGAAAAGAAAAAGCTCAAATATGCTGGTAAGGGACCATATAGAGTATGTGAAATTACCCCGCAAGGTACCATCAGAGTGGAGACTCTCGACGGAGTTGAAACCATTGGATTCCTTAATGGGAGTAAATTCAAAAGATACTACGACCCCCTGAGCCAGGAGGAGTTACATGCAATCCATCAAAAGAAGGCAGCTAAAGAACAAGCTGAGCTTAAAAAGATACAAGCGAGAGTCGAAGCCAAAGAACGTCAACAGCGTGCTAGGCGACAACGAGAAGCCAACTTGGGAATTACGCAAGTATTTTTCGAGGAAGCAGAGGAGGATGCACTGGAATCTGACCCGCCTCTAAGATACCCAATTGAGTTACAGAGTCCTTACGGGGAGGTGCTGTATAATGCATTATTGGATACAGGAGCTCAACACAATTTGCTATCATATGGCGTGTGGTGTCAACTGGGAAAACCACCTTTATCCAAGAGTTCTATCCAAGTTCAAGGAATCAACAAGAAGAAAACCCCTGTCTCAGGAATTCTGCACACTCCGGTTGCTTATGACAAGGGAACCATAATTCAAAGCTTTTTGGTTATGCCGCTGGTACCATGGAAGGGACTGTAATCTTAGGGCGCAAATGGATGATGGCCACCAAGTGCAATATCGATTGGGCAACCAGACAAGTCACAACGCAAGAACCAACACTAGGTCTGACCGCTCAAAATCCCGCACCTAAGTCATCCACTCAAATATTAGATAATGAAAAATCACAAAGTCCAGTGGCAAAACCATCTTCGATTGTTGACCACCCCTCTAACGCTTCAACGCCAAGAGTGGAAACAGGCAAGGTGGTCCCTAAAGCTTTGCTTACTATGCCAAAGAGTACATACAAATGGGTCCCCAAAGCTTCGTTAACAGCTACTTTCCCTGCTCAATCTCGTTCAGCCACCAAGAAGCCTCGTAAAAGGAAAGCAGCTACCCACCCGAAAAAGGGCAATGTAACATCACGATGGATCCCTAAAAAATTATTAGTAGCCCAAGGGTACTACGAGGGAAATGACCAGATTTGGGTCCCTAAACATAAGCTGAATCCCTCTACATCACCTGTAAAACCTTGCAAACCAATTGTTGCCACCCCAATGACAATTCAAGACCGTGGTAAGGGAAAGGTAACAGAGTGCTCCACACCACTTCTTCCAGAGTTAGTTTGGATTCCCAAACGATATCGATCATTACCACCTAGCTCAGGAAGGGGGGAGCCACATGAAGCTTCTAACTCCTCATACCAGGCACACGCTGATATAGAAGTTTCTACATGCTCTAGACCTACTCTTGTCAACACCCAACAAAAAACCGATGAGTCTACATCTCCCCTTGTAATAGTGAAACCATTTCCTCCATTCGTCAATGGGAGCGTACACTACCATCTCTGCAATTGGATGTGGCCACAAGGGTCATTAAAAGCTATCTGCCCACATCACAACCTATGACCCGCTGGACAAATTGGTTCCAAGCAACATCATTGCAAATAATATGATTTACCCAAGGAAAGGGGGAGCATGTACTCACGCTCGACATTCTAATGCTTCCTCCTTAACCTTCTCCCCTGACCATGTAATTGCCAAATTCACAAGGGGATGTATATATATAGCTTCATACATTTTTTTTAAAACAAAGAAAAGAAAAATAAAAAATAGTAAAAAGAGCAAGAGCACAAAAACAAGAGAAATATCCGTATACAATCAAGAACTAGATTGACCTGTCATAAACCTACTGATGCTATATCTGTGTTTGCAGATATGGCAGATGCCCGATCATCATACAGTTCATCCACTCCTACCTTTGGTGAGAGGTATCATCTGTACCTTTCTCAGATATTCCACATGTGCTATCCTGTAATTGAAACTGAATGGGATCATATAGATGTACTAGCCAGAGAGGAAAATGTTGAGGAATTAGAATGGCTAATTCGCCTATTGACCATGACTAACCCCTACTCCGTAATAGAGGACATATCCCCGATAGCCCAATGCTTTCCTTTTCCACAAGATGACTATCCTCGCATGGTTACATTCTTAATGAGTTTATGTGGATGGGAAAATGAAAAGGAAATATCTGACAATGATGAATGGACGGATGAAACTCATGGCACTACTGAGGTTGACTTTATTTGTTTGGATGATGTGAATAGAGGCTTAGCCTTAGGGCTAGAGCCAGGACTCTACAACATCCTCTTACCGTATCCTCAGTAGTAGTGTGGTGATTGGTAGGTAGGTTAGCGTTTTCAAGTTTTTTCTAGTTTAGATTCCTTAAACGAGTCTTAAAATTTTCACACTGATGTGCCTCTCGAGGTATAGTGCTTGTTAGTTGATTGTACAGGTTAAAAAGTTTGAGGTGGGTTCGCTTCCAAGTCCTGAGACTGCCGCAACGTTCATCAAAATATATCTACATCAAATTGCAAGCTGTCTCGTCAAATTAAGGAGATCTCCAATTTCAGGTGTAATTCTTCCATACCCACTCTCTTTCGTTTTTATTGTTCAATTAATTGCATAAACTATAATGCATGACCACATGGAAATTGTCAATGTACTACTTAGTTTTTGAAGTTACTTGCATGCTAGTGTAAATCATTAATGAGCTTAACTTTATTGGAAATATTCCTAGGCAGCATGACATCTTTAGTTAACCTTGGAATACGATTATCTTAGGTCTAGGGTCAAACCATCTTAATGTTGGACACCTGGCCATGTGTGTGTTGACCTCTAGGACATAGCTATTACCCCTTTGTCGAAAGGATGCAAGACAGATTATAGTTCAGGAGCGAAGATCAAAAGAAATAGATTTAAAAAAAAAAGCCTACAATAAATGGCAATACAAGTCTATGATGTGCTTTAATGTTGGCCTACCGCCTTATTGATACTTGGTAGGCGAGGAGTATTCTACTCCAGACCGATGCCTTGGTTGGTAGGGGGTAGCCTTGCCTAAAGTGAGCTAATAGATTCCTGGATAATGCCTTGTGTTAAACATGGTACCAAAATTGATGTTAGTTTTGCCTTAGGAAGGTCGCCATTGTGTGTAAAAATTGTCACGTGCATTAAAAAAAAAAAGGCAAAAGGCTCCTGTAACTCTAATGTTTCTTGTGTCCCTAGACTCGTGGTATTAACTTGTTCTTAGAGTAGACACAGTGTGGTCATCTGTTTATTTATTAAGCTTGGTTATTTTCCTTGACTTAGGCCAATTATAAACCTTGATTAACCTTTGACAACTTGCTAACTCTTGATTTACTTTCAATAATTTTAAACTCCTGTTAATTTGCTCACTAGCTCATTCATGTAACCCTTAAACTAAGTTCTCATAGCAAAATCCATTGTGGTCTAACATGCTTGAATTTATACACTTTATATCTTTTGAATTCCAGCATACTTTCACTCTACTTCCCTGTTTTGCAGATGGTCCACCACAACAACCCTATCGAGCTTACCATACCATAGCTTCCGAGGACGGAATCTACATCAGGAAGGGGGGCATGTTAACCCATGACGGACATTGAGACGTACTATGTTTTACGTCATTAATTTAGATATTCTGAGTCATGGGCCGGGCTTGTCGGCACCATATGTTAAGGATAAAGGGATTGGGTGATCGCCGATGAGAGGCGCACCTTGAATATCAACAGGGTAAGGGTTAGGATTGGTCGGCCATGTATGGGCGCCCAAGTGTGAACGGCCAAGTCACCTATAAGAGTCAAATGTAACCCTAAAATCCTCATTCTCATGTGTTGTGAATACAAGAGTGCTCTTGCCTTATCTCTTTGGTTTCCTTCTCCTCCGTGTGTGAGAGAGAGAGAGAGAGAGAGTGAGAGAGCGATCAAGCACTGTGTAGCGGCACGGCGGCGAAGAGGCGGTAGAGTGGCGACGGCGGCTCCTTCTTCACGGCTGCGACGCGGGAATCCTTCAAGGCGGTAGTTAAGCGGTGAGTGACACACCTTTTGCATTCTGTTTTGAGCTTGCCTTCCTGGTTGTATGTTTGCAGCCATTCGTGGCTCGCATACGGTGTCTGGCAA
Organism: Cibotium barometz; assembly: GCF_041138505.1. Taxonomy (NCBI): domain Eukaryota; kingdom Viridiplantae; phylum Streptophyta; class Polypodiopsida; order Cyatheales; family Cibotiaceae; genus Cibotium; species Cibotium barometz. Next base: position 15,038,810 of record NC_141083.1, read on the forward strand.
GTCCCCAGCTGCGGCAAAAGCGCACAAACTGTCACAGTTTTTAAGCCACTTGTTTGGAATTCTCCTTTAAGTAAATGTGATGTTCCATGGCATCTACTCCTCCAATCTGTGTATAATTAGAAATGAACAAATTAGGATACCTATTTAACATGTCCAAGAACTCCTTCTGCTCTCCGGACTCCAAGTCTTTTGCCAACATAACTTCTAACCTACTTTGATACCTCTTTAACTCTTCTTGAACTTTAGTTGCAATTCCCCTATTCACTTGTGAATTAAGTGTCACCCCCATTACCTCCATAGATGAATCTTTAATGTCACTAGTGGTCTCAAATTCCTCTTCTGAATGTAAATACTCTTCATCAGTCTCTGCATCATTCGAATCTTTATATTGTATATCCTTTTGCCTCTTTTCTTTCATGTCATAAACCACTGCTTGCTTTCCATCAGGTTGCATAACTAGTTGTCCTTTGTCCCATTTTTGAATAGCTTTAATGACAATCAACCATGGGTGACCCAAAATCAAGGGGTAGCCATCTTCCTTGGTAACATAAAAATCAACAACAATAGAAACCAAAAAACACTCACCTTAAGATTCTTGAGATGACTTCGATGCAATTGACCTTACTATTATTTGCCATCTTCACCTTAGTTGGAGACGCCTCATGTATCTTCTGTCCCAATTGGTGCATTAAAGGTTCCATCATTAAGCAGGTTTGGGCTCCACTATCTACTAGGACCTTAGAAACCATTTGGCCTTTAATTACACAATCCAAAGTAGGAACAAAATCCTCTTGGACCTCCAATGGTGCTATAAGAACAATAGGAGCAAGCTGCTCACTCCTTCTTTTGGTGATTTTGATGCTTGTACTCCTTTTTATTTCCCTCCTTGCATGTGGTTGGACACATAACAAAAAAGTGAGGCCGATTCATGTTAGGTTCCTGCTTCCTCATATCCTCTCTCAAATTGTATGGTTCCACCCCATGACTAAGAGTAAAGTCTAACAATCCAATTCTCCTTCTCCTCCTTTTTTAACTTCCTTTTGCAACATCTTCTTTTTGCTTCTTCTTCTTTTGTACTGCATTGGATGGTTCCTTATTTTTGATTGTTTATAAGCTCATGTTCTCTTTCTTGCAAAGCATTCCACTTCCTCTTCCTATTTTATTTCCTCTTGCTTCTTATCTCTCTCTTCTAATTCCACTACATGTACCCCTATTTGGTAAAGGTGGAAGAGGTGCAACCATCTCTATTGATTCTCTAGGTGGACAATTATTCCTCCTATTTTGCATTTGATTCCCTCCTTGCACATGTGGATTCCTTGGCATATTAGATCCTTGAGGCATCAAAACATGATAGACATGATAAGGTTCACCTAGGTTTCTTTTAGGATGCGGATAGTAATATGTACCATGACCACGTTTATTGCAATTTCAACACACCAACTCTTGTTGTTGTCTCCTAGGTGGCCTCCCTCCACTTGCTGCGATGCATGAGGTTTGGATTCCACTCCTTGAGCCAGATGAATTGTTAATTCTCAAAGTTGTTGAGTAAGTTGCTCCAAGGCATAGGCATCTTGGGGTTGTCTGTGAAGATTTTATAGGAAGTTATTGATCTTGAGGTGAAGCTCTTAGAACAGGTGCTTCAACTCTAGCGCGTGTCTCTCCAATGTTTGGCAAATGCATGTCAGAGGTCAAATCTTCATCTCTTTGACCAAATTTCTACTTCTTATACTTGATTTTCTTTGCTTTGTAGGCTACCAAATGTTTCTCCTTCAAGATATGTTTTTGGGCTTACTGATTCCACCTTGGTCCTAAGAATAAGATGTAGACCACACATAAAATGATCTTTTTGAAGAAATTCAGCAACTTAACCTAGATTGGTAAATGAAGTGAAGCTAATTCATCCAAGCCGTGTTGAATTTTTCTTCATACTCTTCCAACTTCTCTTGATGTAAAGACTGTATTTGTTGCAAGATCACTTAAGTGGTTTGAGCATTGATATATTTTGCTTGAAAAGCCACTTCTAATTTTATTTTTCTCACAAATTTTCGGATTGAGAGATAAGAACCATGTACGAGCATTCTTTTGTAACACCATTGTAAAAGCACTTAGCTATCCACTGGTGTATCTTTCCCAAAGATGGAAAAAGACATCTCCATATCCAGGAAGTCTTTTGCATCTTCATTGGGTTTGCCATAATATAATAGGTATCCATGGAAAGTAGCTATCTTATGGGCTTGTTGCATAGCCATAGCCATCTCTTGTAAATTGAAGGTCACCGATCAAAAGAACTCCTCAGTGGGGGCACCAAAATGAAGGAAAATGGACCTCTATAGCACCCTGTATTCCCTCATTGAAAGACAACCACCTTTTTAAGACACACACACAAGAGAAACCCCAATAATCCCTTAGTGTAAGAGACTAAAAAAAAGAAAGAACATCTAGAGAAGAGAGATAGATTTGGGGACTCATATTGATGAGTAAAGAGTTGAAACGGGCTCTTAATATGAAGGGCTAAAAAACACACACCCACCAATGTGGTCCATACTCTTAACCTTTCAAAGAAACCACTTAATTTTAACATGAACATAAAAACTCTCTCACTCTCCCTCTTGCATGAAAAAGACTGGCTTTGAACAAATGCATATTAAGAAATAACAAGGAGTATATCTCTTGTGAGCAAAGGGGTACAAAAAAGAAGTTTTGAATAAGATAATTTAAGAGGATCCCTCTCCTTCTTTGCTATCATCTACCATGCAACAAATACATAAAATGGACTTTCACCACTCATGATGAACAAGTGCAGTAGGACACCATTAGATATCTTTGGATATAAAAATCCTCCTAGTGTCTAAAATGGATTCCCGTGAAACAGAAGTTCAAAATCAAATTTAAAAGTGCATTAGGAATTAATTGAAAATGGTATAAGGGACCTTAGCCTAAGGGTCTACATTTTCAAAAAAAATTGAATTATGGTCCAATTAAGGTTCCAATGGGCCAATTGGATTAATCCAAGTGTTGGGATGAGATAAATCCAAAAGAATAAAGAAAATACCAAAAAATGAGTAAATGCTCACATAAGATGAAGAGTTGACTGAGTACAAGGTTTATTAGTAAAAATTATGGGATATTACTAAAAAAATGAGATATTTTGGAATAATGATGCATTTTTGACACCTTGGTAAAAGGAGAGGGGGACTCTTGAGGTAGACACCTATTTCACATGTGTGTGGAAGGGTTTTTAATTCAAAAAAATTGTGATATTTTTATCTCTCCTCTCTCTTGGATCAAACCAAATAAAAAAGGGAGCCAAACTGGTCCAAATCTTCTCCAAATTGAGTCAAACTGAACTGGTCCAAATCTTCTCCAAATTCTAGAACCCAGTTGAACTTGGTTAGTGGCCTCCCTCACCTATAAATAGACCCTTAGTTTTTTGTAAAAAAATATTGGAGCTATACTATGCTAGTACTATATTAAAATAATCATATTTTCTATTATCTCTTAAATTTTTCTCTCTCTTGGGAGCTTGGATCTCTCTCTCTCTCTCTCTCTCTCTCTCTCTCTCTCTCTCTCTCTCTCTCTCTCTCTAACAACTCTTGGAGTTTCTCTTCTCCTCTTGGTGGACCAATTGATTAGTCGGGGGGCTTCACTGCTAATAGAGAATCAAGCCAAACTTGGAGGTAATATGGTTTTTTCCAATTTATCTCAATGACTTTCTTCTTCTTAACCCCTCTCAAGCTTGAGAAGCTTTCTAAATAATTGTTTTAATTCAAACCAAGCTTTCCCTTAAAGTCTTAATGCTTAATTAAGAGATAGTTAATCTTTATGCTTATTTGTAATGCTTTCTTTAAGTAAATCTCTCTCTCTAAAAGAATAGCCATCTTTATGGCTAAATCCCTCAAAAAAGGATGCTTCTTAATGATAGTCTCTTAATTCAAAGCTAAACTCTAGGCTTGTTAAGCTAGAGATTAAGAAAATGGTATTTTTATGATTTTGTGTTATTTCTTTTAAGTTATTTATAAGTAGTTAAAAACTACTTTGATTGATTCTAAATGAGAAATAGATTATCCTATCAATTTGAAAAAAGAGAAATAATGGAATTAGCTTAATCTAGTGGGATAATCATAATTAAGTTTATGATTATGGTTAAAATTATTGTTTTAATTCATAATTTGATTTTAAGCATAAAAGAGGAACTACTATCACATTTCCATTACAAGTTTTTATTCTTTAGAAAAATTTGAGAATTATCAGTAATAGCAGCAAAGCTATGGCAAAATTTTTAAAAAATAATACATGTCTTATTTTTATGCATAATACTAAAAGAGGACTTCCTACCTTATTCTAGGATTGGACATCCTATGCAAAAAGAATAATTTTCATCATATTCATGAGAAATATTTTTTTAATAATTATGCTTAATTAATTGATTAAGAGAAAAAGAGTAATTTTTGGTAAATTTATTTTTATGCAAAAAGAGATATTCCCATGATATTTGAGAATCAAGTATTTAAATGGTAAAAGAGGAATTTTTTGGTAAATTTATTTTATGCAAAAAGAGGAATTCCCATGATAATTGAGATCCAAGAAATTAAATGGTAAAAGAGGTATTTTTGGCATAATTCAAATTATGAGTATTTATCAAAAGTGGAATTTTGAGCATTACATAAAAATAAGATATGTATTATTTTTTTTAAAAATTTACCATAGCTTTGCTGCTATTACTGATAATCCTCAAATTTTTCTAAAGAATAAAAACTTGTAATGGAAATGTGATAGTAGTTCCTCTTTTATGCTTAAAATCAAATTATAAATTAAAATCATAATTTTAACCACAATCATAAACTTAATTATGATTATCCCACTAGATTAAGCTAATTCCATTATTTCTCTTTTCCCAAATTGATAGGATAATCTATTTCTCATTTAGAATCAATCACTAAAAGAAATAACCATTATTTTGTTAATACAAAATCATAAAAATATCATTTTCTTAATCTCTAGCTTAACAAGCCTAGAGTTTAGCTTTGAATACTATCATTAAGAAGCATCCTTTTTCAAGGGATTTAGCCATAAAGATGCCTATTCTTTTAGAGAGAGATATTTACTTAAAAAAGTATTATAAATAAGCATAAAGATTAACTTTCTCTTAATTAAGCATTAAGACTTATGTGTTTTGCCTTGTCCCTGGACACATTGAAATCACTGTTCACTCAAGGGCCTTTTCAATAGTTCCTAGCTCATAGTACCCAGGAATATAATCACATAAGAAAATCCAGATGGACTCTCCATTGAAGATCAGCAAGATCAACCAATAGATCCATATGAAAGAGCCATGGACTCATCCGCTGAGGACCAGCAAGGCCAATCAACCAGATCCATGCCCGAGTTGAGAAAACAACTCTAACACCTTGTTCTATTTTCTTCCTTGATGCACGCGTGGGTATCTTCGGTGACCTAGAGCCCGAGCACCGTATGGTTAGCACCCTCTAGGCTCCTTCATAGGTCACCTAGCGCTTCACTCATAGGCCGCTTCCTTGGTCCCTCATCCACCGTACCTGGAAGCTCACCATTTAAATCGAACCGAGGCTGGTCAAGACCTCGGCTGACCTTGCTACACAAGACGTCCTCCATTGACTCTCCATCAACTGTTACAACTTTATCACTTAGGTCTCCACGACCTCATTCACAAGATGGTCAAAATGCTTTCCCAACATTCTTGACATAAAACAGTCATTTAAAAACAGGTTTCATAAATACAATTTCTAACGAACTCTCATCTTTCCGCATTGTTCCGCATCATTTCTCGTTATAACTATGAGATTAGTGGATTGTGCTGACAGATCACTATGAGATTAGTGGATTGTGCTGACAAATTACTCTGTCTGACCTTTGATTAGCAGATCACTATGAGATTAGTGGATTGTACTGATAGATTTCTCTGTCTGACCTTTGATCCAATGGATTTAGTTAAGAAATGACAAATTGAGAACTTACATAACTGAAATTTTCGTGGGAAATTTTCAAATGGAATTTTCGATCTGATGGACTATTATTGTGTTAAGGATATGAATGATATTTTGTGAATGAATTGTTCTCTGATAATGAGT